>NC_049198.1:51167819-51467819 GCF_009769625.2 Cygnus olor
AGGCTAGGCTGGACAAGACTGTCTCTGGATTTTGTAGGACTAGTCACATCCCGCATCCTGCCTTCAGTTGTATGAAGTCCTATTTGAGTGCCATAACATCCCTCGGGAGCAAAGACTTCTCTGGCTGCAGCAGCTAAATAGGTACTCTAGAGCTGGAAGAACGTCCACTGTTTGATCACTGTTTTGGTGTGAAATAAAGTAATCTGGCCTTGGTATATGATTTACTTAACATTCTAGTGACGTGATTCAGCTTGGAACTGTCAGCAGGCTTTATGCCATGTGGAGAAGCAGTTTGAATTTGATTTCAGGTTTGCTTATACGAGTGCCAGAGGGCTTTGTGAATGTGCTAAAGTCCTAGAATGCCAATCCACCATCCAGATTTGATTAAAGTGTCTGTTGATCATTTGTTTTATCAGACAGCTTGCCAAAAGGTTTGTAAGAGATTGCGCGACTTTAGGCCATATATAACACCTCTACAGAAAGTCTCAGCTTCTGTGGGCAGTGCTTCATGGGCCAAAAACGGACAAGGCATATCTGGACTAGCTCTTTGCTGTTACACTGGTTGTGCCGACATCTTATGGATATATTGGATGAAAGAGAGAAAATTTAGGTAGTCTTGAAGCCTCTCCTATCTGATGTGAAAAGGCAGAGGCTGCCCTACTCCTTTCTTAGGGTTTGCTCAGCAGTGGCACAGTACATTTCAGATCAGACTGAAAAAAATGATGCTGCAGCCCCAGTTGTCTTCCAACAGTCAGGATGGAGAACTATGGCCTGCACATTGGGTGCCCATGACAAGTACTTGTTGGCAGTTTGCTCCACTTAATCCAGACATGGTGGATTTCTAATCTTATTTTTTCTTCCCAAACTTCACTCTGAGACTAGTATGTGTGAACTGCCTCTCATTCATCTAATTCATGATGTCTGGTCATTGCTCTAAATGAAATGAGACATTTTGTGTGAAGAGACTACAGAGTCTTCAACCCATGGGTTTTTGTGCTACACTTGCACTTCCAGATGACCTGTTGGGAATTTAGTCTTTGTCATTCTGGTGATGTAGACTACATCACAAGATCACTGGAGTGTCACTGGTTATATATATCAGTCTTTCTTTTCTTGTTTCATGGTTTTATTTTGCTATGCTTTTGTCAGTCATCTAATACATTTTTGTTTTGACTTTACCATCTTATCATCCTGTCTGAAAGGATGATCATTCAGACTTCCTCAATTTGGTGGGACTTAGCGTATAAAATACCCAAAAGTCAGATATGAAAGTAGAGGTTTCAAAGAAACTTGAACTCACTTTGTGTATCGTGTTTACAAGGGACATGGCTAATCCCATACACGAAATGACTGAGAAAGGCACAGCAAAGAAACTGTCTCTCTGTCTTCCCTTTTCTCCTCTCCAGAACATTGCCTAATTGACCCCATATTTTGCTTTGCCTGTTCTTTCTTGGAGATCTCTGTCTCCTAGACTCCTTCCCCCTACATGGCAAGGGAGATCACAGGCTGGATGAGGTGCTGCCCATAAAAATTGGAATGTGGGGAGAAGGGATATTTAGGGAGTTGTGGTCCCAAGAGAGGAGTTTGGCACCTAAGGGAGAGAGGTCTTCTGTTTGCAGGGGTCACAGCCCATAAGAGGACCAAAACTAAGAGGAAAACACCCACACTGTATGGCTAGTTTTACATAGCTTGATGAAAACAACTAGAATCCAGGGAAAATAGCTCTTATCTCTCCGGGTTTCCTCTGATACCTTCTTTATTTCAGTCTGTTTATGGATGGAGAAAAGGCATTTGGGAAACAATATTAATTCCAGCTCAGTATTTTGTCACTATCCCATTTTCTTTTTAAAAACACTCAGATAATACAAGCTCAAGGCTCCAGATGAGGATTTTTCTAGGCATTTTTATCCTGAGCCTTAGCAGTTATGTTCATGCTCTAGGAATGTGTGTTATCAGTAAGTCTGGTCCCTCAGAGGCCGTGGTCATAGAGTAGATCTACCTAGCAAGGTCACCCAGTATCTCTGTGCAAGGGTGCCTGTGGACCTGTGTAACCTGGTAGATGTCAGTGTTAAGTGGCTCTTCAAGATGTGGTATCTTTGAAACCTCTTTCTCAAAGTGCCATGTCAGGAACAGTGCAACACTACAGCTGATGCTGCACCTATGCAAAGTGCTCATAGGAATGACAGCTCCACTGAGCAAACGTGGTGGGGAGGCAGCCAGGGGAGGAGGAAAAGTACAGATTGTGGTAAGACTGGTTAGTGAAAATTCAGTGGTGGAAAGAAGGTGAGAACTACTGCTTACTGGGGCATCATCACAAGCTGCATTCATCTACAGATCCCTTCTGCAGAGCTGGTCTGGAGGTGTATAGTGGGTTTACATGGCAAGGTTTTGGTAGTGGGGGGCCATAGGAGTGGCTTCTGTGAGAAGAATCCAGAAGCTACCCCATGTTAGATAAGGGCCCTGCCGCCGGCCAGTTCTGAGCCAATAAGTGATGTTATTTGCACTTCTGTGAGAGCATAATTAAGAAAGGGGGAAAAATAGTGCTGCAGAACAGCAGCTGGGAGAGAGAGGAGTGAGCAGCAGCCCTGCAGCCCCCCAGATGAGTGCAGCAGGAGGGTAGGAGGTGCTCCAGGCAGGCAGCAGCAGTTCCCCTGCGGCCTGTGCAGGGAGAGGCCCCTGGTGGAGCAGGCTGTCCCCCTGCAGCCCACGGGTCCCACACGGAGCAGATCTCCACGCTGCAGCCCCCCCGTGGAGGAGCCCCCGCTGGAGCAGGTGGATGTGGCCTGGAGGAGGCTGTGGCCCATGGAGAGCCCCCGCAGGAGCAGGCCCCGGGCCGGAGCTGCAGCCCGTGGAGAGGAGCCCACGCAGGAGCAGGGGGTCTGGGGGGGAGCTGCCGCCCGCCCGTGGGGGACCCGTGCTGGAGCAGTTTGCTCCTGGGGGATCGATGGACCCCGTGGTACGGAGCCGTGTGGGAGCAGGTCTTGAAGAGCTGCTGCCTGTGGGCAGCCCCTGCAGGCTCAGTTCGGGAAGGACGGCATCCCGTGGGAGGGACCCCACGTTGGAGCTAGGACAGAGTGACCATGAAGGGGTGGCGGAGACAAAGTGCTACATACTGACTGCATCCCCCATTCCCCCATTCCCCTGCACTGCTTGGGGGCGAGGAGGTGGAAGAAAGTGGATGGGGGGAAGCCATTTTTAGTTTCTTTCTTCTGTTTCTCACTTTTCTAGCTTGTTATTAATAGGCAATAAATTTTACCATCTCCCTACTCTGAGTCTGTTTTGCCCATCATGATAATTGTTGAGTGATATCCCTGCCCTTATCTCAACCCTTGAGCCCTTTGCATCATAGTTTCTCCCTCTTTCCCTTTGAGGAGGGGGAGTGAGAGAGTGGTTGTGGTGGAGCTCGGCTGCCTGCCCGAGTGAAACTACCACAGGGTGGGAGTTGTCCATCATCTCTTTGTACAGGCAAGTACTGCTTGCTTACATAGTACCTTGGATGTGTCTGAACTGAAAAGCATCTCCAATTCTGACCCTGACAAGATATCCTTGTCTCTAAATTGAAGAGACATAGATATGATGAATAAACCACTCAGTGGGTAAGGAATTGGCTGGGTGGTTGCACTCAAAGTGTTGCAGTCAATGGCTCAATGTCCAGGAGAAGATTAGTAATGATTGGTGCTCCTCAGGGGTCAGCACTGGGACCAGTGCTGTTTAACATCTTTGTCGGTGACATTGACAGTAGCATTGAGTGCAGCCTCAGCAAGTTTGCCGATGACACCAAGCCGTGTGGTGTGGTCAACACACTGGAGTGAAGGGATGCCATCCAGAGGGACCTGGACAGGCATGAGAGAGGGGCTTGCATGAACCTCATGAGATTCAACAAGACCAAGTGCAAGGTCCTCCACCCGGTCCAGGGCAATCCCAAGCACAGATACGGACTGGGCAGAGAATTGATTGAGAGCAGCCCTGAGGAAAAGGACCTGGAGGTCTTGGTTAACGAGAAGCTCAACATGAGCCAGCACTGCGCGCTTGCAGCCCAGAAAGCCAACCGTATCCTGGCTGCATCAAAAGAAGTGTATCTAGCAGGTCAAAGAAAGTGATTCTCCTCTACTCTGCTCTTATGAGACCCACACCTGGAGTGCTGCATTCAGCTCTGAGGCCTGCAGCACAAGAAGGACATGGAGCTGTTGGACTGAGTCCAGAGGAGGGTCATGAGGATGATCAAAGAGCTGGAGCACCTGTCCTATGAAGACAGGCTGAGGGAGTTGGGGTTGCTCAGCCTGGAAAAGAGAAGGCTCCAGGCAGACCTTACAGTGGCCTTCCAGGACCTAAAGGGGGCCTACAGGAAAGCTGGGGAGGGACTCTTTGTCAGTGAGTTTGGTGATAGGACAAGGAGTAATAGTTTCAAACTAAAAGAGGGTAGGTTTAGATTAGATATAAGAAAGAAACTCTTTACTCCTAGGGCGACAAAACACTGGCACAGGCTGCCCAGAGAAGTTGTGGATGCCCCGTCCCTGGAAGTGTTTGAGGCCAGGCTGGATGGGGCTTTGCGCAACATGGTCTGGTGGGAGGTTTCCCTGCCCATGGCTAGGAATTAGGTGATCTTTAAAGTCCCTCCCAACCCAAACCATTCTATGATCTATGATTCTGTGAATTGACTGAGATAATCTGGAGCATTAAACCTTCCCTGCTACAGTTTGTATACTGCCTCACACTGTTTTGCTGAATGAGCAAAGTATGATGCTATTCAAAGTCAAACCAAGGTGCTATAGAAGTGATGATGCTCAATTTCCTGAAAACTAACATTCGTTATAAATTTAGATTGGCTCTGGCCATAGTGACAGCCCTGAAGTTTTATATAAGGTTCAGGAAAGCCCATTGAAAAGCAGTCTTTTCAATGTTCTGCAATGGAACCAAATGCAGAAACATCACTAGTGACACCCAGTGCTAGTGACACCCAGTGCTAGCATAAATCTGCTTTGAGCAACTTGGGGGGGGGGGGGGGGGGGGGGGGGGGGGGGGGGGGTGCTTCATGTTTGATGGTTTTATTCTAGAGTTTTAAATTTCTTAAGAATTCTCTAAATCTCCATGCTGACCTTTGCACTTTTGCTTTTTGCTCACACCACAGGAGAGAAACTCCGTGCTATTTCATGTGATTGATTTTCCACACACAGTGTTATCACAGATGGAAATGCTGCTTCTATTTTCAAAAGCCAGATTGATTCATAATCAGTGTGGCACTCCAATGGTGGGAAAGGAGTGCAGAGGTAAAGACTGCTGGTTAAAGAGTTGTGAAACTGAGGAAGCACCAAGGTGAAAGATCTAGAGGTAATAATGGTCAAGTCAAGAGTTGCAGGAATCACCAAGTAGAGTGGCCTTCAGCTAGGATACCTGGCAATCCAGGGAACTTGGAAGCATAGATGTAGCATCATGAAACAGAGAGAAAAGATATCAAAGACAGGCAGTGTGGAAGAGGTAGGATAATGTTGGATGAGGATCACCCTGCTGTAAAGGAAAAAGGTTATTCAGTTGTCCTGAACTATCCAAAAATAATAGACCCTGGGAAGCATTAGTATCTTTATTTAATATTTGTTAGGCTTAAAAATTTCATATAGTGCTTTTCATATAGTGAATGGCCTCCTTCACAGTCCAATGTTCCCTCCTTTAATGTCAAATACAGTATTTTGGTCTCCTGTTGGCATGCTTAATATCCACAAGAAGAAAAAGTTGCTGTAGAGCAATAGGAGATTGTCTTTCTCTTCCTTGTTTGTACAGCATCTAGCACAGTGAGGGGTCATATCCATTTCATGGGTAATGATGAGTGTGAGATCTGCCTGTTCAGCATGCTTTGTTCAAGTCCTTTGTATGCCAGTCCAAGTGCTTGCTTAGAAGTAAGGAAAAAGGTATAACAAAACTCCGCTGAAGAATGTGTCAGTCTGAAAAGTGTGTCTCCTTTGAAATGAGTGTGTCCCTACAACAGCGCATGTTGGCTTTCAGGGAATGGTGTGCCCTAAATGGCCAAAGGCAGGTCCCTCAGAAACCTCTTTCACTGTTTCACTTTTCATACCATCTTTGTCCTTAGCACTATTTTCCCTATAGAGCCAAATAGCTTTAAAATGGTTGCAACAATAATAATACAAAAAGTTCAGGGAGCTCAGAAATCCCAAATGCATTTCCCTCTCATGGAATCCATTCCCACCGTTGTACCACACTACAAACCCATGTTCCCTGGATTTAGCCATCAATTTTTAGCCTGAACTTCAGCCAATTTCACCTCAGCAGCCTCTTCTCAGGAAGAAGTATCCAGTTTATCTTCAAACAATCTTCGTCCTGCTGCCTCTCCATACCCCGATCATCTGCATGGGTCTCCTCTGGCTGCACAAAACTGTTCTGTAATGAATGAGTTGGAACTGGTATTCAAGGCATGGGTATCCTAGGCATGTGTGGATTAACATAGCAATATAGTCTGTTCTGTTTTCTTTCAATTGAACTAATTTTTACTATTACTTGATTTCTTTTTTTTTTTTTTTAATTTGTACTGTTAGTTGAACTAATGGTTTTGCACATGAATCCACAGTAACTGAAAATCTGTTCTTAGCAAAACAATGGACTTCAGAATCCACCACTTTGTGTGCAGTGCTGGCACTGCTGTTTCCACATGGAGATTGCTTTGTATAAATTAACACAGAGTTTCATCTACAGTCTTTTCTCATGTGACTTTGCATCTTTAGGGTCTTCTGCAACCCTTCTCTAATTCCAACAACAGTACCTGTTGTTTTACTATCCCAGTTTAGTGTGCTTGTCAAAGTTTGTTGCCTCATTATCCAAATACCCTTTATCACAGTTATTTGCAAACAGACTGTGCAACACACACATCTGTACAGATCCATTTCATCAGAAACCTGTTTTCATTGTAAAATCTCACTTTTTAGTCACTTAATTCTTCCTGTATTTCAACCTTTTATTTACACATGCAATATCTTTCTCTTTTGGCCCGTGGGAGATTATCTTCTTCAAAAAACTGTAGGGAAGCATCTTGTCAGATTTTTTATAGGAACTCCTGCAGTGCCTAACAACTGTATCTTGCTCACAAACATGTTCAATGACTCCTCAAAATGACCTTTATACACTGGTGAAACATTCCTTCACTCTCTAATGCCTGAGGACTCTTCTTGATCATATTTGTTCTATCTATAAATTCTGTCTTCTGTTGTTTAATATGGATATCGGGATTACTGGTCTGTACTGCCCCTCCCACAGCTCTTTTAAAACTCGTATGTTATTGGCCAACTGCTGTTCCTGTACTGGGGCTGTTTTAAGTGATAGCTCCCGCAACACAATAACTGATGTGGGGATACTCTGGCTCCTTTTAAAGTTTTGCATGAATGTCATTGTTCATGGCAACTTTTTCAGTCTCTGTTTCATGAAGTTGTTCTGTAGGCTCACGTAGACAGAGTTCTTCCGTCACATCCCAAGAGAAAGTGAAGTGTGAGCCTTAGAGGGTTCCTTTCA
Organism: Cygnus olor; assembly: GCF_009769625.2. Taxonomy (NCBI): domain Eukaryota; kingdom Metazoa; phylum Chordata; class Aves; order Anseriformes; family Anatidae; genus Cygnus; species Cygnus olor. The sequence continues at coordinate 51,175,332 of NC_049198.1, forward strand.
AGTGAACACAGATGTGAAGAATTTATTTATTTTTTTGCTATGTCCTTATCTTTTACACATTGACCTCTGCAACCACCCACATCTTTTACACTGCCTCTGAAGGGCATCCTGCTCCTGGTGAACAGGGAAGAAAGATATGCCTTTGGCAAGTATTTCCTCCACAGTTTTTGACCTTTCTGTTCCTAACTCTGATTAACCAGGATTCCTGTAGTCCTCATGTGGTCTCATTTGGAGCTTGTCTTCCTCCTCCTGGTAGCATATTTATCCTGCTGTTTAATCATATCAACCTTTTTCTTTTGAACCAGGCCTTGCACATTGCTCAGGGCCAAGTAGTCACCCGGTGTGACATTATAATGCTCTATTAATTATCACTCTTCCACCAAGCTTCTGCTACAGCCAGTATATTAATAGTTTCCTTTAGAAATATGTTGGTCCCTCATATTATTTCTAAGACTTCTAGTATTTGCAGAGAAATGTGTATATATATATATATTTATATATATGAATGTGTGTATGTATATATGTACATCTGTGTTATGATTTGACTTCCTATTGTCTGTGTTCTGATTAAACGACACATACCTTCAAAATGTTTTTTTCCTTTTCTGAGATATTCTACTCTATGTGTTTCTGAGGGTGCAGTTTCTCTGACTTCAACCCTACATGTGCATCAATCAAACATATATGTTCTACTCCATTGCCTTTCCCCTTTGTTTGTTGTTGTTGTTATTTGGGGGGGGGAGAGGGGGGGGCAGCTTGTCTGTTTATTTGTTTGTTTTCCCAAATTTGCCATTCAACTATTTTAGCTTCAGCCTGCTTCCATTCTGAACTAGATGAAGCCCTTCATCTTCAGAAAACAGTTCTTTGGATCTTCGGAGTTCTTGATGGAACTGAACATTTTCCCCTAACGCCTCCTTGTGTCATTTACTCAGTTATATATTAAAACTTTGATTTTCTGCACATCTGACTGGACTTGAATGCTCCAAAGGACTTCCAAACATGATATTATCTAAAACCATAAATTCTCCGTACAGAAATTTCCTTCCTCACCCCGTTTTCAACTGTAACTGATTGTCCATCACTATCACCTCCTTTCCAGCACTCCCTAAGAGCCTGTCTAGACACATTGAGGGATTTACTACACTTGCATCATCTTCCAAGGAAGTCTCCATATAATCTTCTCTGGTATCCTAAACCCAGCTACATATATGCAGAATATTTATATTCAGTCACTGTAATGGCCAACACCTTCCTCTCTGTTTGGATACCTATTATCTTAAAGCAAGCCAATATATGTGCCCACTCTGGGGCTCATTATCTTTTTCTCAGCCGCTTTGCACTGCTTAGGCTGAGTGAGACTACTCTGCAATTTCCAAGAAATCTCATGATGGACCCATCTTTCTCACTGAGTTTTTCCAGAGCAGTCTCTAGGGTAAGTGGTCTGTACATGGGAGCTGGGCTGTGATCAACCTGCCTGGTGAGCAATGACATATGTGCAGTGAACAGGAACATCTCCTGAGCTCTGGTTTGCCTCATAGGCTTTTCTGGATGGGAGAATGAAGGAAATTCCCTCTGCTACTATTGTTTGGGGTGACTGCATTAATTTATTCCTCAGTTTAGACAAGCTACTTGGCTTCCATATGGGGTTGGTTTCTCTGTGGAAGTCAGGATAGACTCCCTGTTACACAGCCATTTCTGTGCTGGGGTTTGCTATGCTTATGCACGCTACAAAAACTTACACACACCCGCTCATTGTGCTTGGAGCCTTAAAAGCAGTGACTCTTCAAATAATATATTTTTAGAACTTTTTCATTTCATTCCTGACTGAAAGTCTTCCCTAGGTCCTCAGCATACTTGAAAGTGTCTGCTCTAATAGCCATGTAACAAAAAAAAAAAAAAAAAAAAAAAAAAAAAAAAAAAAAAAAAACAATCTCTGCCTGCATGAACAGCATTCACAGACTTAGGTGCTGCTAAAGACAATTTGTTCATAAGGAGTCCACCTGCCTGCCTGATTCAATATTGTCAAAGCTAGGGGGATTTTTTCTTTTGTGCTTTGCACTCATAATGATTCTGCCAGCAAAGGAAGCCTGAATAATCTCGCAGGAATTAAACTGTAGGCTAACAATTTTTCCTCTTTTCATCTTTTTAAAACAAAACGGTGTTTGGGAGTAGTCCTGAAACTTTCAGGCAGTAATTCCGGACACCAGGTATAAAACGCTGGCCCCTAGTGGTAATGAACAGCTACTACCAATAAGAAGACAAGTACTTTCGTGAAAGACGGTGAGGAGTAGCATAAAGCAAAACACGCCCGAAATAATCGTAGCATATTTTATTCTTCTTAATGCTTGGGCAGCAATCAGCCTTGGTAGGAAATAGTAGAAAAACACGAATAAGTGGTGTGTTGTGGGGACTAGAGTCAACATCAACTCCCTAAGCTTCCAGGACCAGACTGAATGCACTTTCCCAAATGAATAAGCTTTCCACTGTGTTCTAAAGTACCCCTTCCTTAAAATGAGCCTGCTCTAGCAATCAATAGGGCCTGTTAAATGGATTAAAAATGGACCAAAAAATAGATCTCAAAAGGTAATTGTTCAAGTGGACCAATCTGTGAATGCAGATGATTTTAGTTGTATCCCTGAGGATGGATTTCAGTTCGAGGGCTGTTCAATATTTTAATCAATAATCTGGAAGAAAACATGAAAATCATTGCTGATAAAATTTGTAGATAAAAGAGGAATGCATAGAATAATTAATGTTAAAGGAAGGGTTCCCCAGGGAAATCCGGATTGCTAACCTGTATTACCCAGTGTGCATGTGCCTTTGTATTTGGCTAATAGTAAATAGGAGTAAGCACCAGTATGTGATGATGTGGGGACAGTTCTGTAAAGCAATGCTTCTGGTAGGCTAAATTAATGTGCATTTTGGGTGAAAGGCTATGGCTGAAAGAGTTAACACTGCCCTCCTTTACTGGAGCTCTAAACAAGGAGCAGCGACTGGGATTTAAAGACTGCTGGCTCTAGCTGTGGTGACACCATCCCTAACATGCTCTGTCCAGCTTGATGTTACTTTTATGGAGAGGGTGCTGGAGGGGGGATAAGGAAGGTAAGATGCTATACAGGATTAAATATTATATATAACTAAATCTAAATTGAGGAGCTGAAAAAAAAAAAAAATGTTTAGTGGATAGATTAACTGCTGTAAGGGAAGTGGTGGATTCTCTTTTCACTGAAAGCTAAACATCTTCCTGCAAATTTGACTAACTTAAAAGCCACAATGATTTGTTGCAGTTCAAATGAGGATGTAGGTATGCCAGGGGTATGTGTAGCGTCCTGCCAACTGAAAATTAAGTTGCTCCTGGGGCCTGTGTCCTGAAGAAAGTTCACATTGAAGAAATATATTTCAGCCACTACTTCCAGTTTTCTCCAGCTGCTGCCACAGATGAGGCAGTCAGTGGAAAATCTTCATTCTGGAGAAGTGGGCTCAGAAACAACACGCAAAAACATTTTTGATCCTGAGCAGATCTGATATGGGAGGGGGCATACATGAGAGCTTTAGTACTTATAGTTCGCCATGATGATTAAAGTGCAAGGTCTGTTCCTAATCTCAGTAGAAGTCTGAACTAAAGAACTCTTGGACCCCAAAGATCCTCCACTCGATTTTATTGCCTGACTAGTGTCCGAGTCACAAGCTACCAGATGGCATGGTCTCCTAGAGGGATGGAGCAGTGCGGACGTGATGAGAGTAGCTGCAGGTTTCAATTTCAGTCCCAGCCCACTTCTAATTTTCTTTAGTCACTGATGCAAAATATTGATTTCAAGGCAGATTTAAAAGTGTTACTTATCCACAGGGGAATAGCAGTATGTATTTAAATTCCATATGTTGATTAAATCTGTCAAAGGTCTTATATGCAATTACATACCCATTTTTTAATGCATTTAATTCTCTGTTTTATAAGGCACAATATTCAAGTTAGGGGAAAAAATAGCAGTAGTACAGGAGTGGGAAGATGTGAAGTAAGGAATGGGAAGAAAAGATTTAAGCCACCAAATCTGCATGGTCTCAGGAGTGAGTGGCTGGTTCCTTGCTTATGTTGTTCAATGTCTTCTGAGTCCATTAAACCAAGGATGTCAGTTTAGGGGAGACTGCTCATTATTACAGCATTTTGGCAAAGTTTAGGCAGCTGGGTGTGGTTTTCTATTTCCAAAGCCATTTAGGAAAGTTTCCTGGCCAGTAAAACAGATCAGGGTGGTGAGGCTTTTCCAGGCAGTATAACTACCAATATACATGGTCCCTCTGATGTTCTGTTCTCTCCTGCATGTCATTTCTTCTTTTTTGTCCTTCTGTGCATGCAGTCCAATCTATTTGTTACAGCAGCCAGCTCTGTTCCAGATGGAGTTTCACCACAGCTTTGGCCCTTGTCAATATTTCAGTCCCTGTTTCCTCTTTCTGGGTTTATTTCTCCTTCTCTGTTGTCACATCTTGTTCTTACTGAACATTAAGTGGAAGAAGAGTGACAGAACAAACAGCACCAAGTGTTTTAGGAGAAAGAAACTCCTCAGCCTTGCACTGGGCCTTGAGTGCTTAAGTCTCTTGGGTGCGTTTGGAAATTGCTGGCTTAATTTCTGATTAGAGCTGGTCAAAAATGTTCTGAGTGAACAGCTGGCTGACAGAAAATGCCCTTTTGATTAGATTTAAACATTCCACAGAAACATGCCAGTTTTGATCAAAATTATTGAAGTGTTTTATTTCTGTCAACCTAGAGCTTTTGGTATGATGATTTTTGCACACTTAACTGGCATTATGATGGACTAAATGGCAAACTAAAAAGAAAAAAAAAAAACAGTTTTTATTTCAGAAGTTGCATCTTGAGAAAATTATTTTGATTATATTATACACAGCCTCCCACCCACCTTCCCCCATCGACACCCCAGCTCAGCCGTGCTCCCCACCATTCCCCCTGAGCAATCTCCCTTCCTTCCAGCGCAAAGCCTCTCCTTGAGACTGGTCATGTGACATCTTTCTCCTCAACTCTTGCTGGGCATGAACAAGGGCACCTGATGTTTCATTTCCAGTTCAGCTGGCTGTAGGGAAGACAGCTAGCTAAACAGATTCTCCTTGCAACTCCCAGTGAAGTTTTATGCCAGGCTGGTGGCATCACTCAGGAGGCTTTGCCACCTGAATAGATAGATCCTGCCAGAGACAAGTGAGGAGAGATGGGATTCAGATAGCCTCCCTTTTAAACTTCCCTGTTAAACTCATGGGCAACATCCTGTTGCATTTGTCCCCTTCTGCCCCACCACAGTGAAGGAAAGATGACAACAGCCCATTCTAGGCCTGCTTTCTCAAGGGTGAATTCAGGGAGAGGCACCAATGACAGAGTTTGCTCTAAGGAAGGGAGAAGGCATGCAATCCCTGAACAACTCCATTTCTGCTGAAAGGCATGGTAGGGAGCTTGAAGGTGGTGTTGCAGAGCATGCCAGGATGCAGGTCCCTGGAGAACGGGCCCTGAGTGCACAGGCTTCGGGTTGAAGCCCCTGAGGCTCATGCTGCAAGGGAGAAGGCAAGCCAAGCTGTCCTAGGTACAAATCTGTTTGCCCTGAGAGAAGAGGGTAGCTGATGAAATTAAAAGGCAAACAACCATAGGCTGATGGGGAATTCCCCTTGCACAAGGCCTGATTAAATTTGGGCTGCCATGCAGAGAAGCAACTTGTCAGTGAGACTTCCAAAAAGGGATTAAATGCCTTAAATGGAGACAATCTGCATTTGTAATTACGCTGCTTGGGATAACATTTCTGTGGGGTACTTAGGCTTGTCATTTCAGGAATAAACTAATCTGCAGCTAGGTTTGGGGCAGGAGTTCCTATGCTGAGGAGTGTTTTAATGAAAGAAATATTATGCACATTTTATGGCTTTTTCCGAAACATTTCGTTGCCAGCCACTAATGTAGCTTGTATCAGTTGATCAGTGTGTATCTCTGTAGTATTTCTAATGCCCCTGCATTGTATTGCATTATTGTGCTAACACAGGTGGTTCTGGTCTGCAAAGAGCAAAGTTAGAGCATGATGGTGAAGCACCTCAGAATTAATGTAGCTTTCTGTTACCTAGTCTGTTGTTGGTAAGTCGAAAAAAGAGATATAACTAAGCTTATCAGAATGCAACAATGGATTAAAATACAAATTAAAAACTTCATCATGAAGCAGAATAGGCATGCACAGGGCTGAATGCTCTGCTGGTGGAAATCTGCTCATAGCAGAAGAAACTAAGCAAGTGGGAACCACACACAATGTATACTCACATGAGCAATAAGCTTGGGACATGTGGGTGAACATCTGGAGAACATGAGCCTCCTGGGTGCCAGTTTATCGCTGCTTGTGCTGATGTGGCAGTGGAAGCTCAAATGCTTGCAAAGTAATAGTGGTTTCTCTCTTTTAACTGTGGGAGAAAATAGCAATTTCCAACAGAAAATAATTTCTTCAAACTTTGCACAGAGAGAAACATCATTTATGGAATAATCACTCTGTAAAGCATGACTGGAGGGAAAGGGAAAGGGAAAGGGAAAGGGAAAGGGAAAGGGAAAGGGAAAGGGAAAGGGAAAGGGAAAGGGAAAGGGAAAGGGAAAGGGAAAGGGAAAGAAGGGAAAAGTCTCCTTCCAGAAGAGTGACAGAAATAATACTGGGGACAGAACTGCAAACTCTTTGGAAGTATGGAGTCTATGGGGTCAGTCACAGGATTAATTGTGAGAAATATCAGGAAGATTAAGACTGCCTTGTATTTTGCTTGAACTTACTTCTGCACAAAAAATACAAGATCTCCTTGCATAATGAAACTCAGGTTTGTAAAACTGAGATGAGGAAGAGAGATGCACAGATTTACAGCGAGGATGTATTACACCTCTGGTGATTATGCAGTTCATGCTATTAATCCTTTGAATTTATATATACTTTTAAGCAGAATCTTGTGAATATTCCCATTCATTTTGGTGCAGTTTTTACTGATTATAATATTAAACATGGGTATAAATCTTTTTGGAATAACTTTTTCTCACTAAAACCTGAAGAAGTAAATGGCCATGATTTAGGAAATGCCTTTTTCTTTCTTGCACTCCTAATGTTTTTTCTTTGGTTCAAGCCCCAGTCAGACCAAATACCCACCCCAAAAGTCAGACATGGATTATCTGATGATTTCCCAAATCAAGTAGCTACACAGAGAAATGGGCATGTCATGAATGCTCACTCAGCACCAGCTGGGTGGTTTGAAGCCCCTGACTTGTAGTACACCTAAACCATGCCTCAGGGGTCTTGCTTTTGTACTCAGAGTCATTAGAAAACTGCCAACCAACTCCAGACACACAAAGCAGATTATAGGACATCTTCCCAGATTACTGACACCCAAATACTCAGACACAGTTTTTGTTATGTTTGTTGCCTTTGCAGCATCCTGGTATCAGTATTCTTATCTAAGAGGTTTAAATTTCAGGATTTCCTCCCATCTGAGGCGTTTAAAAGGCATATTAGAGAGAGAGTATGCATAAGCAATAGATATCACAGATGTTTAAACCACCATGGCTGAATTAAAATGACTACCACTGACATTGCTGTGATATATGTGATTTCAGAGAAGAGTTTGGGACTTTTTTTGTCTCTAAGGGAGCCTGGAGCTAGTGACATCTTTGGCTAAGATCTTTGTTCTCTCTCTGAGAAGAACTCCAGCAAGTCATGCTGTGCCCAAAGAGTGCTGGAAATGGCCCAGAGGAATGAGTTAGTTGGTAAGGGATACATATGTGTAATGCAAAGCTCATGTTTTTGCTGACTGTGTCCCACTGCTTAGGACTGGGATAGTCATTGTTCCAGTCTGTTCAGTTCTCAAGTTGGTTTCGCAAGCCAAATGTTCAAGTACATAAAAGGGCTACAGAGACAGCTGAAGATAAAGGGTATCTGTGTAAGAGATAGGAAAGTGTTGGGGATACTACGTCAAATGAGTGGTGTAGAACACATCAGTGGGATTTTTAATTCTTTAGCCATGGGACACAAAGACATGGGAAAACAGGCTCCAGAGCTGCACTGGTCCCTGACCAGCCTGTCTGTAATGGCAGTAATTCTCCTCACATAGCTGGCTGTTTATCCCTGATAGAGCACTTGTCCCACCCTGGAGAAGACATTAAGGGATTGGGGTCTATGGCATGTTTCATCTCCGTTGTTGCTACTCTGTGTAGAGCAGCACACACAAGATCTCATCAGACAAAGCACCTTGATGTCGTTTCAGTCCCTGGAGTAGCAGCAAAGTAGACAGAGGTTACTGATGGACCTGGGCGATGATTTCTGAAATCACAGTCTGTCTTGTAAGAAAACATGTAAGGATACAGCACTTCTCAGCTTACTGAGGAGCTTATCCACTGCTTGATCCCCCTAGCTGTTGTGATGGCTATGCCTTATAAAAACCCTTGTCCACCATCATCTGTTGTGTTTTGTAAGCTGGTCTCTGAATAGTCCAAACTATGCTGCCTTACTTGCCCTCCCCCTTCTTCCTTTTCTCCACTGCTGCAATGACAGTGCTGCTTCTCCCAGCTGTTAAAACCTTTCCTCCAGCATGATCTTCTTGCCAGGCATTTCCCTTCTGAGATGCGGCTGAGTCATCCAGGGGTCAACCGCTCTGACATATTAATGGAAATCTGACAAGGTATGGGAGCTCACGGCAGCTCCTCCCATTGCTTTTCAGGCCTGCCGAGCTCACCAGAGGCCGATCGCTAGCTGCCTGCAGGACAAAACAGGAGGATCGTGTTGGCAATTTGGCACCCGGCACCGAACATATTGGTTTCCCAGTCACAGGCTGTTTCCTGGAAACCAAATAATCTCTGTGGCCGGCACCATCTCGTATTATTCTTTATTAAGACTTTAGCTCAATGTATCAAACCGGCCACAGGCACAATTCAATTAATTGGCCTCCTCAGTAGACTTGCTGCTCTGAAGTAAACAAGAGGGCTGGCTTGGGAGAGGGGAGCGTAGCGCAGCCAGGCTTGCCTTCCAAGAGGAAAGTGCAGGGAGTGTTGAATGGCTGCAGGAGCAATGCTGGATGCGGGAGCTTTGTAGGCATGAGCGGCGCGAGCTCATCCTACTCACAGATCCTGTCAGCAAGGGCCACAGAAGACCTCCAGCCTCTGGAGAAGGGTTGTGGGAAAACGTGAATGCGTTGGGAAATGGCTGTTCCAGTACATGCTGCCTGAGAGAGGCACCAAACTGCAATTGCCGGGCAATGCAAATGCTGCAGTGAGTAGCAGTGCCTTATGTTACCTATGGGATGTGGTTTGCAAGGTTTTCCATGAAGTGCTGGCCTCAGCCTGGGCTGGGAGACAAGGTTACATCTCTCTCACCTTCCATTCTCATGGCCTTTCTGGAAACACAGCCCATATGAGCACTGAGCACTGAGGCTGGTGTCTCGGGACTGTTCTCTCGGTGCACAGGGCAGAGCAGGCATGGAGGGGCTGGTTTTGGCACAGCTGCAAATCTGTCTGTTCAACACCATTTGCCACCCCTTTCCTTCATTTCGCATTTCTCTACTCCATTCTGCAGACTGAAACCCTGCTCTAAACCCCTTACTGATTTCTCACCCATTTCACCTCCTTTTCCACTGCTTTTTTTTCTGACCCTGCTGCTGAAGCTGGTGCAGAACCCGGCAGCTTTCCTGAGGAGCTTGAGTATGCAATGGCCAGTGATTTCTTAGCCACAAAACACTTCAGAAAACTGTCAGTCTGGGAGGGCCCAAATTCCTGCAAAAGAAAGCCCTTGGCAGCAAGGTGGCATGCTGCATGTGAGAGGGCTCGGGCAGGTTTCACATAGGTACAGGCAGAGATGAGCAGTGTGCTCAGGTATGTTTGTAGGGAGTTTGTGGGTAGGGTTGGAGGCGTGCACTCAGAGCAGGGAAATTTCCCCCATCATTTTGACATTGAAGAATACCTTTTGCTATGTAAATTGTCCTCAGAGCTTTTTGTGATTCTTGCTTTCTGTGACCCCTGCACCAAACACATTTTTTCTAGAGCTGGTTATGAATGCTTACATAATGCACTCAGTCCTACTCCCATGGGATGGGATATTCAACATATTCCTGATTTTTGCTAATTGTTTATTTTACACTGAGAAGGTTTCATTGTTAACATAATCTGAGGAATCACCACCTCTGTGTACAAAGAGTTGTATTTTAATAGAAGCAAAACAGATTTTTGCATATATGAAAGTGTTTGTAAATTCTTCTACTCGTTCTTCTTTAAAAATAAAAAATCCAAAAATGCATATAGGAAATGAAAGCACCACCTCACTCAGAAAGAACTAACCATTAATAATGATTCATCAGTAAATGGAATTTTTTTGTGAAATAGAATTTGGTCTTGGCTACCTTATAAAAAGAGAAAAGACAAACTTTGGAACAAACTCTGCCCTTCTCTGTTTCAAAAGATTATTTTAAACAAGTTTATATTTCTTAGTTTAATTTGTATGTTGATAATAGCCCTTTAAATTGGAAAGTACAACCATACCTCTTCCTAAACCTTGATAGAAAAAAGAGGTCACTGAAAGACTAGTTAGCGCTTCCTTCATTTAGAAAACCATTTGCTCTCCAATAGTCGTTCTGTGTCTGACACAGAGAAAGATATATGAGACTTGTCAAAGATTTGAGAATACCACTATAAAGGCAAAATAACCACTTGTAATTCATAACTCGGATGTTGTCAGTACCAGAGGTCAGCACAAGAAAAGACTATCCATTTTTTGTACTTCTCCTGTATAAGCGTTAAGGTCATTGTAAATCTGTGTGACAATTGCTTTCACATCTGTTGACACACATAGTCCGTGGCTCTTTTTAAACAACTCTGCAGAAGAAATGTAATGAACTTGCATCTTTGCGTGGTCCATGAACTTGAACCCCCGTGTCACACCCACTCTTGTCACATGCTGCTTGCTAGTGGGTTCTGCTAATGACGGTGTTCCCACTGAGCTCAGACACCAAAAGTTGGGGTCCTCCTTTGAGGTCGTTGCCTGAGGACAGGGTAGGGAGACCAAAGAAATGTCATGTTATCAAAGTAACTATTCCAGCAGTGAACCACCAAAATGTTCCTTAATTATTTGTCTTCCTGGGGACGCAGCTGTGTGCACAGGTGAGCACGATCCCAGCATCACCCACGAAAAACACAGGCACCTCCCTCCACTTATCATAGTTTCCCTCTTCCCTCAGCCCCAAGCAGACACTTAGGCAGATCCTAGAGCTTCATGATTTGCACGTCACTCTTTTATGCTCCAGTATCACTGTGTGACCAGCTGTGAACCGCTGTGTTTCCAGGATTTGTGCATCCAAATGACTAGGAAAGCACATGCGTTTGGTGGTGAAAGTGGCTGACCACAGGAACCCCCTTCTTCAGAGTAAGACGTGCTACAGGCATATAAAAGCTATAGGCTCGATGCAGATATAATTGGATGGAGTCCTACAGCCTGTGCTTTACCGGATGTCAGCCTAAATGAGCTAATGGTCCCAGACTACCTTTAAATCTATGAAATAATGACTGTTAAACTGCTTGATACGGGACTTCTCTGATAGAAATCTCTCCTGTTTGGTTTTAGACTGCTCCACAACCTAGGACCCATGCATTGTCACACAGGAGTAGCCACAATAGAGACATCCTTAAATAAGGTCATAGAACATCTTTGATCTTCTCCCCTGCTGACCCTGCTCTTTTTTTAGAGTTGAAAACTCCTTTCAGTGGGATTTTTTCATTTGGATTGAGTTTAAGATCCTCTTGCCATTTCTGGATGTTGGATGCTTGCTCTGATTTTTGTGAAGGCTTGGCAGGAAAAGTTTTGCCAGCGAGAGTGTCAGTGCTGTGTGAGGAAAGAGACCTCTATAAAATGCTAGGGCTTAGACATGTGGCTGGTACACGCCAGCTGAGCCCCAGTGAGTGTGCGTTCTTCTCTCATGCACGGTTCCCACTTACTGTTTTGCTGGAATCAAAACCACCATGCCCTTCCCGCAGGGTTGTGCAGGTGGTGCAGTGCCCAGTGCCACTTGCCTGCTTGTCACATGGGGACGGGCAATTGCTGGCTAGGACAGGGCTGCAGAAGGTGTAACTAGCACTGCAACCTGGAATTTCCCTCACATGGGAACTTCAGAGTTGAGAGAACAAATCTGAAACATCTCAGGAGTTATTTTAACAGGGAGACTGATTTTGGAAGGACAAAGCTGGAATTAAAATGGGATCTTCAGCCTCACTCTCTTGCTTGGTCCCCATCTTCTGAGTCTACAACAACCTGCTGGCTGCATTGGCAGGTTGGCCCACAGCCTGGGGAATTGTGAAGGTCCCAGGAAGACCAAAATGCAGGTGGAGTTAAGCTCTTGGGCTGCTTTCTGTCAAAAGTTTTGTCAAAATCAACAGCGTCACCACAAAAGCTGTTATTTCAACACACCAGCATTTTGGCTTCCAAGTGATCCTGGCAGGACTAGTAGCTATAAAGAGTAGAATCAAGAAATTAAGAAAGGGAAATTGTTGAACTAAGACTGCACTAAGATTAGAAATGTATAGTATAGGAAATAACATTCTATCACTCCCCTGGGGAAGAGACTGCTAGCCAGCTAATAATAGGTTACTTTTATCTCCATTTTTTATAGAATTCTGTAAAGTATGTTAATTTATGTGATTATTTTTTGTGAACAGGGAAGATGACACATTGGCCCTTTATAAGTAACATGAATGCTCAAAAATATTCTTCATAATTGCACCCACAGGCTTTCAGACAAGTTTTCTCTTGGTCCCACTCAGTCTGGGGCTAAGGACAGTGCTGGCAAAGGACATCAGTGTGTGGACAGAGGTAGACTGTCTCCTCTTGGCAGGGCATTTTGTATTCACACTGATTTTTCCATGTCCATTGAAAGCTGGAAAGGTCTGAGAGAGAATACATAGATTTCAGTGTTCTTCCTGTTGCATTTTTGTCCAGATATCCTGAAACGCTGACATACCTACCTACCTAAAGCCCCTCAGGGTTTGCAATGAGTGTGCCTGTAGGTCATTGAGATGTTCTCCATGCCTCCATGATCTGCTGGGATCCAGCAGTTGTACTTTAAGAAAAGAATGAGACAAAGCCACCACAAGGTGTTCTTTCCCCTAACTTACATTGCCCAGGTCAGTAATATATTTGTGTTAAGCCTTCTTGGAGGCAAGGGAAATGATAGGATAGCTTTCAGGTACACAGATGAAAAGAATCAGAGACAACTGCCAAGCAAGTGCCTTAGGTAGTACAGCTATTGTGCGTCTTGTTTAATACTCTCTCCCCCTCCTAAAACACCCAACCGCAACATCTTGCAGATCTTTTTATTTTCTGTAGCTGTGTGACAGGCTAAGCGCTTCAATCATTTTTCCATAATCTCTTTTCTAGTCATGATGAAACGTTTGCTGTATGGACAGTTATTCCCTAGATTGTCTCCTTGAATTCAGCCTCATTATTTTATCATTTTGACAATGAACTGCATTTGCCATCTGCTGGTTCCAAATCTCAATATAATCCAAATCCCTTGGAATCTGGTTATACTGTTTCTTGTTATTTGCTCATCCTCCAATTTCTGCATCATCTGTAAACTTGGAGCTTTCCAGCCAGATCCTGCTCTCCATTTTTTAACCAGTGTAAACCTGGACCCTCTCCACTAAAGTCTGTGGAATTACTCCAGAGCGAACAAACGGAAACCAGAGCTGGATATTGCCTAGGTTTTCAACACCCTCATCCAAGTAATTTTATATTTATATATAGACACGTTATGAACAACAGATGTCCTAAAGCTGACCTTGAGGACACTTTTCATCTATTCTGTTCCTATGCCATTTTTCTAGTTGACACCCATTTTACCTCAGTCCCTGTTGTTTGTGTGAAGTTAACTCGATATTAATGAACACGTTCTTACTATTATGAATGAAGTTTTGCCAAAGCAAGAATACTTTCAGGCTATGTTTACACTCTTTCTTTTTTTTTTCTCCTTTTTTTGTTTTTTGGATAAAGATTTTGTCTTTCACTATGACAACAAAGCGTTACTATGTAGCAGCCCGCTTACACACGTCTGGGGACAGTAAGTTTACTGTGCTCCCTGGAATACACAATAAAAACTTGCAAAGTGCCTGGATGCATGGAGCTCAATACTCCACGCCAATGTGGAGGAGAAACCTAGCAGAACTGCTGACCTGTTACATAGCTCTACAACTTAGCATTATGAAATCCCTTCCCTTTCCCACACCTCTGGAACACCAATGTGAAGCAGAAAGCAAAACACGTCTTGTATCTACAACTCTCTTTCTATTTCTTCTGTGCTAGTGAATCTCATTGTCTGTCATAGCTGCATTTTTCAGCAGAAGGGGAAAGGCCCCAGGGCAAAGTACAGCACGCAGAAACAGTACATAGGCAGATGCAACCCACTGTCAGGACATTTTCACAAAACTTCAAAGGTGTTGCATCTGAACAGGCTGCTCTTCCTCCTCACACCTGTTCCCAAGCCCTACCCTTTTCCTCACAGTTTGCTGCTTTGCATTTTGGCCACTCGTTTCTGTTCCGGTAGCAGGAATGACACAGAATCAAGCTGTCCTCCAGTGTACAGCACCTAGTATTGTCTGTCCTGTGGAAACAGGAGTAATGTGATCTTGTAAGTCGAGACTGTCTCATAATGTGCACACACAAGGGAGTTCAAGTGTTTTTGGCATTACCTAACTCCCAAGCACTAAACTTTTAGCTCTAATATTCTCTTGGCAACATGTGGTGCAATTTATATATATATTTCTATGCAGTTTCCTAGGTTTTTAACACAAGAAAATATAAACAGTGCCACGTGCAAATGCAACAGCCCACCCATGTGGTCCATCAGGTTTTGAAATATAAGCACCACCAGACTCTGCTGTTTCCCAGGTTAAAGGTCTAATGTCACCAGCTAGCTGCTCTGGTGGGTGGCGATGCTCTGTGGACAAGCATTAGAGTCACCACAACAAACTGTAATTAAAACAGTGTGGAAGAGGAAACCTCCATTTTATGCTCATTAGCCTGACTACGTAGTTTTAGGAGATTTGGCTTGAAAGTTAAACTGGGAAAGCATGAGTGAGATCTCGCCTTGTGTCTTGTTCCCCCTGAAACCTATTCCTCCTCTTTCATAAAAGATGGGAGCTGACTCATCTTCTAGATAAGATGCTGATCATTTGCGCCCTACAAATAATATGGTAAGGCGTACAGAAAGCACCTCCCGTGGGAACAGTAAATGCAGGGTTACCTCGATGCCAGTTAAAGCACCTTCTCTGAAGACAGAAGTTATATATGATCAAAAAAGAGAAAAAGCCCTTTTCTTTTTTGTGTCCCACAGAAAAACATAAAGCAACATCATAGTAGCATGAAAATCAGGTGAGTTGAAGAGCCAACATACAACAGAGGAACATAAGTGCTGCCTTGGCTCCAGGATGAAATTCCTGCTGAACTTCAACCAAAACAGTTACTGGAGACCTTCAAAGAAATTGCAGCTGTTAAATGATGATTAAAGGTTCCTCAGAATGAAACAGAAGGCATTTCCCTTGGACTTTACACTCCCAGACTCTCCTTCCCACGTCCAAAGGTGTTTAAACAATAAGGCTGGAGGAGGCAGTGAGGCTCTGGCGCTGACTTTTGCCCTACATTTCAAGGAGAGTGGACACAAGCAGCCACCTTCTCATCACTTCAGTGCCAGGTACCACTTGGCTGGACTGCTAGTAGGCTGGATCTCAGGCTACCCCTCAGACATCACCTCGCAAATGCCAGTGGAAGGTGAAGCAACAAGAAGAGTGTTGCCAGTCTGTTTCCCCCAGTGTGGAGCAATTCTCTCCCGGGACCCGAGCATCTCACTCTGACAGGGCTCACGAAGGCAGAGTTGCCCAGCTGATGGCACAAATGCAATGAAATGCCAGTATCACCCCTTTGGGCCAATACTGATCCTTTGAACATAGGTCATGGCTGACAGTTCACATGTCTGGCTTTTGAAGAGAGGCACTGCAATATCCTCTGACATCAGTGAAATGTACCTCTCAGGAGCTGGAGGGAAATGGGAAAGAGGGTACAATGATAAACAGGTATCCAGAGCATTTTGTGCTGCTGGAACAGAAGGATACACTGCATTTTGGCCACGGCTGGCTTTACCTGTACTACATAGGATGGACTACGTTGTAGAGCAGCTCTTGCTGCAGCCTCATGCTCTCAGTGTGAAGCGTACACTAGAGGAAAGCATTCACAATATGTTTTCTGACGCAAGTGCTGCAGAATGTGAGTTCAGCAAGGTAGGGGACTGTTGTGATCTGTCAAGTGGCCACCTGGAGCAATACATCAGACGGGCAAGGTTGGAGGACAAAAGCAGGTCATACCTTGTTCGTACACCTGGAGTTATCCATCCCATCCAAACATCATGCTCTGAATTTCAGAGGAACACTCCAGAATTTTTGATAAAGTCATCACCTCTGCCATTACTGGTTTGCCTGCTGCTTCCATTACAGCACGAAACTGATCGTTTTTATGGCAGACATAAAACACCATAAGCAGACATGACAGCTTTTGCCATAGCAAAGCGTGCCATGGAGCAGCTGTGGTGGGACTCTTCCCAAAAGTCAGACGCCAGGGAAACCAGAGGTGCCATGCAGGTTTGAGGACTCAGATAGGTGGGGATTCAACACAGAAACTGGGGGCAACTGTCGGAAAGAGCAAAATGGGTGTAGCCACGTGCATGGTGGATGGCTGCTGTGCAGAGAGCTTTTTGGTTCACAAGACTCTCTGTGGCAGTTCTAGCAGTTGTCTTTCTGAGGGAAAACACATAGTCATTTCTTTCACCATTAATCATTGTGCACCATACTTCTCAAGCCATGCTGTCCCTCAGGGCAAGGCCAGGTTCCACGGCCATGCAGTCATTTTAAAAAGGCACATGACAGCAGCTACAGGGGAATGCACTGAAAAGAGTCCAGTAGCAGCTTAATTGAGTTATTGACAGTTTTCTTGTCATCTTGGTCATGAACTGTTCACCAGGGTAATCCAGTATTCCCACAATCTTTAGGAAAAGGGTTATGCAAATCACATTCCTGACTATAGATTTTTAGGGAATATGCCTGAGCAGATAATGGACCCAAGATGCTTAATCAGAAGACGGTTTGATGAAAGCAGCTCAAAATTATGCATTTCTCAGATCTTTGTACAAGAAATGTCCACATTCTCACAAGTACCAGCAGTCTGATACCTACAAGGATAATAAATGCATGCTAATTTGACTAAAGCTCACATAAGGTTATTCTGGTACAGAAGAGAGCCTAGGAAAAGGAGCAATATAATTTACATCCGTTTCCATTCCACATGGTATGGATTCTCTCACTGGTTTTGATTTAGGACTTGTTGAGTTGTCCGTTGAGAAAACTATCCTTTACCTCCTTCTATAATATCTATTCTGGGCTTATACATTCCCAACAGCAAAATTGATTTCCCATTCTCAGGCCAAAAAAAAAATAACATTCCAAAGAAAGTAGCTGAGATGTGCTTATGCTCATGCTTTCTGTATGTGTGTCTGTGCACATCTGTGTACATATGTGTATGTGTGCTTCCTGGCAAGGACAGAAGCTCACGCCGCTGGCGTCACCATGCTGCTGCTATAATCTTGAATTAATGCCACCATAAAACTCAACAACATTTCTCTGAATGTACTCCCTTCTAAACGTGAGCAAAATCTCACATAATCCTTCTATTGTTCAGAAATGTCATTTTTCTTGATACTGTAGCTAGCCTGTGCTTAGAATCCCTGTGCTACACAAATTCATCCCACATCATTGTTAGATTAAGACTTCATTGTTAATTGAATTGAATTGAATTGAATTTTCTGAAATTTACTGGAAAATGATTTTTAAAAAATCTATACATATAGATTTAACAATATTTAAAATTTGATTAGACTGTTTCTTGTAAATTTCTGTTTGATGAAACAATCTATCACATCCAAATATTTGACAATAAAATTTTAAAATTCTATATCTTTCTTTCTAGTATTTTTAATTGGTCTTAGGGAAAAAATAAATTAAATAAAATAATAAATAAATAAACAGCTTAGCCATGTGTATATCTAAGTACATGTACAGTTTCTCCTGGGAAAATGCATTTGCAGATGCATAGATCTAAACAAGAGTTTATTTTCCTGCTGGTGAGCTTAATCCACCAAAGCAAACGTGCATGCTCACATTCAGTTACCCAAGAACACCTCCTGCTTTACAGTCACTCTGTCAAGCACAGACAAACCTTACTTGAGTTTAGCACTTTTTTAAATAAATGAAATGTAGGAAATAACTTTGGAAAAGCTGTGCAGCACCCTCTAGCGAGGCCACAGTTACATTAGGAAATAATATGGCTTTATAACTTATTAACCTGGTGCTGACCCAACCAGCTCAATATCTGATTCAGCCTCTGCTACTATTGACCTTCAACAATTTAGTTCACTTTTCTATGTCTCAGTTTCCTCACCTACAAAACCAGGAAAATAATTGTCCTTTTTAAAACACCCTGGGCTTTCCTAGTGACAACTTTCTCCTGTGTAAAGGTTGGCCTTGTACTATTGTCATACCCACATTGTGTGGGCTAGAGTGGCTGCTCTACTTTCTGAAAATTTATTGTGCGAAGGTATGGCTATATAAGCTCTCTGGGTGGTGCTTCACCTCATCTGTCAGCTAAGTTTCTTTCTACACTTCTTTTTTTTTTTTTCAGTATGACTTGCACCAACAAAGCAGTGTCTTATGGGCTGGGATCATAACTTGTACTGTCAGGTTTTCAACACTGATCAATAATGGTTTTGTACATTCACATTAACTAATGTGAATCAAGATATTTCTCTATCACGTTAATAAATGCCATTGTCTTTCACCATTGGATTTCTTTTTTTTTTTCATTTTATTTTGGGACTTAGGAAAGGACTTGCTTGGAAGAAATTGAGGGAAGAAGGAGGACAGGGTTTTGGTCCCCATTGGGACTTCTAATCAGGTGAAGAGATTTTCAAAATGACTGAGCTTTTGCCCTTCTCAGAGGCAACACCTGGCTAGAAATGAGATCTTATGAGGAGCTGGTCTTCCACTTCTAATTTATATTGTTCTTTATTGTTCCCCACTGCGTTCTTGCTGGTGATCACTGAGCATATCACTATTGCTAAAAGCAGCACACTGTCAGGCATCCCAAATGAAGCACTTTCCAACAACTTGAGTACTCTGGAAAGGATGAAGAGTCAATTTAGTGTGCAAAAGTAAAGGCTTCTTAAAGTGTTCTCCTGCCTGGCTTTTGTCTGTGACTGCAATCATCATGCATGTACAGATGATATGCATATGTATGTGCATATATCTTTTTCAAGTCATGTTGCCATTTCAGTGCATGTCCGGACACATAAATATCAAGTTGGGTCAGATGGGATATCTATTTGTTCACACTGTGTGGGGGACAGGATCTGTAATAAAATAACCAAAAACTTCTTCGACAGAGCTGGTTCAGTGCAAACCACCTCATCTTGAACATCTCTGATTCAAACATAAAGTGACAAAATAACTGAGGTAATTAAGGACCCGTCTGGGCTGGATGGCTATGGAGCAGATGAGGAAACAAGTGCCAACGCATTCCAACGGGTGAGATATACTATTACCATCTCTTCAGCTGGTTTGCACTTACCATGGCCTGCCAATTGCTCAAGCCATAGCAGACTGATCAAGAGGAACAGGTTCAGGCCAATCTTTTCCTGTCAGAACAAGGCTTTTACCATTTTGGAAGGTGCCACAAGCTTTTCTTCCTGCCCCTCAGCCAGATTCCTCTCTTCTTTTGCACACTGTAATCACACCAGTCATGCGGCACTTCTCTTCTTTACATCAATTTTGCACCTGTGAGTGAAAAAAAAATGTAGCAAACTAGACCTGATCAGAGCAGCTTTTCATTCCTTCCTCTGCAGCAAGATCCAAGACATAAGGCTGGGGGGAGGTCTTTTCACATGTGAGAGCCAGGAACAGGGACACACAAAATCTCTGGGGTTTTCTTTGCCGTATCTTCTGCTTTTTGGTTTGCAGTGATTGTATTTCAAATTAGAAGTCATGAATGTGATTTTAAGAAGAAAAATGAAAAAAAAAAATCTTTCTTCTGTTTTAGAGTGAGCAGTCTTCAAAGCCAAGACTCTGATTTTCTGCAGAAATAAGTTAGCACATGCTGATTTCTAACAAGCAGGGAGAAGAGACAAAATTTTGAAAAGAAGAAAGATTAGAGACGTGCAAGAGACAGTAACTTCCACAGGATCCCACATAATGTATTATCTGATTTGATACCTTGTACTATGCAGCCAGCTTAGTCTTTCTTCTTCTGTTTTAAGTCATGCTCTTGGAACATCAGTTTATAGTGGG
This sequence comes from Cygnus olor, assembly GCF_009769625.2. NCBI lineage: Eukaryota > Metazoa > Chordata > Aves > Anseriformes > Anatidae > Cygnus > Cygnus olor. Next base: position 51,195,745 of record NC_049198.1, read on the forward strand.
ATCAAGTCTTTCTCCTGTGGGACTGCAGTTTTGAACATCACAGTACTATTGGCAGGAGGACTTGCACAATTCCATTATGTGCAGTCGTACAAGCTAGAAGCATAAAAGTCCAGACAGCCCTGGATTTAGCAGTTCTAACTCTGCTTTACCTTTTGTATTTTTTGTTTTGGTATGAACAGAATCCAAGGGCCCAGATCCTTGGAGTATGTGATGATCCAATTACCTTCAGCCCCATTTTGGATTGGCTTATGGAGGTCAGAGTGAGAACACGTGTGCAGAAACATGGCCACAGCATGTGGCACAAATGCACATTCTTTTGAACATATTGCAAGACTTCCCTTATTAAACTCGTAGATACCATTATCTTTATCTTTTAGTGTCATGCCATCAACATTGTTCCAGCTAAACTGCCAGTGGACCAGCACTGCTGCTCGGTCGTGTACTCAGAACAAAGGGGCTGTATGTTCAACCCAGCTACCATAAAGCTGGATGCTGCTATTGTTCTGCCCACAATCACCAGCTGGGATCAAGTCCTTTTATGAGCAACATAAAGCTACAGCCACGTCTAGTCTAGGTTTTAAACATGTGATTTGAAGTTGTTCAAGCTAATTAACATATCTTAAAGTGCTAGATAAAGCAAGCTGCTTGGTCTTGAGTTGTGCTAAATTCTGCTCTAGCACACCACCTTGTGAGTCCAAGTGATTCCTAGACAGATTTGTAGAAGGCTCTAACTCACCTGAACTACCTTTACACATTTTAAATCCAAAGCTCCTTCACTGCAGTGGAAAGCACTTTTCATTTCAGAAGTAATGGTGAGAACACACCAACAGTTCAGCTGCTCTGAATGCATCTGACAGCAGCACTGGGAAAAATTGAAATGCTGCATACAATCTGTGAAATAAAACCAATGAAATGCACATAAGTTAGCTGGTGATTCATGTGGGTCCTTTTCTCATATGCAATGAAGTGAATTATTTCTGAGTTGGCTCTGTGACATGCTAACACAGAGAGAAAAGTAGCAGGCAGAGGGTATTTCTGTGCTTCTCTCACCCTGTTTCAAAAAACTGGACTGCAGAGAAGTCCAAATGACAAAAGCTCTGCAGGTTCTGGTCCTGTTGCTGCTGTGAGGATGATGTAGTGTTGCCTTGGTGTGTCTGTACTTGGATGCTGCTTGGGAGAATTTTCTCCCAGTCCATGCCCATCTGCTCAACACACATCTGGGCCCACAGCAGACTCTGGCTAGATCCCACTGTGGTCCAAGGTGAAGAGCCTACAAACCAGCATCCCAGAGGAGGTGGGGGTGCAGAAACCTTGGGACCATGTTGGGCCACACTCCGTTATAGGGAAGGAATACATCCTTCAACAGATGGCAAGAGAAGGAAACTGCATACATTTTGTCACTTGTGCTAGCTGGATTTTTGTACGTGTTTTTGTCTTTCTGACACCAAGCCGTGTTTTGAGGAGGTTAACTGGATGGCATTGAGGCTAGGAAGCACTTACAAGCAAATGCTTACAACTGCTCTGATCCTGTTCATGGTCTCTGAGCATGTCTCAGAGCAGTCCTGCCTACTGCAGCTAGCCAGATCAAGGGCTGGGAGTGTAATGCACCAGCTGCCCCTTTATCTTGAGTAGCCTCTAATTTTGGGCTTTACCACTCTCATCTACATCCTGCATAAGCCAGAATCAGAAGAATATTTCACAGCCTCACGATAGCTATGTACTTACTGAGCAGCACCACATCAGCAGTCTTTTCAAGAAAAAAAAGCATGTTATTTTTGATTGTGAGAAAATGGAGCTGCTCGGAAACATCTCTTTTGGAATGCTATCAAGTCATTTCTCCAGCAAAGTTTATCAAATCACCTAGATTGGCAGAGCTGTGTATCTCAAAGCACTCCCTTAGCAAGATAGGATGTGATTTCTGCATTTGCAGCAAGCTTTTTTTTTCACTACTCTCCACACTCTGAGCAAACAGCAAATACAGCATGAGCAGCTGCAATTGCCACTACTCATTTGAAAATGCTTGCTCTGGCAAATCAGTATGAGGCCTGCTGAACACAACATACATATGATGGAAATAAAACAAAATGGAATTTCAAGAATAAACTTCATTCGTGGAAACATCTCCAAAATGCCCATTCATAAAGGAACAATGTGGAAGAATAGAACCACATGTAGAAACATTAACTTGTGATGAAACTGTAAAGATAGTAGAGCTTGGGGGCTGTTTTCACAGACACATGTATATCAAGATATTATTGCAGGATTTCTCCAGTTTGATAAATTTGTTTTTGTGTTGGCAAGTCCTGTGTCATGAATTGGTGAACTACTGAAGAATTCTCTTGTATCTTTTTCATATCTAAAATGTCTCTTCCTAAAACAAAAAGAAAAAGTGAAAGCCAGAAAAGAATAATGTCATGTAATATTCAGTTCTGGTATAATGTGCTTTTTCTAGATTTGCTCATCTACAATTTCATCAATATGATATTTGGTACTCTTCAGGTAGCAATTAACCACAACACCAGCAAGCTCATTTACCACATTAGGTTTCCCAGCAAAGCAGCCCAGGCACAAAGAATTGTATTCCGATGTTCAGTGTTTCTTCTAAGCAAGGCTAAGACTTAAAAATGTGCTTAAATTTCATTAACAAGGAGAAAGTTCTGTTGCTCCGTAAACATGCGCCACCAACAGGAAACAACATAAAATTGGCAACAAAATTTTCATTTACTGAATTAAAGTTTCTATCTAGTTAGAGCTGTATTTTGTCAATTTCATCTCTACATGTCTGCTGTTCACTCTCCCTCTCTGAACTCAGAATTATCTGTTTCTTGGGACAGGGGTTGTTGTGCTTAACTTTAACCACCTGTAACTTTATGTCTACAGCCAAGACATCCAATTCCTGTCTATTTGGTAGATCACCCCCAGCCTGCAATTCATCTAAGCGAGAGATGGCTCAGAGGAATTTTGGACCCTACCGGAGGTACTTACATGTCCTCACCTGTGCAGCACGTGTGGAAGCAACGCTCAGTCTGGCTGATTTATATTTTAGTTGCTAATGTGAAGTGGGGATATTCCCTGCCTTGTTGATTAGAGTCCTGCAAGACATGACAACTCATTGCAGTGCAGTAGTGCCGCAGAATCCAAGCTGGCATCAGGGCCCTGTTGTGGCACACATCCTGCAGACAGCTAGATATGGGTATTTCCAGGAGAGACAAATGGCATAACTGGGCAAGACGGAAAAGCACAAAGAGGCGAAGTGGTTCCCTGAGTTCCTATGCAGCTAAGTGGCAGCGGGAGGAAAAGGCATGGCATCATCTTGAAGGAATATCACCCCTATCAAATCACACCACTTTACATTAAACTACCTGTGTCTGTTTGTCCGTTGGGTCAGAAAGCTCACTCTGGCTGCCTCCAGTGGGAATGTCAAACATGGAAAATAAAGTTAGGTTTCACAAAATGAAATAGGAGGAAAAACATAAGTCTGGTTTCTTGGGAGGAAAAAAAAAAAATAAGTATATGAGCCAAACTCTTTCCAAAGCTGTGGCTAGTTCAGAGATAGATGTGAAGACTGATCGGTTTGCATGGGATATATTTTTGGGGTTGAGTTATAACAAAAGGAGAGAAAGAAACATCAGTGAAGAGTGCACTAAGGGTGGAAGAGCACATCTAACATGAATTGATGGTGATGGTGTCCTGGTGTTCTGGCCAAGTGAATTGTTTCTTCTTCAGAATTGTGGATGAGAGAGAGGAGTTCTTAAGGTAGGTCATCCTTTTTGTTAGTTTTTGTGCTGGATGTTTTGGGCTGGATTTACTTTAGATTAACTCCTTGTTTCCTCCTTATTTCTCACCTCCAGAAACATAAAGATTTTTTTTTTTAAACTGTCCCAGCAGTAGTCTAAACTTGCTGAATGGTGTTCCCCAGTCTGAAAAGCATTGAAGAGGAGCCAAGGAAAAATGGTTGTGCTTTAAAATGCCAGCCTTTGTCTTGCTGGAAGGGGGCTGGGTAATGCACCGTCACACAAAGCCTTTATCCTAATGATGTCGCCTGTGAAAATTCACTGCCCACACGCAAAAGCGCTTCCTTTCCTCGGGGCTATACGAGTTCAAGCCTCAGCATTTCTGTTCTGGTGTGTGACCGTCTCCCTGAAAGGAGAGCCGATTGCTAGGCAAAGAGCCAGACCTCCCTACACAGCGAGATATCCGTGCATGGTCTTCCTACACGGCCTGGAGAGGGGGCCTTGGGATCCTGCACCCGCGCAGCCCATGCGTCCTGCACACTGAGGCACCTTTGTGCTCTGCCCTCGCCTCGGCACCGCCTGGCCTACAGAAATCTCCCTGCAGCTGGCAAAACAGTTGACACAATGGCTGTTATCCCACCTCCCCTCCACTGCCCAGCTTGGGATAGGGCAGAAAGAGCAAGGCTGGATCTTGTGTTCCCAGTTATTCCCCCACTACCCCCCACTGCCATGGTGTCCCAGTGACAGCCACCTGTGTGTAAATGGTACACGGACAACCGGCTGGGGCAATAAGCCCCTGGCTTCTCTATGCTGATGTCCCTTAATCTGCTTTGAGGGCAGAAACCAACCACGAGCAGAGCAGTCTAGCTGAAGTACTGCACTGAAATAGAAAGGCACAGAGCAGACAACGCTTGAGCCAGGAAGACCAAAAATTGCCAGCCATGTAAGCAGACCCGGTGCCAAGTGTGCAAACCACCCCACCACCTTCCTGCTAAGTTCTTCATGGAACTTTTTTAATCCCATGAGTTAAAAAATTAAAAAAAAAAAAAAAAAAAAAAAAGAACTTTAATTTATTCATTAATTTCTTATATTAATTTTTCCAATAAAGCACACAATACTTCTAGGCTGGTTGAGTGCCCTGCCTCTCTTTGGCAGACAGCACCATTGTATAATTCCAACCTATTCACATTCCTCAGCTCACTTTCCAAAATGCCAAGTTTTCCCTTGCTTGCCAGATGACAAAAAGGATCGCCAGCTAAGAGGTGGTTTTAAATTAATTGCTAGTATTAAAATGGCAAGTAGAAAAAAACTTGTTGGTTAGATAAATCCCTGTGACCAATGCAGAAACGTGCTGCCTGTAGTAGCACTTGTAGTGCAGACAGCAGGAAGATGGACTTTATCCTCCATAGGGATGGTGTTGGGGTGCTCAGAAGAGAAAAAACAGACTCCCCAAAAATCTAAAGTAGAGCTTATCACTTTCCACATCTTTCTGAGTGACCTGACAGCTTTTGACTCTCAAAGTAGGGGAGGCAGAGAAGGAAACCTGACCTTACCCATGAGTAGGAACATGGCTTATCACTCACAATGTCACCCCAATGCTTGACTTATCAGTACTGCAGTGCATCCAGAAAAACACCCGTCAGCATGGGAACACTACGAATAAAGGCATCTGCAGGCTCCAAAGCTGCCTTTTAATTTCAAAGATACCTTGCCTTTATTGCAGGCATCAGTTTCTCAGAAAGCCAGTAATTTAATGTATTTCTTATAATAAACTCTTTTATTATAATTTCTATGGTTTCATACCCCATTATTATTCTCATGTACTTAAAAGATAGTTGAAGGGCAATTTCAGTCATCTGCTCCAAATCTGTTTAAATACAAGTAAATTTCAAGCAATAGTGCCACTGTCAGCCAAAAAATGGAATATCCCTGTAATCTGTCAATTTTGCTTTTCTAAAGAAAAGGAATGAGAAAACAAGAAAAAAGGGTAAAACATTTGCAAGTTTGGAATGAGAGTCCAGAATGAATGTCAAGAAACCCCCAGCAGCCATAATAAAAAGATCTTAAGTGTTTCCTTTTTCTTTATTTTTTTTTCCAAAAGGCTACAATAAAATAGGCATTTTTATCAAAACTTTTGGGGTTTTCCAGCAGACTGGGATCAATACTTCCTCTCCAAATACTTGGGCAATGAGTCACTGATCAAATGTCAGCCACAATTTATTCATTGTGCAATGTTCAGATTTCAATGCACAGCCCGCACTGTGAATATTCCTAGACTTACTAAGAGCCCATTCTGGTATTTCTCCCTCTGTAAATTGCTTTTGTTCTTGAATGTCACCAGAGCATCTCAGTGGACACACACAGTCAAAGCAGTTTTCTTAAGACAGTCAGTTGTTTACTAAATAATTCATCAGTTGCACAAAAGCCAAGAAGGGGCAGAAAAGCTCCAAGATGAAACAGCACTTCTATCAGAAATGGTGTTGCTCACACACCCCCCCCCCCCGCCCCCATTTTCTGGAGGCCACCCGTACTTTGCTCTGAGCCTGCAGAATGTACAGTGTGCTCAGTGGCTTGCTTTGGAAATACACAGAGAGGCATGGGGAAGGGTGTTTTCTGCAGCTAAATAAGTGACTTGTCCCTGAAGGGGGGCAGGCTGCAGACCTCCTTGCCATGGGATATTTGTTGCTAAAATTTAGTGCGCCCTCCACACCCCTGCCAGCTCCCTGCAAGCACCTTTTGCCTCAGCATGGCGCTGCAGATCTCCCACCCTGCTGTCCCGTCCTATGGCTGTTGCCACCATAGCACTGCATTTTGAGGCTCTGAGGGCAGAGGGTGAATTTGCCCCCATAAGGCAGCAAAATGGAGCTTGTTCTGCAGATGCTGCAGTGCTTTGGTTCCTTGTACCTGGCCAACCCTGTTTCTACCAAGGTGGAAGAAGCAGCAAAATTTATCAGGAGAAGAGCCAACGTTCTCACTGGTCAAGGGGAGGTGGGGGCCAACTGGAAACCATCAGGGACAACATTGCTTCTGTGTTGCCGCGCCACCTGGACAAACCTTGAGATGTCAGGATGTCTGGTCATGGAAAACGTAGCCACTCCTTGAGCAGTGGAAATAATGAACTACTTTTTCCAGCCTGTCTCCTGTGTGGGTTCAGTTACACCTAACACAACCTCCCTCCTCAGCAAGAGACAGCATGGAGACTTCTCCATCACCCTCCTAGGGTGGAGGAATGTACTTATCACTAAGATCTCTCCTCCTCCTTCAGACGGGGTTGGAACTGCCAACAGATCCAAAACATGTTGAGGCTGCTGGGACACTCACACGGTTACTGTATAGCCTTCATTTTCTGAGGTAATCAGTCTGAAAATGTCTGTGCGTTGGCCCTCCTAAAGAAGTAGAAAGCCACCATCTCCCTCTCTCCTTGCTTTCATGGGCATGTCTGGCTGTGCGATTTCTCAGTCAGTTTGTTTAATTTACTGCTCTGAATTAAATTTAATGAATTAGTGTTACTAAAATTATACATAGTGGTATCTTCAGCTGTAATTGCATTAAAAAGAATGTGCAATTTTCTCTCACATGGGAAGGAGGTTTGGAGCAAAGAGAAAGAACAAGACCACTCCAAAGATTACTAGTAATAGAAATAAACCTGGCTTTGATTTAGGCAGCATCAGCTTGATGTATTTATAGATTTTCAATTACATGTATCATAGTTAGCCTGAAAAGCTTTCCTAATACTGCTTTAGAATTTAAATCACTGCCTTATTTCTTTTTCTTATCTGTTCCAAATCTGGGACATTAAAAAAAAAAAAAAAAAAAAAAAAAAAAAAAAAAAAAAAAGCACTTATCATTTTTCTGTGTTATTGAGTTTCAAAGGTAACAAAGGACTGCTATTCAAGACATTAAGAAATTAAATTTGAACTGGCAGTTTGGAACAGATTCTCTGCAACATTCAGCACTTTTGTACACCAGGATTTGTTCTGGAATAACTATTCCTGATTGCCCACTCCATGACATCTCCAGAGCAGATTAGATTAAATTAGCATATTTATGCCAGCATGAGAATGGATCTCACAAATGGAGTGAATAACAAATCATTCTTTTGTTTTATATTAATCTCATAACATTAACAAAATTAACGTCCCTTTGCAGACAAAATATTTGGTCTTTGTTGGTACAGGAACATTTGAGAAAATTAATTCAGGATGACTTTGAAAAGGGATTTGTTAAATTGCAGTAAAGCCCTGTGACCTCTGTTTAGTTTAATTGGGCCTTAATTCGTTTAACTCAATTCTTGTCCTAAGTCAATTAAACTTAGAAGAATTATGACCCTTTCAGCTCTGAAGGAGAATGCCCACACACTGCTCTGAGCAGTTTAATTACTACAAGGGAAAATGTACAACTTTTTTTTAATTTGGATCGTTTTTCTTCAGTGTCCTATGCTGACATCCTCTGCAGTGGCCTACCAAAGTCCCATTGACTCCCAAAGTTCATAAGGATTTCACACCAGACCTATAGCTCCCACCCCTACTACAAGTTATCCATTGCTCCCTTTCCCCCAATACAGTGCCTAATGCCATGGACACCACTCCAGATGGAGCCGGTGGCCCCTTTTGCTTGTACAGACATTACAGCACTCTGCAGCCACATAGGACTACCCAGAATAATTCAGTTTGGTTGTCTTTGCCCTTGATACATGGCATAATGTTATCAGCAAACATTTTTTTTTCTCAGGAAGTCTTTTCTGCTGTTGAACAGCTAATCTGGTGCTTTGCACAGGGAAGATCTTAGTGATTTATTGATGCATCCTTTTCTGTAAATCACACTTTACTTTTACTAGCAAACCTCTGTTTCTTAAAAAACACTGCACTGAAAGATGCAGTGTTTATGCCATCTGAAACATGGAGATGCTTCCCACATGTGGCAGACAGGCAGATGCACAGTCTTGACAAAGAGAGCCTCTTTCTTCATGGTCTGTAAAGGGACACTCCAATTCGGATGAGTGTCTTTGATAAAAATGTTCTTTCCTTGAGCATGGTGTCCCTAGCTGTAACACAGAGCAGGAGGGCTTTGGAAAGCCAGCAGGAATTTCTTCCTGTTTCCTGAATAAATAGACTCTCTTTCTCCTTGTCTGTTATTTCCTCTGTAAGTCTGGGATCACTTTGTCTCATAAGTGATGAAGAAATGAGCTATGACCTAATTCAAAAAAAGGAATAGAAAAAATAAGTGAGTGTAGCAAGCTAAAAGACTTGAGTGATGTACAATTGCACGTGCAGTCTCTGGATCCTGACAGTTAAAAGGTCTGAATTTGTGATAGTTTCATCACTGAATATGATGAATTATCAGCTCTCCGGTGCCTGCAGACACCTCAGTGGAAATGGGTTTGAGGAAATGACTGAAGAACAGCATTGCCAGAGGAGAAAGAACTCACAAGACTACACTGAAATCTGGAGGATGCACAGGACACCAAAGAAGCTCAATGCATTTAACCTGTCAAAGAGAATTTAAGAGGCAATCTCAGCCCAAGCCATAAGAGAAAAGATATATGAAACCAGGTCATACCAATGCAGCAGATAAGAGCAGTGGGGACCAGGAGTGGGCATGGTTCTGAGGAATGAAAATGGGTTAAGCAGCATCACAAAAGGGAGGGTAACAAGACATTGCTGTGGGATATGGCAATGTCTCTGTCTCCCGGGGATGTTCAAGAGAATAGAAATACCTTCTCCGGAAGGTATGTTTCCATCCTTCAAAGTGCCTGAGAAGCAAGGACTCAACAGAGAGTAGTGTTACAGCCTTGCTATATTTTGCCTTTGGGTTTGGTTTTGGTGTCCAGAAGGGACACTACAACACCGTATCACAAAGATCAGTCCCACAGTTGTGGAAATACACAAAGCACACAAGCTGCATAGAGGAACTGAGCCACATAAGGGCTGGACAATTAAAATAACTCCTTTCCTATCTGTTCCCAGTAAAGTGTTTTTTTCCTGCACCTTGTGGAAGCTTGGCAGCTCTTGAGTAGGACTAGGAAAAAAAGAGAAGATAAAAGCCAGTAAAGACATTGTGCTTAATTACGTCAAGAGCTTCTCATAAAATTCTCATTAATCATCGAGCATTTCTACATTCAACACCCTTACAGCAAAATGTCTGCAATTTTGTCTTGAGATGAAAGACAGAGAATGGAAATACCGTATCCTCTTTCCAGAAAGGAAATGGGAGGAGGGTTGGCACAGATCTGTGTAAGAGAGCAGTGGAACATGTCACAGTGTCCTCTGCAAGCAGGGAGCCCCAGCATGCACTGGAGCAAATGTAGAAAAATGTTGTTTTCCTGCTGGCTGTCAAAGAGACTATCTAGACCAGCAGCTATGCTGGTGAGCACAGCTCCAAAGAGGGCACGGTCTTGCATTGACTGGTAACACTCTTCATTTAGCTTTCATTCCAGTTCCAAGGCTTGCTAATTCAAAGGCAAAAATGGATATCCTAATGGATATAAAACAGTTGCGACAGCATCCAGACTAAGCAAGGCACTTTCTAACCCAACAGGATGAGTTTTGCACAACCAGCTCTGACTTCAGGGTCTTCTTCCAGCATAACCCTGCGCCTTACATTAGCATCTTTGCACCATCAACTTTCTCCATCATCTTGGCCTTACATGGCTTTTCAGCCTGATCAGCATGTACTCAGCAACCGTGTCTGGCTTTTAGATTCGCAGGGACGGCAGCAGGCAGCTGCATTGGGTGGAAGGAGATCAATGAAAGATAACACCAGGATTTGTCTGGGTATGAATCAACCTGGTAGCCATGGAGCTTAAAAAACTTAAAGGACTAAAATGTGGAGTTTCCCCTAGGTATCTGAGAAGAGTCAGGATGGATGTCTACATATCTGTGAAATATCCTGACTAAGGAAAACCATGATCTACATATGTGAAGTGACCTGGTAACATGTTTTGAACCTCAGCCTCCCTAGACCATGGGCAGTAATTGTCTGAGGCAGCACTCTGGGAGAAGCAGCTCATTCATTACAGAGATTGTTTGTAACGTGTAGTTGTCCTGCTATAAAGCTCTGCATTTTCAAGAAAATCACTTCCCCACTCCTCCCTCACCTCTGATGCTTCTCCAGGAACCTGCCTGGTACCTGCTTTCCTCTGTACCACCTCTGGTTCTCATGCAAGAGTTTTCCTCCCACCGTAAAAGGCACTGCCAGCTGCAGTACTGGGAATGTCTGAGAAGAGGAAGGAGACAATAAATAGCAAAGAGGAAAGGTGCCCTTTGTTTGAACTGACAGCTCAGAAATTTGATCTCAAGTGAGTTTCTGCCAGGTTTACAGGCAGAGGCATCAGCCCAAGAACAGTAATTGCTTTAGATATATATCTCCAAAAAACAACAATCCTGCAGGAGGAATTATCCCTCTCACAGCACATAGTATCCCAGTGTTCTACCAAGTCAATTCCATTGAACTTCAAGTTGCATTAAGCCTAGTTTCTCTGGTTTATCTTTCTTCCATCATTTTGCTAGTGCAGCAAGATTGCTTCTTCTCAGCTCAGCAATGGCTTTTCCAAGAGCGGACCTCAGGCCTCGTGAAAAGCTGCAAGCACACTTTGAAAACTTAACCCTCTAACAGGCTTATGCTACCTACAAAGTTCTCCCATGGTTGCCTCTAGTGAGGAGCTGACCTGTTGGTGGTAACTGTGAAGATTCAGGGTGTATTTTCAGCAGTTTCTTTCCTCCTCCCTCACCATTCCAGCTTCTGATACTAGCTAGTCAAGACCACAAGAAAGTAGCAGCTAAATTCCTGTATGTGCTCAAATTTCTGGTTCTTGCAGCCTTTGGACCTGAGGGACTGCAGTCATGTATGTCTAAGTGCCTCAGAAGATGCCCAAGTCTGGTTTATCTGCAGCAGGTCTTAGCTCTGGATACATCCAAACCCATACTGGCAAGGGTGCTCTTTAGTTGTCAAACATCACACAAGGAGCTGAGGTGTTGTATTCAAATCCCCCATTTACCTGGAGAGACATGAATTTGTGCCCCCCTTGTCCAAAGGAGCTTATTTTCCTAACCTGTTTCAAAACAGTCTCACAGTCTTACCCATGCTGGCTGCTCAGTTTCACAAAGTAGACATAACTAGTGAGTGATGCTGGGACAAGTAGAGGGGAGTGTCCAAACCTCTGGGAAAGTGGACTGAAAAGGACATACCGTGCCCAGACTCCCTCCTTCTTCCCATGCCATGTCCTTCTTTTCCCAGCCATCCTTCTCCTTTTGAAGGAAAGGACTCACCGTGTTGTAGGGTGTTGCGTAAGGACAATATTTATGACTCCTCAGGAACACTGTGCCTTCCTTGCAGACTTTCTGGCATCTTTACCGACTGGTTTCAGCCCTTACTCAAGTTTGCTGGATTTCATGAGCATTAATCTTAGGTACCTGAGGCAGTTTTGTCAATAGGACACCTGAAGGTAAGCAGCGTTCCCCCCATTTTCCTCTCCTTCCTCCTGCTTTGCACTAGCTGTTGAAATAGCTGTTCTTCTCTGCCTTAGAAATGGCAAGGTTTCAGTCACACAGCCATCAGCCCCAAGGAGTTCTTGTGGATAGAGGATTTCCCAGGCTCAACACATGTGTTTGAGAAAGGGCTACCATGTGTCCGTTCAGAACATTCCCCCAGTATATTTATATTTGCATGGAAAGATACATTGCAGATAATGCATATAAAATATATCATACTTAATTGCTTTATTTATAGATAGAGAAATATGTACATTTATTTTATATAGAATTATATAGATAAATGTGTATTTTTCAGTATCCTCTTCCCTTTGCACCAGCAGTCAATGGTTATTTTCTGGCAAACCTTTGATTGTATTTTTTCTCTCCCAGTTTTTGAAATCTGCACCAATCTCTGAAGATTAATACAACAAAGAAGCACCACCAGAGGCTGTTGGAGGACATTTTTCTTTTAAATTCTGATAAAGTTAAGTGCTGCTCATTAATTTTTTCGTCCCAGAGGAGTGCCTGGAGCCAGCAGAATAATTTCCTTCCAACAACTTGCATAAAATTTTGCACTGCACTTTGGATTCAGGCCAGGTTGTCAGGGTTGTTATTTATTGCAACTAGTAAAAATGATTCTCAGCTGTTGTAAGTCGGAGACATTCGAATGACTTTGGTGTAGCTGCGCTGTTCTGCCTTGGCAGCCCAGTGAATATCCTGTATAAGAATTAACAACATTGACAGATCAGCTACTGTCACAGCAGTTCTCAGCAGATTTTGAATTATTGAGGGGAAGGAACACAAAAAGGAGTAAAAAGCCTTCTTACAAAGACACAGTGATCTAGCTGTCTAGCTCAAGGCTCCAACATTAAAAGTCTGTGCTTTAGTGCATCTTCATGATCACACATTCCCCCCTACCCCCTCCTTTTTTATTCTTTTCATGTACTCCACTAAAAATTTTTCAAAATCACTTGTAGCCACCAACATGCAATAAATATATCTTCTGTCACTCTAGGGAGCTGAGGCCCCTCCTCGTGTTTTCAGAATCAAGAACTAAAGCAAAACCAAGAGGCAGTTACTCAAGAAAAAAGATGCAGTCAATGTATGGGAAAGAAACAAGCTGAGGCAGTGATGCTAACAAGCCCCATCAAAGAGTGACTACTATTAAGGACAGCCAGTGTCTTTAGACACAGAAGAAACCTGGAGAGACAAGCTATCACGTCCTGCTGTGCAAATACCTCAGCCTACCTTACAGTTGACTGTTGCCTGACATGAATTCATGAAAACTCAGCCTCTTCAGTAGAAGGAACCTCCTCTACCGCACATCCTTCCAAAGAGAAGCAGAAACCCCTGGAGAAGGTTGAAATTGCGGTAAGGTTCTTCCCAAACCAAAGAGACAAATGGCTTCTGCATCTCAGCCATGGTTTGCTTGCAGCTGGAGCACATAATATTAACTGGGCCTTGAAAGATGTAAGCCAAGGGGTGAGCTGGGTGTGATCCTTGCAGGCCCTGTATAGAGCATTTGGTTTTAGTATGTGGGCAGTCTGATGGACACTAAGCTCTACTAGTCAACCTGCACCTGGGAGAACAAACTTGTCTTCTCCCCACTTGTGCTTAACTCCTGGTCTAAGCAAAGACAAGCTGACACTGTGTCTTTCTAGCTCTTGTAGGGTAGGTGGCTGACTCCATGCTTTTGCTGTGATCATCTCTCTCTGCATAAAACCTTCCTCACTGACATAGCCAGACCATGATGTCATTCTTCCCCTCAAATAAGCAGAGTTCCCAGCTCTTAAAATCAAAGGTAAACTCTTCATATTCCCCCTGGGCTAGATCCCACTGTCTTTTAAGGCTGCAGATTTGTACTCGTTGTTGTTTCTGATTGATTTTTAATGTGTTGCATTTGATTTTATGTTTCCACATTCATCCTGGCCAACTGATCAATGTGTTAAATAATAGAAAACTTGAGGTGACACAGCCCAGCAGCAGGTCAGGTCTGTTGAAATGACACAACCTTATTTGTGCTCTGCATTTTCTGACCCCTAGGCTCTTTGCAGTGACTGTGAAGTTTCGGAGGTCAGTCAGGCTGTTCATTGCTTTTGAAGTCTCTGCAGCCTTTATGGACCAAAGCTTGAATGGTGTAGCTCCACTGCCTTCAGTTAAGCAGCACAGGTTTCCACCTGTTAGAGATCTGGTCCTGTACCTTTTTCTCTCCCTCTTTCTGCCTTTTCCTGAGAATCATTTTGAGGATCTAGAAGGCCAAGATTTTCAAGCTTGTTGAAGGGCACAGACCCAAACAGCAGCTCATGTACTATCTCATTTATATGAATCTGACATGCTGGGTGTTATAGTCCTGGCTCAGCATCTATCAAGCCTTTTTTTCCCTTTCCCTTTCTGAAGTTTTTTTTTTTAAAAAAAAAAAAGCAATCAATTGATCGTAGCTCATGTTTCTACCCTTATGTCACTCCTTGAGATTAATACCACTGTTATTTGAAGAGCACACTGCAAAGCCTGCTTTTCTTTTTTGGTGTTATTTTTATATCATGCTCTTGATCTCAGGAAACCTTTTCACTCTTGTTCCACTGGTGTTTAGTAATATTTTAACTGAGGCTTCAGTGCATGTGATGCCAGGATAGCTTCAGGCACATGCTGCCCATGTGAAAACAAAAAAATGGAGAAATTGAGGGTGGAGAGGTCACAGCTCATGGCAGAGCTCAGAACTTGAGGTGGAGTTTGTAATTGTAATGGCATGGTCTTGAAACTGGGCAGAATCATTAGCAAGTGATGAGAAACAAGTAAAACTAGAGTATAAAGCCATCAGGTTATCAGAACTTCAGCTGAAAGGAAGGGAAAAAGAATTTCTTTTCCTGCTGGCCCCATAGTCCTACTTGCTGAGGATCACCTCTGCTGGCTAAACAGATACTTTCAGAGCAATTACTTTGGACCCAGAGAGTCTTGCAATGGCTTGCTTTGTTTTATTTGCACTCTGACTACCTCTGATGTTATGGCCAAAGGTGATCTTTCATTCCAGATGATACCACATAAATTCAGAACAAAACAGTTTTCTCCAAATACTTAAACAGAACAATAGTAAGAAGGGAAATAAAATGATGATTTCATGGTCACCTGCAGATCAGTGACAGACGCTGCAGTGACAAAGGGTCTTAGCAACATCTACTGTTCCTTTGGTACTCATTCCGTTGCAAAAAAAGCCCTGTTCCTCAACAGGCTCAGGAGCACCAGGACCTCTGCTCACATCTTCCCTCTGCTAGGCAATGTCATTAAACTTACAGTGAGAAAAATGTTTATTTAAAGGTCCTTGGTCAAGTTTACTAAAGCCAGCTCCTACCGAACAAAACAGACCACATAGCTCTTGGGTGTTGCAACCAATGCTTCACTTCCTGGGGCATCTCAGAGCAGTGAAACGCCAGCAAAGTGGGCCTGCCAAACCCAAATATAAATGGCATGCTCGGAAGTGCTGTCTGTGGGCACCTGGTGCAGCTGGACACCTACCAGGGAGAGGGACAAAGGACCCTCTCTGTTTCCACTCCAGCAGCCTCAAAGCTGAGAAGTGCTTCCACTGGTGCTGCTGGGGGGATGCAAAATGCTGCGGTGACATGAGGCAGCCAGCTGGCTTGCTGAGGGAATGTTCATCTTGTCAAGATTGGCTTGGCTTCGAGCAGCGAGAAGAGGGACAGCATTTCCCAGAAGTTTAGCTGGCATTAGTGGTGATGGCAAATGCTTAGCAAAGTGCCTTTAGTCACATTTTGCTAACAAAGCAGGGGTCAGGCCTCTTCTGCCTGTTGGGATATAAATATCTTAATTAGATCTTTGAGAAAAAAGAGAGAGAAAAAAATCTGGAAGCCTGGGAGATATTTTTTTTTCTTTTTTTTTTTTTTTTAGTATTAAAAGTATAACTCAAGCTGTGCTGGCACCAGGATGCATAATCCACTTACCAGGGCAGAGAGGGCTCTGGAGCTGCACCACAAATGCATCATTTGATAACAGTAATGAAAAAGACAGCAATCTATATCTGCAAATAGCATTAGGGCAGACTTGGTTTGGGGACCAAAGGAAACTGATGCTGAATTTATGAGACAGACATCTCAAGCATTTGAGACTGGTGCTTTCTTTCCTCTGTTTTTTTGGGTTTTTTTTCATCCTCCCTTACTTTTTTAATAACTTGACCCCTTGGTTGGGTCAGCTTTTAGCCCTGTAATCAAAACAATTCAGTCGGGAAAAGTTGTAAAGTGGACCTGTCCTACCTCATGGACTCAGTGGGGCCAGCCAGCTTCTGCTCATTTACCCTGCCCCTACAAATCTTGCTCCATTGCTGTATCTCTTTGTGGTGCCTGTGCTCTGAGACACACATACCACATGAATCTACAAGTTCTGGAAGGGCTACAGGGCCAGACAGGAGAGAGGCTGTCCAGCCAAGCACCAGACAGGATGCTCTTCCAACAGAAATGCCCCATGTGATCTTTCTCCATCCCATCTCACACCATCCATTATATGGTTCCCAAAGGGGCAGGAAGAAAGAGCATGCTGCCAGCAGCTCTGAAATCAGCGTCTTCTCAGCGTACAGCACCGTCCAGAAAAGTCAATGAACTAAGAGCACCATGTCATTCCTAGCCATGACTGCCATTTCTGAGTTCAGTGCTGTTTAGGTATGCATTAGATTGTATTTCATTTAATGTGTGACCTTGCTTTCAGCTACTCTGAGAAGCATCTCTCACTTATTTCCCAATAGCACAATTTTGCTGGGTCCCTCTGGAGTCTGTCACCATGAGCATGGCATTTGGTTGCTACAAAGAGTTTAATGCCACTAATAAACTTCAGGATTTCCCCATTCACACTCCCTTTTCCAGCTCTTTGATGGATTAATCTCTGGGGCATCTCCCACGAAGCCCCACCAGGCAAGTGGAGCAGTATCGAGCTTTACAAAAGCCATAGTGGTTATGTGGCAGTACCCTTTGTTTACCCATCTGCTCTGTGACCTTAGTCCTGATTGCAGACTCTTGTCATCTTCTCGGAAATGGAATTGACTCACTGGTTGGTAGTTCCCAGGATTTTCTCAGCAGGTCTTCCTGCAGGTGGGAGTTAAATTGCCAGCCTAGCAGCCCTTTCTGTTTGCAATGGCAGGTTGTGTATCTTCGGTAGTAGATGTGCAGGTTCACATCCAAGTTGCTGCTCAGTCCTGTGGGTGAATACCATCCTGACATAGAAACTTGTTAACATTTTACTAACCACAGAGACAGACACTTCTCAATGGTGCATATAGAGAGGAAAAAAAAAGCAAAAGATGCAAGTTACAGTTTTGAACATAGCCAGGAGGCTGGAAGAGTCCTTTTTTAACCCAGAGGGGTGCTCCACCATTGTGAGAAGGACCCTACAATGTCATGGGATCTCCATCCTTGGAGGTCTTCCCAGCTCAGCTGCACAAGTCTCCAAGCAACTGGATGGACTTGTCCCTGATATGAGGAAAATGTTGGAGTAGATGGCGTCTAGAGTTCCTTCTAAACTGAATTACTCTAGGATGGTCAGATTATAAATTATCTCTTTAGTCTACAACTGTCTGTGTATTTACTTCAAGCTAATCTAGTTCTTTTGGTCAATCTGCTACAAAGAAATATGTCAGCTGTGGAAAGCCCCCCCAGTAACTTAGTAGAAAAACGCAAAGACAAAGAATAGCTGGACTGTCTTTGTTATACTTTTGTCCCCAAGTACTTTTTGACACCTTACTCATCATGCAGACTCACAACAGTTTCTGTCATTTTTGTACGTCTGACAACCTTCCATACAGGAATCTTCAAATTATTTTTAGCAGTCCTGATTTCCTGATAACATTTGATAAGCTAGGCATCCCTGGTTCTTTTGGGCCAGTTTTCCATCTCTCACATGCTAGCCATCTTCCTGCTTAGCTTCCCCACTGAACCACGTAGGACAATGGGGGGGGGGGCAGGAACATATCTTCTCCATTTCTCCCCCAGCCCTCCCCGCAGAGTAGCAAAGAGGCTGGGAGGGGATACAGCCAGGACAGCTGGCCCAAAGAGGCCACAGAAACCTCCCATGCTATGTAATGCCGTGCTCAGCAATAAAACTTCAGGAAGTTTTTCCAAATTATCCACTGCTGGCTGGGCGCCAGTCTGCTGGTGGTGAGTGATTGCTTTTGCATCACTTGCTTTTTTGTCTGTTTTTTTTTGTTTGTGTGTTTGTTTGTTTTTGGTTTCTCACATATTAGCCTGTCTTTATCTCAGACCGGGAGTTTTCCTCATTATAGCCCATCTTCTCTCCCTCATCCCACTTAAAGTAAAATAAGCAGTTGGCTGGGTGAGGGCTTAGCTGCTGGTCAGAATCAACCCACCACATTCCTCTTGAAGGCTCCCAAGCTAGTCTTTTCTCTAGAGTAGGCATTTACTGAGTCCAGAAGCAATATATCCACACTTTATTCTGAGAAGACACTGAACCAATAGGCAGGTAGTTCAGTCTGCCACCATTATTAACTTTTCCTAAATTTGCAGCCTCCCTAACCCCTCTCAGCATTTTCTCTTTCTGATCAGAGGCCAGCAGAATAAACCCCATATTACCTACCTGTCATGCTGTTCCTTGGTATTTCCAGCCACAAGGCTCCTACGATGCTTGCCTTTGCCCAAACTATTGTAATGTCACTAGACTTTTTTAATCCTTAACATGTGGTGCCATGCTCCACCAGTACACCCTGCTGCACTGAAGTTGGTTACCACATGAAGCTGGTAACCTGTCAACAACATTTTTCACTAATTACCTCCCTCCCACCAGCTCTGAGACGCCTGTCAATGTGGGAATGACATTGGAGGTCAAACATTTTACTTTTCATGTTTTCAAGCCTCCGGCATTAGTGTAGAGGCTCTCATAAATTTTGCTGTCACTCTGTCTCTTGGCACATGCCCACGAGCTGGAATTTCAGGTAAACTAATTTGTCTTTTCCATGTGATTGTTCTCTCTGTTTCTCTGCTCATCCTTGCTCAGACACACCAAATACAAGTCAAGTCTACCCTGCAGGCCTCACCATTCTGAGCAAGGTGCTTTTTCACTCCCACCAGTTTTTCCCCAGCTTCAAGCTGATGTACTCTTCTATGACCGTCCTCTTTTCCTGTGCCAGCAGGCAAGCTCTGTTACAAAAGTGGACAGCCAGTCCTTTCTGCACAGCCTCCCTGTTCCCTGAAAGGGTTCCCAGATCCTTACTGCCTACTTCTTCCCACCATCACCTCACCCACAATTTCTGGCTCTAATTTCTCCCTGACTCCTCAGCCTCACACATAAGTCCTCACACTGGACTTGAGACGGTGCTGCTGGGAAGATCAAGTCTCAAGTTTTGGCATTGAGACAGCAACGTTCATTTCCCCAGAAAAAGAGTGGCTTAAACAAACAGTGGCCTGAGAATAAGACCCATTGCAATGTTGCAATGGAGTCTTCCTCACAATGAACGGATGTAGCAACAGCCCAGGTACCCAGAAGGGTCCTGATAATTCTTGGCCTGGCCCTACTGATGAAGGTGTGGCCTCACAATCATGCTCTCCGTTGAGTGCTTTGCATCTCCTTGCAGAGTTCTTTGATTTCGTCAAGCACATCTGTGAGCCAAGCTGTCTGAGATTCTTGTCACAGCAGCTGGAAGGGCACCTTCAGCTTTTTAGCAGGCCAGAGCAATGCTGTGCAGAAGGCTCCCAGGACTGCTTCCAGCCTCTTCGGCTCCATAGCTCATAGCACCACAGGTCTCTTCTATGGGATTGCTAGCAAACCTCAGGAGGAGAGCTGTGGTCCGAATGGACTCAGGCAGTGGAGTGGGGCTCAGTTCAGTTTCTTTTAAGAAATGGGGCAGCGTCAGGATACTCAAGGCTAATGAAAAGTATGAAGGAAGATGATTAAAAAGAAAGAACAAAACAAACAAACAAGAACACCTAAATGAAAAGTCTGACACTTGTATTTATTTCTCCAAGTTTTTATTCACGCTCTTACAATAAGATACAGTAGGAAACTGGGTCTGTACGAAGCTGTCTGTGAGCTGTGCATGCTGCACAGCGTAGCTGAGGCACCCCTGGCATTACAGAGAAAAATCTTGTTTAGCAGGGTAGTAACATGGAGACACAAGAGAGCTTGCATGGACAGAAGAAGAGGCAATCCTGAAGAAAAACGGAAGATGACTGCCATCAGGACAGCAGGGCAACTGCAGCAGGAGAACCAGTTAGTCAGTCTTTCCCTTCCACCTTGCTATGGCACTGGCACCAGTAAGGAGTAGTCTTTCATGTCCAGCATAACCTAAAACTGTTCTTTATTTCTGGTCTGCTATCTTGTTTCCAGCTTATTTAAGGGAAATTTACTTGATTCTTTTCTTTTGCTAAACCGAGAGCAGGTTTTCCAGCTGAGTCCCTTGTGTGCTGGAGGTCTGTGTGCGTGCTCTTGCAGAAGACACAAGCTGATACAATACTGATTGTGGAGCTGCAGGGCTGGAAAGAAAGGAAAGGAAGGAAGAAAGGAAGGAAGCAAGGAAGAAAGGAAGAGAGAAAAGAAGGAAGGAAGGAAGAAAGAAAGGAAGAAAGGAAGAAAGAGAAAGGGAGAAAGGAGGAAAGAAAGGAGGACAGAAAGAAAGGAGGACAGAAAGGAAGGAAAGTAGGGAAGGAAGGAAGGAAGGAAGGAAGGAAGGAAGGAAGGAAGGAAGGAAGGAAGGAAGGGAGGAAGGAAAGAGTAACCCCATCATCTACAGGAAATACTGACTGACATCTTCTTGTGGCAGCTCTGAGCTAGGATATCAACTCCCCCCCGCAGTCAGCCCAGAAATAGACCATGGTAGGCAGTCGTCGTCACCTTGCCATTCTGGAAGGCTTGGGCCAGGAAGGTGTAACTTCTGTCAGGAAGGCATAGAAAGGCACATTGCTTGTGGCCAGCACACTGGAGTCCTGGGCTGCATGCAGCTATTGCTGCTGTCGCTGCTGCGCCCTCCCTGGGGAGCTCTCTGCTGACACCAATTCCCACAAGTGCAGTACACAGCTCCAGGATTTTGGGTGATTTGGAGCAGATCCAAATCAATTTGCCATTTATTAGGCTTGCTTCACCCGAGGCATCTCCAGAGGCATCGTGGAACAGGTTGCCTAGAGAGGTGGTGGAGCCTTCATCCTGGAGATACTCAAAAGCAACCAGTACTTGACCTAGGTGTTTTAGACAACCTGCTCTCGGTCTCCCTGATGAGCAGGGGTATTGGATGAGGTGACCTTCAGAGGTCCTTTCCCACCTCAACCACCCTGTGATTCTGCAGGGCTGGACGGTGCTTGGTGCCCCAAGGAAGTGTTCCTCCACTGCCACCTTGTCTGCTTCCATGCTGCCACAAGGCTGGCTGGGAACCTCCCTCAGCATCTCTATGGGAAGTCGGAGAGAATGCCAGCCTTTCCTCTCTTTTACCAGAAGGTAACAAAATAACGTGGTTGCTTACTTTTTTTTTTTCACTTATGCATGTGCAAAATATGACCAATTTTTCTTTATAAAACTAAGTGGATTTGAAAATTATTTAAAGCCAAATGAGGTAGGTCTAATTGTAAAAAGTAGAGCTGTTATCTGAAGTAAAAAGGAGCCTCTGAGACAATGTAAATCCTTATCTAAGCCCTGGAGAAGGTGAGTTTTGAAAAGCTGAAGTCAGCTTGCAAAAGCAGCCACTTCCAGATGTGCAGGGAGACCATCTCCATGTTCTGGAGCAGTAACTTGGCTTGCTCAGAGCTGAAAGTGGGAGGTAAAAGGAAGGGCAGAAAAGTTTAATTTTCCTCTTCTAATCTATAAGTATAAACAAGATGTAAAATTAGATTTATTTCTTTTAAAATCTTGAAGGTCATTATGACCAGAAGCTAAATTCAGATCACTGGATAAGGATCATATTACTTTTGTTTAACGAATCACTTAGTTTAAATGCTGGACATGTTTTGATAAACCTTCTCTTTTGCAGTATGCATGCAGTACTTTTATGTAATTACAACTGCGGACTAACAGAATCCCAGTTCTCTTCCAGAAGCTGTTTAACAAAAAATCACAAGAAAGAACCATTAACTTGGAATAGCAAATAGGTCTTTGTCATCCTCCAGCATCATAAAGAAAGTAAAAATTATTAATCTGAATAAACATTTTAAACTATGCAGCTGAGTGAAGAATAGCTGAGGGTTCTGAGTGCATTCCCGGCACAGCCAAAAGCTGTGTTAGATTGTATCAGCAAATGAGAATCAGACTTTCTCGGAGGAGAAAAAAAAATCCTGGAAGCCCACACGTAGCAAAAATGTAACCAATGATTTAAATGGAAGTTCCTTGCTTTTTATTTAAATCATGATTAAATGTGATGTTTTAAATCATCCCAGTAAATGACTTTTCCCTTTGTCAGGACTCTCCTTATTAAACTGACACATCCAGATTCTCAGTCAGAAAGGCTCAGCTATTAGTGAGCATAGGCCTCCTGAAGGAAGAAGAAAAAAAGAGGTTTAATACTGCTTCCCCATCCCCCTCTTTTTCATCTAATTTAATTTTCATCTATTGATTCTATCACTGACACCCGGCTTCTTTGTCGTAAGGCATGTGTCACCTACAGTTAAAATCACAGTGAGCAGAACAGGGATTGCCCAGAGCACACAGTAAAGATGTATATTAAGAAGAAGCAGAGGAAGGTCATACTTTGCTTTTTTCTATTATTTATTTATTTTTATTTTTTAAGATCTGTGTCTGTGTGAAGCCGCCCTACCACTCAGCATAGCCTTTTTGTGGTTCTCAAACCAAAAGAGACCAAATATTCCTGCTCAAGCTTCCCATGAGGCTTGTGGCTTAAAATTCTCCTTGAGGCCTCCTTTCCAGCCTTAACCAGGAGGCCCATGGCATGGTAGGAGAGGACGACAGCATATTTACTTGTGTCATTTCCCCTTTGTATGCCCATATCTTTGTTTTAGCAGATGCTCTGCCAGTTCCTTTTGCAGGGGAGGAGAGGGGACAGATTTGGGCTCTCCAGCAGCGCTTTGAGCTGTCATACTTGCCTCGACTCTCTCTACCTGATTTTGGGCAACACAACACCCAGGCAAGGAAAACCAGCTTACAGCCCAACAGAGCTCGCTCACCCCAGGGCCACAGCCCCAGATGCACCTCAGGATTGAAAAGAAAAAAAAAAAATAGATGCCTTTCAGTGGAAGAGAGGCAGTTGTCAAGGCACTCCTGCTCCAGCTGCCTCAACATCCCTCATCAGGGTACCAAATCTCCAGGAGCTTTTACTCTAGTGCAGTATTGCCCCAGTCCGTGAGGGCCCTTGTAAAAGCTCTTCCCCACCCCTAGCCCTAGTAGCTTCTAATACATTGTTCTTCTACAGAGCTTATAAATACTTCTAAGCAAGCTTCAGCCTTCTCTGAACTTCTGTTTCTTCTGAATAATTTAGTATATGTCTGATAGCAACTGATCGAGAAGGTAATCTCTGTAACTTCCTAACAATACACCTACTCCTTTAGTAAACTTTGTCGACTTCTAAATCACATTTTGTGATGCAACTTCTGGTGTTATTCCTTTTTGCTGAGGGTCTACTATACTGTGATTTTACTGCTTTTAAATAAATAAAAAGAAAATAAGAAAAACAGAATGAAGAAACCCTGTTACATAGCATGCAGCTTTGTCACATGCATGGAGTGCCAACACAGGGGAGATGGAAAAGCACATTCCAGGGAACTCTGCAGATTACAGTGACAGACAAGAAACCAGCACCCAGCAATTGAATGGAGCATCGGAAGGCAAAAGAGGGGGTTTTGTCAATAACCAACACACCATGCAGAAACAGGGCTGTCCCTCCCTACATAGGCCAGGGAAGATGGGCCAGACCTTACTGACTCAGTGGCACAATCCACGCTGCTGTCATAGAAAGTACTTTAACCACAAATTAAACTCCAGGAATGCAGAACAAGGATCATTCACATGTCAGTTTGATCCTAGGTGGGATACGAATATGAGTATCATAACATCACCTATGACCTGCAGATTCTTCTTATAAAAAGAGAAGTCCCATAATGTTAAAGGCTTGTAAAACAACACTTACCTGTTTTCTTCATTTGTGTAAAAAAAAAAAAAAAAAGAAAAAAAAAAAGAAAAAGCATCAATATACTGATTAATATCAATTGGATACTACATCATTACTGATGTAAAACTCCTCACCTCCTGATTTAGTATTGTTAAACTGATTAATAAGCTGCAGATAACTACCTCTCTGAAGGAAACCTAGACACTTGTAAACACAGCCTCTCAAAATCGGCTGTGTTAATAGCATTGTCTGGGTTTTCCATTTCCTTTTCCTCCTTTTATGCTTTTCTGCTGTCACAGATGCTGTTGTTTTTCAGTTAGCTTACTGTGCAGGCATCCAGAAGAAACTGCAGTGGACTGAATGTATGCTGCTGTTTCTTGGAGCTTAGGGCTTTTTAGGGTGATACGGGGAGGGATGTACCTGTAGGCCCTTGGGTGCCATCAGCACCATTGGACTCAGTCCCATGTTGTGTCAGGCAGTGCAGAGTGCACGCATCTATCACAGGCAGCACACCTGGCACCAAAGAGACATCCGCAGCAATGTAAGGCTCATGCCATACAAGTCCTGTCTTGACTATGGCCAGCTCCTGGAGAGGAGTTGGGGAACGGTCACATTCTTTGCATCCTTCTTCTGTAGTAACATAAAGGTAACACAATGTTTGGTATGAATTTGCAAACAACCATTTGAAATGGCTGATTGATAACAGTTCAAGGATTTTTTGAATCTGATATAATGACAGCTTTCTCCTGTGCTGTACAAAGACGATCTCGAGGAGAGAGCAGCACACAAAAAGCCGAACACTTTTGCCCACATTTGCCCAGGCTGCTTGCCAGTAGGGTGTCCCTAACATCTAGCCCATTTGGTCCTGGCGTCTGAACATTTGATTCACTTCTCATCCTCACAAATATTTTGGCTCATCATTCCCATGACTGTGTATCACGGGAAATTAAACAGAGCTTCAAGAAAGTCCTTCAAAGCATGCTAGAGTGTTCCTGTGCTTCACAGAAGGGCTTTGCTAAAGGATTCCCTGGGCTGACAGGGCAGGAACCGCAAGAGACCAAGTCATAAGCTCTTTCTCACATTAATATATTTTACTTTTTCTACCAAGTACTCAGCCATGATACTGCCCAAAGGAGAGCTCCTCCATGTTTACACATGAGCAAGATGCAAAGTTCTCACCCTGCTCTAGGAGAGGTGCACCGTTTTCAAGAAGCATGCAAGCTGCCAGAAGGACCAAAACCGCAAGAAAAAAGGCCGAAGAGAAAGAAGTCCTTGCCTGGGACAGCTGCGGTGTGGCAGCGGTGCTCTGCATTGCACTGGCACCTCGTGGCCCTGCTGGAAATTGCAGCTGCTGCCTGGCGCTTGGTCGAGCACCCGCTCCCTGCCCTCCGCAGAAACAGGAGGTGTGGAGTCACCGGAGGGGCTTTTGCTGAGATTTTTCTTTTTTTTTTGTTTTTCTGCTCGGGGTTAAATATTGATGACGGTTCTGAGGATGCGGTTGGCTGAGGCATCATGGATGTGAATTCAGGCTAATCGACACAGGATGTATTGACCATGAAATGCATCCGCAGGGCTGAGTCAGTCCTGTCATCTCTCAAGGTTATGTTGTCCCATCTGCTAACGAGTATATGGGCCAACTCCAGCAGCCTTGCTGCTGTTTGGAACAAGGGGATGTTGATGCACTGCACTGTTTTGGATACCCTCTGTATCCCCCACTACTTGTGGCAGAACAAAGGATAAACTCCATATCTCATGTTTAGGTATTTCTGTCTTTCTGCCTATTACGAGCGTGGAGCTTGCTCCTGATTCCCCTGCTCTTCCCTCAGTAGACCTAACACATAAGTTCCTGCGGGGAAATGTTGCAAAATCCCATGCTGTGCTGTGACAGTCCTAGGCAATTCTGTGCAAAGCCGGAAGCAACATAGGTAAAGGAGAAGTCAATGTCATAGGGCTGAGATTTGTCACCACATTGCCACCAGCTCTCCCTGAGAAAACATCATAACACCTTTGACTTTGTGATACATGGGTGTACTTGGGTCAAGCAAAAAAATGATATAGGTGTAGGTGTAGGTGTAGGTATTGGTATAGGTATAGGTATAGGTATTGGTATCTGTATAGGTATAGGTATAGGTATAGGTATAGGTATAGGTATAGGTATAGGTATAGGTATAGGTATAGGTATAGGTATAGGTATAGGTACAAAACAACAGCAAAAAGATCAAATGCAAGAAATCCGCTGTTTGGTGCCCTTGCATAGGAATTTAAGGTCACAGAATTAGAGCTGGATTTTCAAAGTGGCAGAGTATTCAGATGTTTCCGGTGTGTTGTGGTTTAGCCCGGCTGGCAGCTAAACACCACACAGCCGTTTGCTCACCCCATTACCTCAGGTAATACTATAGTAATAATTGCAAATGTTGTGGACATCACCTTTCTTCAACTCTGAACTGGACAGGCCCCCAAAAGGACAAGTTCTTGTTCAAGAGTGTTTGGACCTGTTTGTTTCTTTCACATTCTTAGCCTGGATGTAGATTTCCTACTTTAATAACTATTACTGACCTCCTTGTACAGGTTGCCAGAGGTCTATTTTCCCTTGTGCCAGTCAAGAACGATATAGCAAAGTGCCATCAGGTGGGATGTGCAAGCATGTAACAGGTAACCCTGACTTCAGTTAAACTATGCATTAGTCTTGCTGTCCCTCGCTTTCATGTCTCTAGCTCTGTGGAAACCTCAGTTTCAGGCCCCTAGAGCACTGGTACATGCCCCATAACAGGTCTTGGTAGTCAGACAATGTCACATGAGTGGCAGACATAGGCAGGGTTGAGTCTAGGGCAGGACTACCTCGTCCTGATAACTTATGTACCTGAGAGCCCCTCCTCCAAGCCAGGTTCATGTCCACACACCTAACCCAACCCTAAGAACAAGCTCAAAGTTGTTTTGAAAAGGTTTTCAGGTATCTGTCTGAATACCTATCTCAACCCTTACACTTCTTAGCCACTACATTCTCTGCCTCTAGGTTATAAACCCTAAAAAGCAGTCATGACTTCCTTCCAAAGCACTGCTGAGAGTCACAGGGGGTGACTCTCAGCAGTGCTTTGGAGTCCTGGGAAGTGTGCTTGCCCAGCAGGAACCAGCACACAAAGTTGCTCTGCCTGTCTGAGAGGACTCATCCCCTCCTGGGGCAGGCCAACCGTGCTGAAACGAGTAAGGCATAACTTTTCTTGCCCAGAGACATCCTAAAAGCAGACAGGTAGGCTTTGGCTCTAGCCGTTAGACCAGATAGTCCAAATTTACCCTCTCAGACAGATGAAGAAGGGCTTACGTTTTATGGTTAAATTTTATTAGGTGACGAAGGGGTCTTTTCTAATCAGAGTTTGAAATTACTTCCAGTATTAGCTATTTTTTCTTTATACTGCTCCCATCTCCTGGAGTGGATCTTCTTGGGTTTCTGTGGTCTTTGCACAAAACACACAGCACAGAGGGAAAGGATGTGTTTTTGCTGACTCAGGGAAAATGGCAAATGACCAAATGCATCAGTCAGGAACAGTGAGTAATCACTTTAAATGCAAACAACTGTTAGCAGCACATTTTAGCACATTAATAATTCACACTCCACATAAAGTTTAATTTATTTAAAGCGAGAGTTCTGCAGCATAATTACAAAAGGCACACATGATCCTGGGGATAAAGGATCTGTAGAGAGGCTATGACTCCCGGGGAGCCAAGCCCTGGCTGCCAAGTCTCTTGGTTTTATCACAGGCCTTGCTGAACAGTTTGTGCAATGTCTCTCTCAAAGCTCCAATGGCTGGAACAGGTATGCAGTGTGAGATAATTTCTTTACCCACATAAAGACAAAAAGGTATTCTGAGGCCTACCAATACTGAAGAAATACCCAAAACTGCAAAGTGTGCACATCGAAACACTCAGATATGCTGCCAGCAAAGTCTAAAAAATGCAGTTTTCTTCCAAGTGTCATGAACCTGTATTATCACAGGGAACTTTGAGTCCCACCTCCAGGTTATAGCTGCTGCACCTCAGGAAGCCTCAAAACCTGCCTGTCCTGAGGCCTGCAGCAGCCAGCAGCCAGCAGAGGCCTGAGGACACCCCAGCACCCACAAGACACATGCTGGTGGGTCACAAAGAGCTGGTTTCCCTGCAGGGACCTCACAGCATTGCAAGGGAGATTGATGTAGCTGCCAAGCAGCCCTGGAGCCTGCAGCAAAGCCAGGGCTGGCTGCATCAAACAGAGCTGGCTTTGCTTGGGCTTCCCGACACACATCTGTAGTCTGTGTCAGTCCCCTGAGCCTTCTTACCCCTCACAGCCCGGGAGCCTTGGGACCACAGATCTACTTCTCCAGGGGACCCAGCAGGTTGTTCTCCTCTGTATTTCCACACAGAGGAATACTGGCAGCCAACATGCTGCCTCTCGTTATTTATCATGGCTTTTTGTGTATAAAGGACTTCCAGACTGGCTAGTCAGACACCCCATGGCTGAGAAGTGCCAGATGTTTCCCCTGCTCTTGGACAGGAGGGCACAGACCCTTTTGGTGGTGCTGTTCCACAGACTTTCACTTCACTCTAGGTTCAGGATGGACAGCAGCTGAAGGCAAGGGTGAGAAGAAGGCAACCAGTCTGTGTATTTGTCTCTGTGTGTGGTTTTGGGATGGGACTAGGGATATAAAAGGGATGGGGTCTCTTGGGGTTTGTGGTGCCCCAACTTCCCATAATGTTTTACGGCAAAGAGACAGTTTTTAAAAATACCAGTTACACTCTTAATAGTCTTCAGGTGAGTTTTCCCTGTGGAATAGGTGTACCTATATTAAATAAGCTTGCTTTCAAGATTTTTCATTGATTACATGCAGAACAGCTGTCTCTGTGCCCCATCGTTTTCCAAGGCCTGGAAGCCAAGAGCTCAGCAAATGGCTGTAGGTTTTTAATAATTAATTCACTTACCCTGAGTTTAGGAGAAACTAAAAACAAGGTCTCAAAGTTTGGACTAGATGACCTTAGAGGTCTTTTCCAACCTGGATGATTCTATGATACTATAAAACAATTGTTTAAAAACAGTTAACTGGGACTGCCAGCCAGCACAACACAGCAGCATACATTCACACCACCCCACATTACCTGGCCTTCCATACTCCTTGCTGGAGAATATGCTCGTGTGAAGAGTGATTCAGATGTGCTCTCCCTTTGCATTAATTGCACAGAGAGAGCCTACTTTTTCCTCAGTCTGTTTTTCTGGACAGTCTCCGCAGAACTGTGCTGCATGTGGCGGTATTATGCTTCCTACATTCACCTCTTGCACATGCACTGATTGCACGCTGTCCTGTAGAAGCACACCGCAACCCACATTGTATTTTGTGTTAGGCTGGGACCATGCCGCCGACAAAACAGACTATCACACACTTTGCAAATGTGCTTTACTGGCGTCAAGTTCTTTGGCTTTCATTAGTGCCTGCCACAAGCAAGTGTTTGGCTTTGTCTCTCAGCAAAATGCTGAATGGCGGAGGAAAGCTAGGGTTTGACCTCTGAAGATCACAATGCATAGTTGTGCACCCACAGCATAGGATCAAGACCTGTCTTGCATTGAAATGAACGCAGTCAAAGTGCTCCTTATGTTTCATTTCTCCAATTACTTTCCTAGTTGTTGGCTTGCTGCTCATTCTCTGAGGTGAATACTCCATTGTTTCCCTAATGTATGCTCAGTGCAGCAATCTCATATGATCTGCTCCCACCTGCGTTAACACCCCCACCCCATCAAGCCCTGTAAAGGAAATGAAACAAAGCAAGTAGGCTGGCTACTGTCAGTGCTAATGACATTTTTGAAGGGCAGGAAAAAAAAATGAGGAAAACTTACTGAGTGGTCAGAGTTCAAAGGGGAGAGGAAATTTTGGGTCTGAGGCCTGCTCATGCTTGGGATCAGAGTGATGTGGTGGGTGCACCCTGGAGTGCTGCAGGGTTTGGAGGACAGCCCAGGAGGGCAAAGAGGAAGCAAAGCACAGCAGGCAAAGGATGGGCCTGACTGCTTGGCACTGCTGTGGGGCAGGGGATGGGGCTGCCAAGGATTTGTGAGTAGCAGTCAGGGGATTGACCAACACATGTGTTTCTGCAGGGGCATCTGCTGAGGACCAGCTCACCGAGGAGGTGAAGCAGCTGTTAGGCAGTTGAAGGAAGCCTTGTGATGGCAGGACCAGGAGCACTTTTCCCACTCACAGAAGTTGGTGAAAAGGTCCCTGGCTGTTGGAAGAAAATATCCACTGGGAGCAGAGGGCAACCACACCGCAGATAGAGCATCTTCCCCATGGAGACAGAGGGGATGCTGCATCACGGCAGAGCATGCGGGGCAGGTGTGGTTATGCTGGGAGGGTTGGCCACAGCACAGTAATTGTCCAGCAGCTCCACAGAGATAAGGCAGGTCAAGACTGAGACTGAAATTGAGTGCATGGGTCAGGGTCAACAAGGTGGCCAGGCACGGGCATGGTGCAGCACAGCCCGTGCATGTGCCTTGGCAAGGCCCCCACATCAAAAACAGCTCTGGAGGGGGGGAGGTCCCAGCTGAGGCTTCTCCCAGCTCCTTCTCATGCTTACCTTAGCTGCTTCCCTGCAGCCTGACACCATGTTATCACCATATTGAGTCAGACCTGGCCTCAAGCACAGGCAGCCAAACTCTGCGGGGACAAGGGAGGAGGCCCAGACCTCTGGCACAGTGGAAGAAAATTATTAAATGTAATTAAAGTTTGCAGCAGAAAAGCAAATGCCTGTGTATTCTCTCCCTGCACAACCAAATGTCATGGACAATACGAGTCAGGAGGATGCAGGTACACCTGGAGGAGCTGGTGAAAGGAGGAAGCCACAAGTAGAGAGGCCACGGGAGGGCAGCAGAAAGGGTGAAAGCAAGCCCTGCCTGCTCCCATTCATCCATGCCCCAGTTCTGATTTCCCCTGGGGAGAGGAAGAAGGAAGATCATGTCCAAAGCTGGTACCCAAAGCTGCCTCATTACCCAGGCTCTCCTAACCATGCCAGGACTGCTGTAGGCTGCTGTACTGTCCTGGCTAGAATTACAAATCTGCACATGACAGGAAGGCTAGCAAATCAGCTGGAAAAAAAATAAAAGAGGGAGAGAGACTGGTCAGCTGCTTCTGATTATTCTTTCTCAGGGCAGTAGGGGGAGAAAATAGATTAAATAAATAGATTAAATAGACTTAAAATTCATGGAAAGTCGGTCTTTCACTTGATTAGCCTGCAGAAATCATTGTCATAATATATTCACATATTCTAGGGTGATCACTAAAACTTCCTTCCACCTAGCACAGGAGAAAAGGCTGCAGAGGGTGATTTAAGACCAAGAAGCCAAATGTATGTTGCTCTGAACTAGGCTGTGGAAGACAAGAGTTAATGCTGACCCTTTAGAAAGGCTGCATTATGAGAGAACCTTGTGAGGATGTCTGGCGATCATACCACAGTGTACCTTGAGCCAACCGGGGGACTTGTCTTCCTTCTCCATATAGTAGTGGATGAAGATGTTACCTCTTCTGACGCATCTGTTACTAGTCACTTTGAATTTCAGAATTTGAGTTGTAAACCAATTACTTCAGTATTAATTTTCCTCCCACTCCACCAAGGTAAAATCAGGGATAATGTATCATAGACTCTTTGAGATAAATATGCCTCAATTTTAGATCATACCTAGCAGATTGCTCAGGAACCTCAGGGTCTCAGATTCCACCAGGGAAATAAAGAAAAGCAAATCTTAACTTGTGCAGCTCCTGAGGTCTTTAAACTACCTGGCTTAAGATTTTTGGCACAGCAGAACATGACACAAGAAGTTAGTCCCTCATTCTGCAGATGTTCTGTGCCATCTGGGGAGGAGAAACAGAAATTCTTGGTGATGGGCTGGAATTCATCAGTTCCCTTTGAGAATGCTGTAGGCTTTATATTCAATTCTAGGTCCTGATTGAGGAAAGCCTCTATGTCTATTGTTAACACCACATTCTTGAAGGCCTGCTTGATTTGTAGAGCTTACTATCATTTGTACTGTAGATCAATGGGGAAAGAGTTTAAGACATGTCCAACAGGTTCTGTGTGCCACACTGGCGAAACAACAGAAGAAAGATTTCAGTGAGACTGTTTTGTTCATTCAAAAATAAGTATGTGCTCATAGAAACAAAGTCCAATGCTGTATGGTTTATGGCCACAAAAATGCTTTCTTCTGCTAGATTGAAAGTTAATAAAGAATTCACCAGTTATTTGGTGAGGAAATTTCAGGTGAGGAAATTTTTCAAAGGTAAGTGAATTTTGCACCTGAATTTCATGGTGTAAATGCTATTCACTTCCTTTCTCATTGCTACCCATTCACAAAGTAGCCAGATGCTTGGCAGCAGTCTTAACATAGCCTGCTACAAGGAACAATTGCATGGAAATGATCAGACAGGTGAAAATCTGCCTTTCCAAAGATGTGAAGAACTTCATATTAGTAGTTCTATTTTCCATGTCATCATATGAATGATTCTCCCTCATCTGAATGGCTCCACGCAGATAATGCCAGTGTGCAACTCCTGTGGAATTGGACTCCTCCACTCCTCCACAGACTGAAGTTGGAAGAAGTTGGGATGAAAAATATAAGTTTGTATATCATGCAAAGGTATGTCCTTTGGCAAGCGATGACCAATATCACCTTTTTTTTTTTCTTTGTCAGATAAAGTAATCTGGGGTTCTCTATGTTAAAACAGGTAGGCTGTTTGCCACCTTTTCCTTGTGCTTTTTGAATACTTTTCAGAACCAGTTCTCAGTTTTATCCCTGACTTTTCAAAACCACAATTCCATGTTTATATATGATAAAAAATTAGTCTATCATCAGAAAGGCAAGAAGGTAAGTGATATTGAGGCCAGCCCTATTTCTGTGGAGTGGAGATATTCATGTGCTCTGCTTATTTTTAGCAGAAGATGGTGGATAAATCTGAGCCAGCACGTTTTTCATTCAATCTGTCCCTGGACACTAACAGATGGTGCTTTCCTGTGCCAAGTACTAATGCACTTTACATTGGCATTCAGTGTCAGGACACAAAGCTCGCCAAAGTCCCTGCTAAATCTGCTGATGCCAGGGAAATTGATAACAAACAACTAGCCAGGGACACAGTCCCAATCTTTTCTCTACATCCAAAGCAGCACAGAAGCTGTACCAGTGTAATGGTATCATCTGCTCTCCAACTCGTGGATACCAATGCAGCAAAAGAGGATCCTGGACTGGGGAAGAAAGGGGTCCTGAGGCTATGAACACAGGCACGTACCTAAAGATGGAGGGAGATACACTTGCTTCACGAGGGCTAGATCTGTGCTGGACACTGGTCCCTGAGAACCTTGACAAACTTGTGCTCTAATGCTAAAACACATGAATTAATGAAATTAGCATACACACACATACTCCTATCAACCAGTAGGGTGATTCTTCTGCTTAGCACTCCTTATACCCCTTGAGCACTAAGCATACTAAATTCAGTCTTACAGGTCTACTTCCTGTGGTTTACAATCCTACGTACAGTAAGGCCACCTGCAAAACAAATAAAAATCAAAAAAAAATAAAAATCCATAGATTCCTCTGAGAAGGTCACTTTGTTTTACAGGCTGTTGCATTTATTCTTTGAATACAAGCATCCAAAATTCTTGAGCTGTAAAATTCCTGTTCCTTTCCACCAGCTGCCTCAGTGCCCAGGCTTCCTTCTTGGATTGCTCAAAACTTGCTATCCACATCTCTTGGAGGGAATTC
The DNA here is from genome assembly GCF_009769625.2 of Cygnus olor. Taxonomy (NCBI): domain Eukaryota; kingdom Metazoa; phylum Chordata; class Aves; order Anseriformes; family Anatidae; genus Cygnus; species Cygnus olor. The sequence continues at coordinate 51,229,765 of NC_049198.1, forward strand.
CAGCCAGCGTTTGAAGATGAGAACGAGAAAGCCTCGGGTTTGGGGCAGCTCAGATGTTTAACCTGAGCACTCCAATTCTGGGGTAGCCATCCCTGGCAATGGAGAGAAATAAAAGGAAGGGGTTATTCAGGGACCCAGGCAGACAGAAAAAAAAAAAAAAAAAAAAAAAAAAAAAAAAAAAAAAAAAAAGCTCTATGCCATTAATAAACTATTAAAGCATGTCAGCGAATTTACCCTCCCACCATAGGCTCTAGCCATGTCCCTGTGGATGTCCAAGGGGAAGCTCTCCATGAGTTGCTTGGAGGAAGGGCAATCATGCTGACGAGAGCCAGAATCTCATATCAGATCTGGCTACAAACAAGCAGCATCAGCTAAGCCAATCTGAAATTCTAAGGAAACAAGTTCTACTTTCATCATTATATTCCATTTTCATGTTAAATATGCACACATTTCATGAGATTATTTTAATGAGAAAAAGACAAGGTATGAATCTGACAAGGAAAGCAGACTGGTCTTCATAGTCTGCTTGACTGGAGAGTCACGAAAGCATGCAAAAGGAATCTCTGTATCTCATCCCTTTTATACCTTTCCATGGTTTTATTCCCAATTTAAGGAGAGGACAACTGTCTAGATTTGCACTGGATTCATCTAGGACAGCTTGGCTAAATGTAATGTAAATGCTTACTAGTTTGCACTCCCCATCACTTCAGTTCACCCTAATAGTTTCTAATGCTTTCTTCATCTCCCTTCTACTGGCTGACTACTTAGTGTACTGCTCAGATTGTGACCTGTAAAAATAGGGCCTAATAGGTATAGGACAACTCTGGGGTACTATAGCCATTGGTCAGTTCCATTATTGGGCACAATAAGGTTGTGGTTTTTTGTTTGTTTGTTTGTTTTTCCACCTATGCTGATAATTGAGCCCATGAAAAGCTTTTAAAAAAATGGTTCTTGGTACATAAACCTAGAAACCTTAAAGGAATATGGTAATTAAAATGAGTATTCACTAACTCAGAGGTGCACATGGTGTGAGTTTCTAACTTCATCCTGTAATAACTGTTACAGGTAAGGCTTTGTTTATGCTCTGTTTAATGCCCAGGCCACCACAACTAGCAGCCTCAGGAGACTGAACAGCTCATGGTGGCTCTGAAATGACCTCCTGGTATCACAGCCAACAACCTTGCAAGTCTGGTGGGTCCTCAGTGCTGGGCTTCCAGATAACAGAGCCATTTCCAGCTGGTCTCTATCAGTGTAACTTCTGAAAGATTTAGACCTGGAGAAACAGGTCCAGTTCCTCTCACAAATACACAGCCTGTCTTAAACATCAATATTTCAATGTTTAGTCACTAAATATGGCCAGAGAAAATGACATTTTTTCACTAAAGGCTTGCATGCATCCACATATACACAGCCCCAGAAAATCATAGAGTATTTAAATCAGGAGGGACCTCCAGGGATCATCTAGTCCAGTCCCCTACGCCAAGCAGGTCTAATCAGATCTTAAAGTCCATGGTCATGTCCAGGTGAGTCTTAAAAGCCTCTAAGGACAGAGATCCCACAGCCTCTCTGGGCAACATGTTCCAGGGTTTGGTAGCCTTCAGGGTGGTCTTCTAAAGCAAGTCAGCAAGTCAGGCTCTTCACTGTAGCCTGATAAAAACCTCCTCCCTGAACAATTCAAGCTTTTTGTTGAGATGACCACCAGCTCAACAGCCACTGTGCATGAGTGCCAGTACTGTAGCAGTACAAAGAACACATACCCTGGCCATGTACTCACACCTTCTGCCAACACCTTTTGGCATGAGGATGTATATAACCCAATTACACTGCAATACCAGTGATTGTAGGCTGGCCAGAAATCTGATAATCAAAATTCCTCTGGCAAATCTGAACCTATGGCCATTTTAAAGCCCCCACGAGACACAAAGTCACAAGTACCTTTTCTTCCCTCCTGATGTTTTCCCACACTCTGTTACAAACCATGCACTCAAACGTGTCAATGTAATTGTCCTGGGTGATATCTTGCACTCCCCATTTGCGCTCCTTCATTGCTGTAAGCAGCCTTGGGTTGGAAATGTTGCCTTTCAGTTTCCATTCCAGGAAGGCCTCATATTCTTCATCATTTTTGTCTAGTGTTTTGATATAGTGGGCCAGCTCCCTAGGGTGTGAAAAACTAGATACCAAGATTGCGCTCTTGTTGCTGGGAAGCCAGTCTACAACGCTGGGAGACCCAAAGTACACTGGTACCACTCCCAGCTTCAGTGGCCGCCAGAGTTTTTCAGTGATGTAATCTTCACAGATAGCATTTTCAAATGCAAGAATGAACTTGTACTGTGCCAGTATTTTAAAGAAGTTCCCGTCGTCCATGGCAGCTGGATTTCTGAGATGCTGGGGAAGGTCTCTGTTATGCAGACATTCCCCATAAGAGTCTACTTCGATGTGGCACATCAGCTCACGCACATAGCTGTCCCGGTCAGAAGGAGGGTTGCAGTCTGACTGCACGTACACGAGTGGAGCAAGCTGCTTCCTCAGGCTGTTCTTCATTTGCAGCGGGATCATGTGCCTCAAGGACTTGAGGACCTCTACACCCTCAAGGTACTGAGTGGTCAGTGGTAGGTGAGAATGGCGGCTGAAGGTCGCGGTGTGGTTGAATAAGGTGATAGTTGGTTCGTGGAAGAGTTTGTAGTTGTTTTTTGGTGACTCTTCATGGAAAAGGGCCCAGTCATGGTGGTCTTTTCGAGGGAGTGGTAGGCTGTCTATACTGAAGTCAGTACCTAGACAAAAGCAAATAGTGTTTAGTCTGGCCTTCCCCTGTCATGTCACACAAGTACAATATACAGAAATTCAATTTTAATTTAATATCAGCCCTACAGCACCGCATTTATGACATTATAAGGCAGCACAACAAAGAGAGTAATTCATACAAAGACAAAGGAATGTGGTGACAGAGAGAAGCAAATTTGGCAGCAGAAGAATCTAGAGACGGGAGATCAGTAGTTAACATTAAAAACAGTTTACATTCAGGTCATGTTAGTTTAAAGGCCTCTCATTTCAAAGCCTTCCTATTTTGTATTTTACTGCACTGAAGGGAGACTAATAAGATGCTTAATAATCCCCTGGCTATGTAAATAGGGGAACAGATGGCATTTCCTCTGTCTATAATGAGAGGGAAATGGTCACTGCAGGGATGAATTTGGTTCCAGTATCAAAACAACAAAAAAAAAGCTGCTAAAATATTGGACGCAGTTAAGGAGAAAAATCGTAAGAATGACTTGAAGTCTTGGAAAGATAATATATTATAGAGACTTTGGAAGCCAATCTATTTAGTTTATCATATAGAAAATTAAGAGATGATGTATCACAGCTGCCTACCAGATACATAAAGGAAACAGCCTCTGGCAAAAGATGGCTCCTCAATCTAGTGGCAAAAGTAGAGAAAGAACCACGTCTAAATGCAGAAAGCAGACCACTGCAGCTGCTTGCACTTTTCTGGAAGGACAGCGAGCTCCTCAAACAGTTTAGGAAAACCAGGGTCAAAGCTTCAGGTCAAACCTATAAACCTTTTCTCAAAGACTGATCTGTGCAAAACTGAGTTCAAAACATCAAGTCATGAATCAGAACCTTTCTCTCCCTTCAGTAGTGCTGTACTACACTCATATGACTAGCCTTTTTTCAGATTAAATGCCAAGCTGACGAATCTCTGCCATGACACTTCCTCACTGCCTTAGAACTATATTTGGTTTTGACTTGTGTACCAGCACTGAACATATGAAACTTTTAACCTGTTCTGCTAAGCATGTGAGGTTCATAAACCAAAAAATAAAAGGAACAGCTGGTTTTGAAAACAACACAAACCCGTTTTCTTTGGACAAGTTATTCTACCATCTCCACCTTACTCATGACCTTTCATTCTATGTTCTACCCCTGACCTCAAACCACTGAGGGGAGGGAGAGGGGAAGGGGAAAAGAGGGAGTCAATGAAAGTAACAAAAAGTTTTCATCTAGAAACTAATATATAAAGAATGAAAAAAAAAATGCCCAATGATCTCTGTAGCTGCATAAGCCTGCCAAGATGACTCCAAGGATGACCTTGTAAAACCAATAGAAGACTTCACTACAGCAGTGAAGATGGATGATATCTGCCAGGAGTATAAAAACCTCCTATAGAGAATGATCCTTCAAAGAGCATCAGGTGGGGTTTTTTTGTTTGTTTGTTTGTTTTTTAAGACCACTAAGGATTTGACATTCTCTTTTCCACTGAGGGCTGTGCCACTCACTGAAAACACACAAACAAACAAAAAAGCTGTTTGCTTTCTTTGTTTTTGTTGTGTGGTAGTGATGAAATAAGGCGAAGAAAAATGAGAATGAATCAAATTCTTACAGAGTAGCTTATGCAGTCTATCTGGTTTTGAAAACACCTTGTTTTAAGAGATGTCCAGAAGAGAAGCTGCAGTGCATATAGACAATAACGAAATGCTGTGGATTGAAACCGTAGCTGTTCAGGGCTGCCTCTTGCAAGTTACCTCAAAGATGTAGCAGAGCAGGGGAGAGGGAAGGTAAATGCAGGAAAAAATGACACAAGAAAAGGGGTGAGAGAGGGATAGAAGCATAATGTGTAAAACTTATTAAACAAAGAGAGAATTAGGCACAGAGAAAAATAAAGAAAACAGCACAATAGATAAAAGCACACCAAATTGGCTGATTCTAATATAACACTTAATCAATCTCCATCCAGAAAGTAGACAAAAAGATTTTGAGCATTGAAGGGAAGATACAACCAGCATGTTGCCCACCCTGTGAGCTGAAGGAAATTAATGAGCTTACGAAGGGATAAGGAAAGCACAGCAAGACTGTAATTACAAGCAATTTCAACTTGCAAACTACTAATTAGAAAATCTCAGATGTGTGGCAAAGTGCAGGAACAAATGACAGATGCTCTCGGGAGAAGTGCTGTATCTTAGGAGACTTCTTTCATTCGGGATTTATTCTCCAAGGACTCAACTCTCTGGTGCAGAAAAGCTGAGCATCTCCCTCTACATCAGATCCAGCTCTTGTTGACACAGTTTTCCTCAGAAGCAACAGCATCGGCAGCTCATGCTACAAGCAAAACTCTGTGGAGTATGTGATGTTGAAAAGGTAGACTTTGGATACTACTTTGGAGACTCTACTCCAAAGGTAGAGACAAAATCGAGCAAGTGGGTGCCATGGCTCACTTCCAGAGGAGAGATGACCTATGTCAACCCCTATCTATGTCCTTTGTCTCTGCAGACTTTAGCAGTGTGAGATCATTTATCATGGTTTAAAAACAAGTAACATTTTTGCATATTTTGACACTTGTGTTTATATGCAGTGAAAAGACAGCACCACTAGAAAAAGAAAAACTACGGGGAAGGTCTTTTGCCCAGTATAAATAACCTTTTGAAAATAAGTAATCATGTCCACAAACCTGCTAAAAATGAACAGTAGTAGTTCTTTTAATGCTGAAGCAGGCAAGCAGAATTGCTGCCAGAGACCAAAAGCACCAGACTTCACAATTTTCACGTGGTGCAAACCTAGCTTTCCTTGTCTTTAATTAGGTCAGCTTCTCATTCCCTCACTGTTATTCCTTTGCCTTCATGCTTGACCACTATATTAGCAACAGACAATGCTGACCTACTTGGCGCTCTGAAAAGATTACTGATGAGAAGTTTTTAGTTTACTGTTAACAACCACGTTAAAAGCCCTTATTTCCAGTTCACCTGTGTCTTGAACAAGTGAACGAAAACTCAGTATTCTGTTTTGTTTTGTTTTGTTTCCAGACAAAGGGGCTGAACCTACCAATCACAGAAATTTATTTGTCTTTATTTTTCCAACTAAAGTTCTTTTTTTCATCTGCAAAGCAATGGTGTGGGGAAAAAATTTAACAATGGTGCCCCTTGTGTTTTGATTTTACAGCACAAGTAGTAAGAAGCTTCTTAGGCAGCAGAGCCAGAGCAGCTCAGCATGTTGCACTAGCTGCTGTTCCTTGTGCAGAATCAATGCGCTTCTTTCAGTGCTTTCCATTTACAGTCTGCTAGCAATCTCTTGGCACATGCAGCAGGGCAGTTGCACAGTTACCAGTGAGGGCATTATCTTAAGACAAAAGTCTTGCACAAGTGTGACAAAGGCCTTGCAGAACCTCTGCTGGGGGTGATAAGCCAAAAGACTGGGAAAAAAAAATGTCCTGATCTCAGACTGTCTTTTCATGACTTGGCAGCTACAGGAGATTATCTTTTCTCCCATAAACAGGGAGCACATGTGACAGGAAAGCAGCATGAGGCAAGACAACAGTCATCCCACAGATGTGCATGGTCACTTCTCAGAGTCCTTTTGCAGAGGTCTCTGGACCTGTGATGATAGATTCAGCATCAGGCAAAGTTTAACAAAGTGAGCTGTGTAAGCTTCCTGCTCCTGATTTCCACCTAGAATATTTAATCTCTAAAGGAAAATAACTGGACAGAAGGGAAAGTTTCTCCTTTGGAAAGAAACAGCTCCTTACCATAGAACAGAAAAGCTCTTGTCATCTGGTTGTGCTGGTAGGTCTTGTTGATAGTAAAGAAGCAAACATCCTCTCCACATTGACCCAGTCTCCCTGTATCTCCAGTCAGGGGAGACCACCAGAGCAGGATGGGGTATTGGTTTGCATCAGACTCTGTCCTGAAGTTGCTGTCAAGTTTGTTCTTAAATTGGAAATCATGTCTCTCCTCAGGCTTCAGTGGACCACTGTGTAAACTGTAGTCTACTGCCACCTTATTCTCTGAATCGCTCAGTTCAGTGATAACCTTCAGGGGAAAAAGCATACATATCACAGCACATCACTGCCATTAGCCGGGACATTTGCATGTTAAATTAGAGTTCAAACATCAGGCACTAAGTAAGTCTCCATGAAGTTTCTGTCAATCAAGGAAGTGGATGCACTTCACTCATTGCAGCCATTGTCCAGGTGATTTATGTCAGAACAGAGAGTACTTCAATTTGAATTGGTAAGGTGGAGGCAAAAACTAAATTTCTCTACTGAGATATGGCTGTGTCAGACAAAAGTTAAGAAGACAAATTCTGCTTTCTCTCTGGAAATAGCATAAAACAGAGGACAGCCCTTCAGTAGCAAGGTTTATTCTGGAAATCTGCTGTAAAAAAAAAAAGTCATGAGGTCTTCACATCTCTGTGTGGTCATCTGTGCCCACCCTGATTAATTTTTAAACCAATGACTGGGTATATCAGATGCAGACAGGTCTTAAAGAAAACCTAACTACAACTTGTTGGCCAGGCACAGGAGAAAAATCCCACCTGTATGCAGAGAAGTAAAAGACCTGACCGTGTAAACCATCATGTACAGATCAGAAACCCTGCGAGAAACCTTACAAGCTCTCCAACCATACGAGAACCTCTAACAGGGCTTACCATCAGCCATGAGACAGAAGTCCTCAGAAAGTCAGGCTTCACTAATTCAGGTGCCCATGAAACCACCACCCTTTTCTACAGGTTGTACCTTTCATGAAAGTGTCCTGGGGCAGAGAAGTCTTCTGAGGGAGAGTGAAGAGACAGAAATGGTGCTGGTAGGTGGTGCTGCGGGATACACAGGAACCACCCTTAGCTTCTGTGGGGCAAAGACCTTCCTGCCACCATGCAAACGGCTTCTTTTGTGTGCATCTCTACAGGCAGTGCCTAATGCCACCCTAATAACAGCTGCAAGAGCGATGGAGGAGCTGATACCCACCAGACAGCTTTGGCTCACAGCATTTCCACTTTTTGGATGGCTCTGAAGGAGGATATTGGAAAGCAGGAGACCATTGTTTACACTAAGTTGGTTGAAAACATTTATCTTCCCTGATAGCATTACCACATGCATTCATTTTGCTGTTAGCTATGTCATTCACTCTTACTGTCTAGTAAAATACACCGATTGTAACTAAACTAAATAGGCTCTGTGCAACACAGGACACTGGGACAGCACACACAGGAGGCTGTGCAAAGTGCAGCTGCACAGAAAAATGCAGAAAACATTCCCACATTGGCAAGTGGACAAGATACTAGCTGGGGACAAGGATTATTTGTCTAGCAGTGCAGTAAGATGTAAGTGCAGCAATATAACTCTGATAAGTCTATAGCTACTTCATGTCCATGTTTCTCCAGGAACATACTCCTTTTCTGTTTCCAAAATTTGCCTTAGCAGAATTCAAGGAATCTGTGTGCTTGTTCAGAATTTCTAGCAGCTCTCTCTGAACTCCTGAGGATTGATGATATACCATTTATACCCACAGCACACATGCTGCAGCAGTCCCAGCAGCAGGGCACCAAGTGTCACTGTGCAGTGAACTCGTCAGATGAAAATCCCAAATACGAACCTGCTTAGCTGTGGAGGTGCAGTGCAGTCACAAAACCTGCCAGTAAAGCTCCTAAAGATTTGCTAGCATTGCTCCCACATTAGGGCAGCCACATCAAACTTTGGATGGCCAGCTTAGGGGCAGAGAACCAAAAGTGACAACACCTGCCCCCACAAAGTCATTCCCATTCAGAGCAAGCAGCCGGCCTGGGAGAACTTCTGAAATCCATATGCTGGGTCCACTGGGAGTCACCTGAGGTACCAGTCTGAACAAGAGCTTCAGTTCAGAGCACAGTCCAAATGGAGACATCCCTGGGGCAGATCCTGCACTTCTCATGACTGAAGTTTCTGAAAGTCCCACAGCTGTCAGCTAAGGCTGATTCAATCTGTGTAAAAGTTGCTTTCTTCTAATGAAAAGCTAGGCTGGACTGCGCCTACTGTAAATTAATATGCCTCCACACTGATTTTCCTCTCATTCATTTTCTTTTATTGACCAGCTACTGGACTTCCTAATGCTAACCACAGCCTTTGAGTCAGGACTGCTCAGGTTTTCCTGGTAAGGCTGCCACATTTGCCTGGAATGGGTCCAGCCTTGCCTCCCAGCCTCATCAGTTCAAACTCCAGGCCTTGAGGAGACTGGGAAAGCAGTACAGGATGGAGGCAATGCAACATGGGGTGGTCTGGTACACAACTTGTGAGGAACTCCTCCAGGAGCTGAGGAGCTGTGCAAGGAAGGCATTCTCTGTGTAATGTCACTTATGGAGCTGCTACCACTATCCTAACAGAGTTGACAGAGAGCTGACAGACTTTCTTCAAATATTCCTCTCACAGCAGTCTTGTACGAAAAACATCTTCTGCCTTTTATGATCTCTCTCAATTTGCCAAATTTTTGTCACGTGTTGAGTGCAACTACATGCATACCCCCCGCCCTTTTTCCCCTGTACCTGGAATGTCACCAGAAGGAAAAAGGCGGCTGCAAAGCAGAAACAAGATGCCCACAGTTTCTTCCTCCTCGTCCTGATCATGCTGCACTGTTAGGCCCGCAGGGCACCCACGGACAGTTAGAGCTAGGCGTCAGGCAGGCCAGCTTGTTGAAAGTTTTCCGCCCTTGCCACAATGTTGTCCCACTCCATCCTTACTCCTCTTCATGGTGACTGCTGCCAAAAAAAAGAAAAGGGTAAAACATCAACAAAGAGCGCTCCTCGAGCTTGGTGATTAACTTGATGTCTTACCTGTAGCTTTCTGCAGGTGCCGGAACAATGTTTTGAGCCAGGCTAACCCTTAGCTAAACCAGAAAGCGGTCTGCACAAAATAGCACTCATACACACGCTGCCTTCTCCCTCTGCTCAGCCTGGACTTGGGCTCCTTTCAAAGCAGGGCCACACATCACTTCTCCACATATTTCTCTCCAAACCTAGAACAGTTTAGGTTTAACAAATTCCCCTTCTCTCGCAATCTGTATCCATGCTGGTCTGCCTCTCAAATAACCTCAAATGACTCTTCCCCTTCCCTGACACTCTTTTTTTTTTTATTTTTCCCAGACCATTTTGCTGCATGATGGATGTTACTGAGTGAAAATACCAGCACAAATTCCAGTTTCAGATTCAAAAAAAAAAAAAAAGAGGAAGAAGAAGATGAGAGAAAAACAAAACTCTATCTCTCAAGGCATAGGATTATAGTTTGAAAATGTGGGTATTCTGAAACTTGAGAAAGAGGAAAAACATACCTTTTTTTTTTAACAAATTGCTATTTTAAAACTCATCTCTTTCAGAGATGTGCCTCTTAGAATTTAGTCTGGTTTTCTACAAAAAGGCGTATGTGGTTGCATTCCCTATGTGTGAGTGTGTGCCCATCAGCTACCTCCCGCATCCCAGTCATGGAGCTCCAAAAATCTTTCAGAGGGATGGGTCCCACAGCTACTGCCTGCCTCTTGCCTCTGTGGGGTTAGCAGATAGAGTCGAAAGGCTGGTCCTGCTTCCACTGCAGCATGAGTACATCCCTTCACATCAACCACCTGAGGAGCCTCTTCACCAAAGCCTCACATGAAACAGTGCTGTGTGAGTTCTGCTCTGCGTGGGACAGCTGCTTTTGAAGGTTTTGTCTGGGTACTGCAGTATGCTGCTGACAGTTCAGTGCCTTTGAAACCAAGTTTCAAAGTCTTCTATCCCCTGTACCTTCCTGCATTACAGCCAAAGTAGGGCATCAGGAGGGGAAAGGGCTGAACTCTGATTGCAAGTGTATTAGTGAAAATCTACTCAGCCATGCTTGGGGGGCAGAACAGTGTCTTTAATAGCATACATCTTACCCTGTGCATGGAAAAGTGAGGCTCTAATGACACACTGGAAGCCCCCCTCACCCTCTGCCTGGGTAAAAATGCAGGAATCTTCCTGGGTTTAGGTATTCTTCCAGAGGGGGAACTGCACAGCACGGGTGTGCTGTACCAATTGCCCGGGGTATGGCAGGGGGGGTCACGGCTTCTCTCTGTCACCTGCAGTGCCCAAACCCGGTGCTCGTACCCAGCGGTGGGCTGGCGGTGGGCCACGCCAGGCTCCGTCCTGCCCCAGCCTGGCCAGCAGAGCAGACCTCGCAGAGCCTTCCCACCTCGGTCCTGCCGAGCAGAGGGCCTAAGGACCTGGGGAAAGAGCAGGACACCTCACCACCTCCCACTACCCCGTGCAGCAGAGCAGCCCCCCGCACATCCTCCCAAACTTCCCACCGGGTCCCCCCGCCGCCCTCTCCTCCCAGCCCTGCCTCGCTGCCTTCCCCCCGCACCCAGCCGTGCCCCGGGGCCGCTCTCCCCGCTTTCCCTGTGCACCCCGCTTTCCCTGCCCGGCTCTCAGCCCGTCCCGTACCCCTCCCGGGGGCTGCAGCCCCGTCACCCCCCGTCCCCCCGTCCCCCTCCCCCCGATCCCTCGGGCTCCAGCATCCTCCGGCCCGGCGGGCTGCTTTCCCACTTACCCGCAAAAAACCATCCCGCCCGATGTGCCACCGTCCCCGTGCTGTTGGGTCTGGGTTTTTTCCTTGCTGTTGTTGTTTTGTCGTTGCTGCTGCTGCTTGATGATTATTTTGCGTGTGTTTGGGGTTTTTTGTTTGTTTGTTTGTCGGCTATTTTTCACTTTCAGTTCGAGCGTCCACTTGGGGAGGGAAGCGGGAGGCGGGCGCTGCGCGGGGCCCCGCGGAGGGGCGGCGCGGATCCGCGGCTTCCCCCTTCCTCCTTCCTTCCTCCTCCACCGCCCCCAAAGCCCCCCCAGCTCCCTGCGGCCACCCGGGGGGCTCGGGGAGGGCCCGGGGGGGTCGGCTCCCCTCGGGGTCCCGAGGGCTCTGCAGAGGAAACGCGGCGGGCCGATGGCAGCGCTGCCGCTCCCGGCTGCTCCTCCCGCCGAAATAAAACACAAATAAAACGATAATAATAATTAAAAAGTCTGCTTCTGACACTGATTTCTGTAACTGTTAACCTAGCTGTGCTTCTGGCTGTTGTTGTTGTTTTTTTTTTTTTTTTTCCTCGTTCTGTTTTGTTTCATCTTTACAACAGTGCCACCGTTTTATCCGGTGCTCTGTTCGAGAGGGCTTAGCTCCACTGCGCCAAGCCAGAGGGTTGTCAGAAAAAAAACCACCAAATGCGTCATGGAAGTTGGGAAGCACTCAAGTGCCTGCTGGCCGGCCCCGTCTCACAGAGAGGGAACACATCCCTCGTCCCTCGGGCTCAGAGCTGAGGCAGGCACCCCGAGCACAAGAAGGGCTACGGCTGCGACGTGCTGCCAGCCTTGCGGGGCATCCCTGCCAGGCTGCGAGTAGTGATCCAGATCAGCTCGGGATTTCCAGAGGTTGTGGCCCTCTTTGTGCAGTTTCTGGCATTTGCTGTTTGTAAGGAAATATATTTGCTCTAAAATGTTGGTTGTGCCGGCTCAGGGCAGAGATAACATTTATCCGTCTGATACGTACACATAACCATACATGTCCGTATTTATAACATGGATCTACATGATATCCCATTTGTTTTAACACCAAGATGTCTGATACCTGCACATGTTTGTTCATAAGTATTTGTGAATGAGATGGATCTTTAAGGTCACTTCCAACCCAAAACATTCTACTTATACACTACTTATAAACTAACAGGGCAAAACACCATTATTTGATGCTTCAAACATTAAGGGAAAACAAATGCAAAACAACTCTTCCTCCATCGCCTCTCCCCCAAGAGTAAAAGTGTCCAGTCCAGGAATGGAGGGGCTCAGGAGAGGGGCACAGCCTGGGTGTGAAGGGCAGCAGAGGTGCAGGAGGGCAGCTACCAGGGGAGCAGAGGGTGGAAGCATCCCAGAGGTGGCAGAGGGAAAGCTTGACGTACTTCTGCTGACATGTCTGAGTGCTATAGGTTATGCAAATGTTAAGCACACAGCTCATCTCCTTACTACACTGTGGGTCATGCCTGTAGCCTTTCTGAAAGGCTCACAGAGCACCCAGCAGACAACCAGCAATACAAACAGCAGTGCAAGTGATCCTTGCCATGTTGTCTTTGCCCCCTTTCCTCTCCCACCCTTTCCCCATCGCTGTGGCTGACTGCAGCCTGCTGCAGCAGTGCCCACCTCTTGCTGCTCATACTGCACCACAGAGCTCTGATTCCCCTGGGCTACTACCTTCCTCTTAAGACAAAAACTAGTAAGCATCACTGTGGTGCTAGGACATGACAGATTCATTTATCCCTCACTCCTCGTCCAGAGTTTCATCACACCTCTTGTTTCTTCCCCAAAATCCTAGCTGCTGGGCTCACACTTGTAAGTAGAAGCTTCAGGTGGGGCTTAAATATGCTTTGCAAAGCATGGCTACAGATATTAGAACTGCAGCACAGATCTGCTCCACCGGCTCTGGGCCGGCAGCCATGTAGCAAGAAACTCCAGCTATTATTTTGTAAAGTGGATCCATGCTAAGGCAGACTCTTGCTTTTGGAGGCCTGACTAATGGTTGCAGGGTGCCATGAGGCTGACAGGACTGAAGCTAGCATGCCACAAGCAGCCCATAAATCAAACTGAGCAGATGGAGATAGATCAGAAGCCTGTTACACTTAATGGAAGGATTTGCTTTGATCCCATTAGGTTTTGGTTTTGTCCCTCATTTTAAAATTTAGTTACACTCTTGGCTTTCAAGCTCGCTCAGTCTGCAGACTCCTGAATTGCTCTCACGAGGGCAGAATTTCTTTGTAATGCATTTTAGCCTCCCAGCAACAGGCTTGCTTTTCCCAGTTACCACCCATCCAGTCCTCAGACGCTGTCCATAGACCCCAACGATTCACAGATTCAAACTGAAAATAGAGAAGCTAGTCCTGAGGGCGGTGGGATGGCTGTCAGACCCTGTCGACCCCATGCTATCAGCAAGATATTCTTGGACCAGCTCCATCCAGCGGCTGGTATCAGAAAAATTCAATTTCATTTCTTGTCCTGATATGCCACTCTGAGGAAACAAGCGCCTATTGCAGGATCTGGCCTGTTATCGGTGTTAACAAGCTGGGCCAGCATAAGCGAAGGCATGGGTGTTGGGGCAGGTGATCATGGAGGAAGCAAAACCAAAAACCGAATTGTTGCTCCAACTAGTAGAGCTAATAAACCAGACTTCTTAAAGATCTGTGTCTCGAGTGTTTTGTGCCCATGGAGAGTCACTGCTATCTAATGAAATCACAAGGCAACTTGTCCCTCCACAGGTCAGCATGTGTCTTTCCCTTCTGCACGTTAACAAGGAGATCTGCTGCCTTTGATGTTTCTCTCTTTCATTCAGACATATATTCGCAAGTTTTTAGAGGAGAAACATAGGTCAAGCTGAATGGTCTTATTAGACCACAAAGACTATCAAATCTCCAATCCTCATTCATAGCAGCAGTTTCCAATGGCACATTTAGGCTGAACGCTGCACTTGGATATTTAAAACCTTAGCAAAAGCGGGAAAAGGGCAATTTACTTACAGTACCGTGTAAAAGACAGTAATATGATGAATGAGTTCCTGCTCTCCTCAATAAGCAAAGAAAACCTTTGTGCCTAAGGCTGTCTTTTGAAAAGGACTAGCAATGACAGAGCCTGGTTATCCTGTAAGTCTCATTACTCTTTAATTAGTCTGGTTACATAACAGACATAATGCTTTGTAGTTTTTCTGCCCTTCTTTTACACTGGCAATCTGGGATTTTCTTCATTTCAACCATTTTTATCATCTTGTGACCTTCCACCATGAAATAGGTCACCCAGTAACTTTGCTGCAGTGTGATCAGTCTCGTAGCATTTTCTCTGATTTGTTTATATTTTCAATATTCCTTATTTCTTTTAAGAAGAAGTAGTCTTGGCTCTTTTTTTTTTTTTTTTTTTTTTTTTTGTAATAATAATGTTTTGCATTTTATAGCTTCTTTTCTTTCACCTAGGTACTGCTGGATATCTTCTCAGTTTCTGTGTATGTCTTTCTCCATTCCTGTTCTGTTTGATTCATATCTCTGTAATCTGAAGCAACCTTTCAATAGATTGCTGTTTTGTTTTTGTTTTTGTTTTTTCCCTCCACTATGTTATTATTACGTTCTATGTTACTGTAGTACTCAGATGCACCAAAAAAAATCTGCACTCCAGTCACTGAATTAACATACAAGCAGAAACAGATCATGTCCCCAAGTGTACCATTAAAATAGATAAGGCAGGAAAAAGGCGGAGAGGAGAGGAGAGGAGAGGAGAGGAGAGGAGAGGAGAGGAGAGGAGAGGAGAGGAGAGGAGAGGAGAGGAGAGGAGAGGAGAGGAGAGGAGAGGAGAGGAGAGGAGAGGAGAGGAGAGGAGAGGAGAGGAGAGGAGAGGAGAGGAGAGGAGAGGAAAGGAAAGGAAAGGAAAGGAAACAGGTCAAGTGACTTCCTAAAGGAGACAAAGCTGCTCAGTGCCACAAAAAGAACCTGAGGGCCCAATTCTTCATTGTCCTGGATCTTGTGTTTTGATTTCCAGCCCTGTCTTTATATTCCTTTCTTGTTGTTCTGACACCATTCTTCTTTCTGTAAAATCTTTGTAAAACAAGGGACACACCTACAGCTCTTTTTAACTTGGGCACCTCAGACTTTGAGACTATAATCCTCTTCACCACACATGGAATCATTTCCTACCATCCTCTCAGCACTGCTGAGGTGCAGACACATGCACAGCCCTTGCTACACTTGTGCTCTGCTGATTTTTAACCATGCCCTCTTTGAAGCATCTCAGCATGTCATGGATTGCAAACCTGTAACACTGGGTCAGCTGCTTTTCCTAAGGACTATCTCCCCCAGCTGCTTTGTCCCACTAACCAACGCCACTTCAGTGGATCTCCTGACTACCCCAGTTTCATCCACTGGTCACAACGGGCTGTTTCAAGGCCTCCTTCCAACACCACCTTTTGCAGAGACCAGATTTCTCAACCTTGAACTGTCACAAGGCCAACTCGAAAATGGTTTCCTTTTGTGAGTTTCCACGGTGGGGGGAATATTGCTGGTAGAGGTGCACCTAAATGCCTTAGCATCTGTGATGCTAGGGATCTGCTACCTGCGGCTCTGTAACTTTTCACACCAGCTGAAGTAGCAGTGTTTTCCAGAGCCCCTGTGGCAGTTTTCCCGTGTAATACTGTGGGGTTATTCTGGGGATGTTGGTCTCATGCCTTGCACCTGCAAACCCCGATCATAAAATCATAGAATCACAGAATCATAAAGGTTGGAAGAGACCTCCCAGATCTTCTGCTCCATCCCTTTACTACCAACGTCACCCACTAAACCACATCCCTAAGCACCACGTCCAGCCTGTCCTTGAACACCCCCAGGGACGGTGACTCCACCACCTCCCTGGGCAACCCGTCCCAGTGCCTGACTGCTCTTTCTGAGAAGAAATGTCTCCTCATTTCCAACCTGAACCTCCCCTGGCGCAACTTGGGGCCATTGCCTCTGCTTTTATCGCTAGTTATACTGGTGTTAGGGCAGGACCCCGCAGGAATAAGAACTACTGCTGGCATGTGAAGTGCCTCTTTTTCCTTCACTTCTTGTTGTTCAGATTTTTATTTATATCAGCCCAAACAAAGCATTGTGTAGGTGATAGGAATGTAGCTCCTTGATGAACACTGTCAATTGTAGACGTGTCGGTGGTTTAACACCCAGCCCCGCGACGCTCCCACCGGGATGTGCCTGACGGGAAGACGCCCAGCTCCCGCCGAGCGGCACGGCGCATGCGCCCCCTCCCCGCGGCGCCAGGGGGCGCTGTGGCGCGGTCCCCGCTCCCCCCTCCCTTCCCCTTCCGGCGGCGGTGCCATGGCGGCCGAGGGGACGGCGGCGGCAGAGCTGCAGGCCGAGGGGGAGCCCGGCGACGAGGCGGAGGGCGGCGGCTTCGGGCAGCTGCTGGAGGACGAGGAGGGCGAGGACGGCGGTTACGTGCTCTACAGGTGCGGGAGGGGACGGGACGGGGCGCCCCTCTCCGCTCCGTGACGGGCGGCGGCGGCGCCTCACCTGTGGGGCGTTGAGGAGGAGGAGGAGGAGGAGGAGGAGGAGGAGGAGGAAGATGCTGAGGAGGAGGAGGGGGTGAGGGGGGAGGAAGGCGAGGCCCGGAGGGAAGCGGGTGCTCCCGGCCGGAGCCCAACGTGCCGGCACCGAAACAAACCCGAAAGAGGGTCCCTGGGAGCCGCCGCTGCGCCTGCAGCCCGCCCGGGGCCTTGTGTGGCTCAAAAGGCACAGGGAAGTAAATTAAGTTTGTTTACAGGGACAGGAAGGAGTGGGCAGACGTTGAACCAGTTCCTCAGAACGACGGGCCGAATCCCGTGGTTCAGATCATCTACAGTGAAAAGTGTAAGTTGTAAATGTATGTATTTTCTTCGGGGAAAACATAAAGTGATTAAATTTTTATCTCTCCTTAGCACTGTTAAAGCAACACTAGTTCCAGATAATATGTTTCCGTGTTTCAGATAATATATTTGCTAGGGCACCTGTCCTGGTAAAAAGAAAGTGGTTAGTATCTCACGTGTTAAGGCAGCTGCGCGTGATGTTTTCACCAGGCATCTCTGAAGTTGAGTCTTTACGTCGGGTGTCAATAGGCAAAATTTTATTTTAAAATTGTGCAGCTCAAGGACTGGCAGACAGTGTGGTTCACACAGCAAGACATTTCTAGCCCACATGTGGAAGAGACATGTATGAAATTACTGCATCTGGGGGAATAGTGTGACTAAGCAGCATAAAGCAGATTGTTTTGGATATTTTTCAGATAGTGTGTTTTAAGATACTCTTGCAGCTTTTCAGTATACCAGTGTCATTAGAGGCTTCAATCAACAGGCATATCATATCAGTATGTAGCTATCATTTTAAGGAGTTGTACTTAAAGTATGCAAAGTAGAAAGTAACTTTATGGGGGTCATTAACCTTACCCCTTAGTGAGGCCATTTTCTCATACTGTTGGGTAAGATGCTCTTATCTATCTAGTTCGAGATGTCTATGATTACTTCCGGGCTGTTCTGCAGCAGGATGAGAGAAGTGAAAGAGCTTTCAAGCTAACAGCAGATGCCATTGAGTTAAATGCTGCAAACTACACAGTATGGTAAGTGATCACTAAGATTATTACCCAAGATTATTTCTGTTGTCAGTTGACTGCCAACCTCTTACATCTCAGACAATTTTGTTAGTATAATTGGGGCACAACTAGCTGAGTTTTTGCAGGGGAATACTGTACACTCCCATTGAGCTTCTAAAGAAAGCCCATGTTCACTATTTTCCATGTCTAGTTTTGATTCACTGGTATTCATTCATTGTGTTTTGAGAATGTTACTGAGCAAAGTCAGGATTAGCTATAAAAAGAATTTCACCAGGTAAGTGATTTAGTTTTAAACAACAATGTGACCTTGGCGAAATGGTGAAGATTCCTTCAGGTAACTTCAAGAAGAGGCATGAAAGTATGGTAGTTACTGCTTCAGTGCTAGATAGCTGTATAATGCTAAATAGCGCATTTTAAAAAATCTCTCTGGTTAATGCATATATGGTGAATAAGCAGTAAATTTCTGATACTCAAAGCAGGGCTTTTTAACTCATGAATGCCAGCAAATACCCCTGTTATGCCCACTATCTTGCACAGAATCAGAAAGCTTACATTATTTCAAGTACAAAGCCATGGATTCTGCGATGATGTGGGTAGACAGAGGTTGACGTGAAACCTAGGATTGCTGTGATTTTAGATAACGTGTTGTTATAAGCAGTTATATTCCAGCTGTCTGCTGTTCAGTAATTGAATGACCTTTAATAGGACTGGATATGTGGCTTAGTTCTTTGCACTTCTTTTAGGCTCAATATCTGTCTGAAGAACTGCAAAGAAAGGCTCTTTTATGAATTCTAGGAAAGTCTGCTGCAGTGTCTGAATGCTTGATTTTTGTACAGGCACTTCCGGAGGGTCCTCCTGCAGTCCTTAGGAAAGGATCTTTATGAGGAACTTAAGTACATTACAGCTATTATTGAAGACCAACCAAAGAACTACCAAGTCTGGTAAAACCACATTTTCTTTTCAGTTCTTAAAGTTTCTACAGATCTTTTTTTTTTGTTTTAATTCTCTAGAAAAAGTTGTGCTAATTGATACTAAAGGTTCTTAAGAGTTGTTCCCTGTGTGTAATACAGTGCCAGAAGCAGAGGAGTAAGATGGAGTTGCATCACTGTCACAGCCAAAGTCCTCTTTAGCACTTTGTTCTAATCTCAATTATGATATGATAAAAAGGTCGTTTTCTTCTAACTTAAATTTTTAAGCTGTCAAAATAAGTGACAGAAAAATAATGACTGATGAAACGGCAAAAAACATGAGAAAAAGAATTGATTTTTTTTTTCTTATAGTGGCTCTTGGAGTTCACTTACCTGTTACAGGGTTTTTCTCAAGTGAGGGGAAATAAAGAAAAGAGCAGTGTTACAGGATCACAGAATGGTTAAGGTTGGAAGGGTCCTCTGGAGTTCATGTGGTCCAAACCTATAGCACATTGCTTAGGACCACATCCAAAGAGGGAGACTTCACAACCTCCCTGGGCAGCCTGTGTCAGTCACCTCTATAGCACAGAAGTGCTTCCTGATGTTCGGATGGAACCTCCTGTGCTCCAGTTTGTGCCCATTGCCTCTTGTCCTGGCGCTGGGCACCACTGACAGCAGACTGGCTCCGTCCTCTTTCTGCCCTCCCTTCAGGTATTGGCAAGACCCCCTCTGAGCTTCCTCTTCTCTAGACTGAAGAGCCCCAACTCTCTCTTTCCTCATAGGAGAGGAGAGGTGCTACAGTGCCTTGACCATCCTGGTGGCCCTCCACTGGCCTCTCTTCGTTATGTCCATGTCCCTCTTGTATGAGGGAGCCCACAGCTGGACACAGCACTCCAGGTGTGGCCTCACCAGTGCTGAGGAGGAAGGAAGGATCACCTCCCACCACCTGCAGGCAGTACTTTGCCTGATGCAGCCCAAGACACCATTAGCCGTCTCTGCAGCTAGGACGCGTTGCTGGCTCACCTTCAACTTGGTGTCCACTGGGATCCCCAGGGCCTTTCTGCAGAGCTGCTTTCCTGCTGGGCAGCCCCAATGTGTCCTGGTGCCTGGGGCTGTTACCCCCCAAGGGCGGGACTTCTCACTTCCCCTTGCTGAATTTCATGGGGTTCCTGGCAGCCCACCTCTCCAGCCTTTCAAGGTCTGGATGGCAGCAAAGCCCTCTGGTGAGTCAGCCACTCCCCTAGTTCCGTGTCATCTGCAGCCTTGCTGTGGGCACGCTGCCCCATCATCCAGATCATTCCTGGAGATGTTAACCAGGGCTGGACCCAGCAGTGACCCCTGGGGTTCTCCACTCATCACTGGCCTCCAACCAGCCCTTGCACCACTGCTTGCCACCCTCTGGCTCTAATCATTCAGGCAGTTTTCAATCCACCCCACTGTTTGCTCATCCAGTCCATACTTCAGCAGCTTGTCTTTGAGGATCTTACGAGCAGGGCAGTGTCAAAGGCCTTATGCAGGTCCAGGAAGGCAACACCCACTGCTCCTCCCTCATCCATGGGGCTGGTTGTGGCTTTATAGAAGCTTGTCGTGTGGGACAGGCCTGACTTCCCCTTGGCAAATCCATGCTGATGACTGCTGGTGATTTTCTTCTCCTTCATGTGTCTGAAAATGCTTTCCAGAATTCAGTCCCCTTCCCAGAGATGACTCTAAGGCTGACCAGCCTGTAGTTCCCCAGGTCCTCCTGCAAGACAGGAGTGACGCTTGCTCTCCTCCAGTCTCCAGGCACTTCTCCCACTTGCCACAAGTGAGCAAAGATTTTGGAAAGCGGCCTCGCAGTGACATCTGCCAGCTCCCTCAGCACCCATGGGTGCGCATCCCATCAGGGCACGTAGACTTACATGCGCCTAGTTTGCTCACGTGTTCCCTGACCAGATCGTCTCCCACCAGAGGTGCGTCCTCCTTGCTTCCAGCCTGGCCTCTGGGACCAGCAATTGCCAAATGCCAGCCCTGCTGGTAAAGACTGAGGCAAAGGCAGCATTCAGTACCTCAGACTTTTCACTGCCCCATAACCAGGTCTCTCCTTTCGTTCATCTGAGGGCCTGTGCTTCCCTCCTCTTCTGTTTGTCACTGGTGGACTTGCAGAATCCTTTCTTGTTGCCTTTGACATCCCTGACCAGACTCAATTCCAATTGGGCCTTAGCTTTCTTACCTCTGCCCCTGGGATCCTTGGACAGTGTTTCTGTTTTCCCCCCAGGCTACCTGTCTTTACCTCCGTCCTCTGTAGGCTGTGTTTGTGTGTTTGAGGTTGGTCAGGAGTTCCTTGCTTATTCATCCGTGCAGGTCTCCTGGCATTTTTGCTCTACTTCTCCTTTGTTGGGATGCATTGCTCCTGAGGTTGGAGGAGGCGATCCTTCAATACTCACCAGGTTTCTTGTGCCCCTCTTCCCTCCAGGGCCTTATCCATTGGCACTCTACTAAGTAGATCCTTGAAAAGGCCAAAGTCTGCTCTCCTGAAGTCCATGTTTGTGAGCACGCTCTCCTTGCTGCCCTAAGGATCTTGAATTCCACTGTTTCCTGGTCACTGCAGCCAAGGCTGCCTTTGACCTTTGCATTCCAAACAAGCGCTACCTCGTTGATGAGAAAGAAGTCCATCACAGCACCTCTTCTAATAGGCTCCTCTACCACTTGGAGGTGGAAATAATCATCAAAGCATTCCAAGAACCTTCTCAACTGTTTTTGTCCTGCTGTGGTGTCCGTCCGACAGCTACTGGGTTGGTTAAAGCACCCCAGTGAGAACCAGGGCTTGTGAGCATAAGGCTGCACCTGTGCCTCTGTAGAGGGCCTCATCCACTTGCTCTTTCTGGCCAGGTAGGTTGTAGCAGACCCCGATGTCACCTAGCCCTGTCCTCCCTTTAATCCTAACCCATATACTCTGTTGGCTCCTCATCTGTCCCCTAACAGAGCTCCATGCACTCCAGCTGGTTGTTGATGTAGAGAGCCCTCTCCTCCTAGTCTCCTCCCATTTCAACACTCCAGTCATGGGAGCCATCCTACCATGTTGTTATTACTAGAAAAATTACGTAGCATGAGAAAAATTAATTTTGCTGAAGATTTTGTCCATGAATGAGTGTTAAAGTGTGAACATGGTACTTCAGATAAACACAACTTGTCTAAAAGGACGTGATTGACCAATGAGTATGTGTAGTTAAAGTATTAATTATATAGAATTTGTGAGGGTGTAAGTTTGCATTGTATATTTCTCAGAGACAAGTGAAATGTTTTGGTGTATTTCTTTTACCTAGCACTTCTTGATGTATATAGTAGATGTTAAATGCCGCTTTAATCCAGACCACACATTCACACAAATCCTTGACTATCCTAAAAATAGCTTCCTATTCTTATCATCAGGCATCATAGACGAGTGCTGGTAGAGTGGCTGCAGGATCCATCCCAAGAGCTTGAGTTCATAGCTGACATTCTTAACCAGGATGCCAAAAATTACCATGCTTGGCAACACAGACAATGGGTTATTCAGGTATCGTATACGTTGAATTGCTTATTCTCTAAATAACCTGCTCACCTTGTGCAGTTTTACATCTTAAATGCATTCTGCACTTTGTTTCTTAAAGCTGAAGGAAAAAACAATTGCATTTTAGTGGGTGGTAGAGTTCAGATATCACCTAGCTTTTAGCAAGCAAGCTCAAAAATATCTGCTACCAGCTGCTTCCTTTTATTTGTGTGAATTCAATGATGAGCTAATACCATTGTGTGTAACTGAATAACATAGCAAGTTCTTTGTACACCCTTCCTTACTTTCCTTTGAATTTTGTGTTGATTTCTTTTAAAAAGTCCTTGTATCTAATGTTCAGAGAGCTTAGTATGAAGTAGAATGTGTTTTAAAAAATAAAACCTTTTCATTGTGGTTTTCTCTCTTCCTTCCCTTTTTGTAGGAGTTCAAGTTATGGGACAACGAACTGGAATATGTAGACCAACTTCTGAGGGAGGATGTCAGAAACAACTCTGTTTGGAACCAAAGATACTTTGTAATTTTCAACACCACTGGCTATGATGATCCAGCAGTCCTAGACAGAGAAGTCCAGTTAGTAATACTGTTCATTCCCACATTAAGCAGTCTCCATTATATGCAAGCGAATGAATACCTTGACAGGGCTTGACAGTTGTGGGCATGGATTTTTTTTGGTTTTGTTTTAAAGTAGCATTTGGGCTTCCTCTCATAGACGGTAGATCAATTGTTCGTGCACATGTAGACATGTTCAGTGCCACTGACTTGTCAGCTGGCGGGCTGTCCTTAACCTTGACAAGCTATTCTCATGAATGTGTCTTCCTACCTTGCTCTTCACTGTGAACGCAAAACTTTTGGCTTTTTATAGTCAACTCGTTATAGTGGATCAACCTGCAGAAAACCTGTGACACTGGCAGCACATAAGTTGTGTTGTCCATAATATCTTACATCCTACCCAGAACACTGAGCTAGGAAGCTTGGAAGGAGAGACACTCAGCGTTGTACTAAATCGCTGTTTCAGTAGTATGGCAGCCACAGTGATTTAAAGATAACCTAGACACGGACTGTAGGAAGAGAGATCATGCTTACAAAGACTTCGATGCTGCTAGAAACAGAAAGGAGCTTTCAGGGTTATGTGTTCGCCTGTGTGAGCTGGCTAATTTTAAGGAAACAAGCTTTGGAAACTCTTCCAAAGTGGTATGTTTGTGACTGAAAACAAACCGAGCTTCTAGCCAGTTGTGTTACTATGGATGGTAAGGGAAGCCTTCTTGTGCGCTTTGCACATCTCAGGCTGCTGATCAGGGTTGGTGGTTACGAGATGCTTGTCTAAAGTGAGGAAGCAATGAGAACAAGTAGTGATTTTTTTTTTTTTTGAGTTATTCTTTAGAAGAAGTACTGAGGCTGTGAATAGGTCAATTGGTATGTCATTGATAGAGGATCCCACCTTCCACCACCTTTCATGGTTGTCTTAGAAAACCAATGTAAGTTTTACTTCTTTTCCAGTTTATGACATTCTTGCAAATTAATGAGTCTGAACCCTTTCCATAACTTAGGTTTGGATGTTTCCAGACCTAACCTTTTCTCTGTGAAAGTTATAGCTGCCCTCTTCCTTTGATACATAACAAGGTGATGCTATGACCAAGATAATCTTAATTGTATATCATCTTAAGAATCAGACTATCTAAGATTAAGACTTCCCAAGTGTCTTTATCAAGCAACAAGAAGCCTAGCTACTGTTCTATAAACTCAGTCCTTGTGGTAGTGACTGCAGAAGTGTTTTAAAAAAAAAAAAAGAAAAAGAGAAAATGTTTGTATATATAGATAAATAAATATATATATATATATATATATATATATACACACACAAAATATATGTTGTTTTTTTTTTTCCACTAATGCTTATAGAACTGTTTATTGGTGTCTGCTGTCTGTAGAAGTCAGCTGAACACCTGGCAATGCTGTGGAAAAGGCAGTAGGTAGAGGCTGTTTTGTGAAGACGAAACATGGCTTTGCCACTGTATGGCCGGTGCCTGTTCTTGCTTTGTTCTTAGTGGAGTTACCTAACTGCTATTCTAACAGAACCTGCACCAGAAGGCTCTGAGCTGAGAGCTCAGGCTGCCCCTTTCTATGGGGCTTGCTCGGATGTAGCCTCTTAACAGAAGTTGTGCAAATAGGTACAGAACCATACGATATCCAGTGATACTAAAATATCTCACTGTGGGTTTCTGTTACCCCAGCCCTCCTCAGCCCCTTGTCGTTTGAATTCAGACCTGATGAACATAAAGACACAAGTTAGTCATTTAGCATACCAGGAGAGTATATGATGTTGTTTCTTAGCATTAACACTCATCATTTTGAGAGCTATTTTGTTAATGTATGAAATACAACAAACGGAAACACTTCAGAATTTAAAACAGTTCCAGTAATATCTGCCTCTTTGAGGCCTGTGGTGATTATATTGCGAGACATTTTTGATCTGTAAACTAGCTGAGGTGATCTGCGAAAAGATTCTGAAATACAGACTGGAGGGGTGTGCTTGGGAGTATCTGAGCACATTCAGGCAATTTGTAACGGAATTGTTAGTGTCTGCATTCATGACCTGTTTTCTTTTTCTCACAGATACACTCTTGAGATGATCACAGCAGTACCACATAATGAGAGTGCTTGGAACTATTTAAAAGGGTGAGCATCCTTTGTGGTGGAAAGAGAGTTTCTATGAAAGGAAGGTGCCTTAAACTGTATGACTCCTCATGCCTTGTGCCTAGCTCTTCACCGGAAAAAGCTTGTTGCTATTCATTCTAGGATTGTGTGCTTAAACCCACAGGCAAAACCTCCACAAGGGTATGATACGTAATTTCTCTCTAACTTCCTACTAAGTTTCTGGCCCTCTAGTTCATGTAGGAGGATTGCAAGGACTTCTGAAGAGTAGACCTGTAATTTTACTGGCTTCAGAGCATAGAGTAGAAAGTAACGAGCATGCTTTCAGTGTACTTGCTGTTGAGTTGGGCATAACTATACTAGCTTACTACAACATTAAGCTATATTATTGCTGCATTATAATTACACTGCCCACTTACTGCCTTGCTCGTATTTGTTCCTTTATTTCGAAACTGATCTCCAAATAAAGGAGTCATAACTAAACCATAATTCTTTGCAGCAGATATCCTTGCATTATGTTTGAAGTCTGTTGGCCTCTGTTCCAGGATTCTGCAGGATCGTGGTCTTTCTAAGTATCCAAATCTGCTAGAACAACTGTTGAGTTTACAGCCCAGCCACAGCTCGCCCTATCTGATTGCCTTTCTCGTGGACATCTATGAAGATATGCTTGAAAACCAGTGTGATAACAAGGAAGAAACGCTAAACAAGGCGTTAGAGGTACATTTGGAGAGCTTGGGTTTGCTTTCGGGGATGCTGTCTATTGCTCTCATTTTATATTCAGACAAAATTAATTAGTTCTTGTAAATGGAACGGGTCACTTGTTAATCACAGCAGCACTGCGAAGAGTTGGACATGAAATAATCACAAGGGTCTTGTTTATTTATCTATAAATAGTAACTCACCAGTTACTAAATCACTGTAATTTTTCTTCACCAGGTAATAAAGGAAGGTTTCTAATATCACCTGCTGAAGAAGATAAATGTTTGAATAAGAGGAGTTTCCAATGCTAGCTTTGTAGCATAAGCTCTTTCTTTTTAATCTGTAGGTTAGGGAATTTTGTTCTCATACTGTCTATATTTGATTGGATGCTCAAGCTCCCTTTTCATTTCTTAGTTATTTCTGAGACAAATGATGGAATTAGCTTAAAACAGCAGGTGCTAGGAATGTCGGTAAGGAGTGTTGTGCACCGTTCCTCACAGAGAATAAATGACTTCTAGCCATGTTGTTTATCTCCCTTGCTTCATATTTGGGGAATCCAGTGGCTCGCAGTGTAGTTTTTATAAGAACACTTTTTTCACTCACTTTGGGACAGATTAGAACTCGTGATTAGAGCTGCAGTTCTTGCCTGGAGTCTCCGTGTTCCAACATCATTCTCTCTCAACAATTTTCCGTTGTTGTGTTCCAAGACTGGAGTCTAAATAAATGTAACTGTACCTCCCAGATTCATGTCCCTTAATACTATTTCACTGAGTTTGGTTTCTTCATATATTCAGGCATTGAAGCTGCTATTTCTGCACTTTCTTTCACTAAGAAAGACAATGTCATCTGCACAGTAAGGGAATTGACCAGAGTGTTTGTGGGTAGTGTTCACACCATATATATTTTATACATCATGTGCTGTGAGTGGGGTTGACCCAGCTGATCACCCAGGTGAGAATAAAACAAAAGTCAGAACGTGTACCTGTATAGCACCAGCTCTAACAAGTTGTGGGAGGGGGTCACTGACTTGAATTGAGAACCCTTTTGGGAGAGTCTGCTGAGAGAAAAACCAACAAAATATCTCCTGTCAGCTCATCTGGAGTACTGGAGAATCAAAAGTACAGTGTTCCTTCTTTTGTTTGAATCAAGTGATCTGTAGCCTACAGTTTTGTCAAGGGACACTGTATCACGCTGTAGGCTGAATAGCATTACAGATGCAAGCCATAGGCACAGAAAGGAGTGACAGAGGGAGCAGTAGCAACCGAAATAGGACTGGAGATTTTTGTTCACTGCCAGGTTGATTAACTGCTCTTTGGAGCTGGCATCAATTTGAAGTCATTGTACTTCTGCAAAAACAAACAAAAAACCCTTGTGAATAAAACAGTATTGCTAAAAAGTACCTGTAACACTGGCTGACCCATACTTCGATTGTATTTTATAAAGATAATTAAGCTTTTGGTATGACACTGCAATCTCTCGATTTTCTTTCTTAGCTCTGTGAAATTCTGGCTAAAGAAAAAGACACCATCCGAAAGGAGTACTGGAGATACATTGGAAGGTCCCTTAAGAACAAGCACAGCTCCGGCACTGAACAGAGCACACTGACAGACAAGCAGCAGTAACTGAACTTGGAAGAAGCAGTGTTAAGCTCTCAACCTGTTGTAAAAGAGTACTAAGTAGAGGACATCAACTAATGTAAAAGCCAGTGTAGTATTTCCCTGGCCAAAGAGGTATTGCTGCAATGAAGAAGTGCAGAGCGCAGTATAGTCTCTTGGGTCACCGCTGCTACTGGTGATAGATAGCTCTGGGTGCAGCAGAGAAATGTAATTAAGGCTTAATTATTTAAATGTACCAAATAGAGGATTTATTTCATAATAGGAAATATATAAAGCTATATGTGCTATTTATACAGCACTAAACCAATTTCTCACATCTAGGCTTATCCACATGGTGTTCCTAACAGCCATATCAGGCGCTGCAGGAATGACTGCAAGTAACACTAGGCGTAGATGGTATAAAGTAACCTGCTTCAGATTAGTGCAAGTAGGTGCTCTAGTTGCCTCTCGTGGGTGCAGCTGTGCAGCATTGGCAGCATGTGCTATTGCATGCAACTAACACCAACTGTCATTTTGAATAAAAAAAGATAACTTAAAGCGTTCGTCTGAAATTTTTAGTGATTTTTTTTTTTTTTTTTTTATCTTTGGATGTTCATTGTTCTTCTCAGATGCTAGTAGAGATAAAAATAGAATATCCCCTTTAGGTACACTGGAGTCTGTTGCTTCAATGTGTCTTTTGCTCTGGTGTATTCTTACCACAATACTTTTAAATATGCTAGATATATTCAAGGTATCCTTGAATTCTTGTCTGCACAGTCATGTAGAATGGTTTGGGGACCCAAAGATTTGCTTAGTTTTTCTTGAAATTCTGTGCAGACAAGTGAAAATCTGAAATTTTTGTTTTGTTTTGTTTTTGGTTGGTTGTGGGTGGGTGATTTGTTGTTTTGTTGTTTTTTGTTTTGTTTTTGTGTGTGTGTGTGTGTGGTGGTGGTAGGTGGTTTTTGTTTTCATCCTTTGTAATCAGAGAAGTCTGAAGTCATGCATCAGAAGTGGTTGTAGCTAAATGGTTATGCTATGTATCTTTACTCGGCTGGAAGGGAAGGAACACTTACTGCAGACCTCTGCATTAAATGCCACGACCTTGTTGTTTCCGTAGGTTTTTCATGTCTTTTCCATGCAAATATTCAGACAAAAAATACTTTTCCTTGCAGTTGTGAAAGATGCAAGATACCTGAAATACAGAACTGCAAAGGAGGTGTATACCTGTACAGAAGCTGTACCTACCTACCCTGTTTTCAGTAAATGACTGTTGTAAACTTTGTTCTTAGCATAGTGTGCTTGTCTGATATGCAGTATTTTCTTGCAAATTATCATACAAGGAACAAGTAATAGTATTTATTCCGTAATATGAACAGTCTTTCTGATACTAACTGTTAAGAGCTGCTGCTGCCATAATTAAACAGTAGTGGAGATTATTTCAGAAGCTTGAAATATGTTGATTCTATGTATTCTTCAGATTTAAAACTACTCACAGGGAATTGTGTTAGTACATACAATCCATATACTACTTCTAATGTCTTGCCACTTTTCCAGAAGTAGAGAAAGCATTTTTGTCATGACACATGAATGTTAAAAGTGAACATGAGCTTCAGACTTCTGGAGATTTATCTGCTGTATATATATTTTTTTTTTACCACAGTTGAAGTTCCAGCATAAAACAAAAAATGTATGTTTCTACTCAGATAAATTGTTCCTAACAGAAACTATGCTAAGTTTGTAATACTACTTAGGCAGAAGTATGTTCAATGACTTCAGGGCAAAGTAATGTATTTGCCATTAACAGTCGAGAAAGCTCACAGAGGTGCAACACAAATGCAACCATTAAAATAAACATCATCAATCAAGAGGGAACAGGGAATTGGTTTTGTCTCTGTATATGATGTTACTAAGTTCCCACAGTTTTTATAAACACAGTTTGATAATGAGTAAGGCAGAGGATTCTTTTTAGACACCAGCATGAGTTTCAGACAAAATAATTAATCTAATGTAGGATGATGAACTGTGTCTGCTGGGACAGTATTTCCACACGTGACCTCTTGTGTCTGACAAAAGAGCTTAGATACAGCCATTATTGTGCTTCTCTGTCAGTACAGTGGGGTGCTCTGGCAGGTCTCTCAGATTGTTTAATCTTCTGATGTGGTCAACTTCTGGCCTTCTCATTCATGAAGATGATTTCTAGAAGTATTCAGTGAGCTGTCATTATCTGGTGACAATGTTAACAGGGTTTTGCAGTAGTTATACAAGCAAGCATCCTCTTCTCCAATAGCTAATTTTACCAAAAGAGGAATAAACAGATATGCACCTCAAAAATGTACTGTAACAGAAAAAAAAATCTTGGCTCAAGTAAAAAGCCCATGATTAAACAAATCATGCAAGTGCTAAGAGACCAGATGAGAGTCCAGTTAAAAAGAAAGAAAAAGAAAAAAAAAAAAAAAAAAAGAAAGTAACAAGGCAGTGCATTTAGCAGAAATGTTTGGTGTGGGTTTTTTTTTTCATGGTAATGTTTGTGTTTATTCTTATTCCAAGTGTAAGGCAGCTCTAAAATTCTTTTCAAAAGACACCTTGGTTCTGTTGTAGCCAACCACACTCAGAAATACTGAGCTGTCAAAGCTGTGAAAATGACAGGCTGCCCAGCCAGCTTGCAACTGCAGCTACCAAGCCTATAATTTTAAAAATGTCTGAGGCAGGATCTTTCTCATAGAAGTGAGAGCTTGACAAAGCATATAAGCTATAGAGAGCAGGATCTTCCAGTACGAAGTGTTAGACGACTAACCAATCGGCGTTGCTACTGACTGCTGTGATCAGGGAAAACAAAACTGCTTTATGCTAAAGGTTTGTCTGTACGAGAAAACTTACTGTTGTAACTGATTGTATGTAGTGGTGTGACTCTTGTGTACTGAATTTTATTACTGAAGAGCTGTGTCAATGGAAAAAATTATTGGTACAACTATCCCTTGTAAATCTGTGTTCTTGGAACCTCAAGTGAAATACGAAGTACTATTAAAGCACGTGAAGTAATTTCCTATGCCTACTTTCGTCAGAGGTTGATGTTATTATTGCCTTGGTCTAGCTGTGCCTATCTGTCTAATCTCTCACAGACTTGCATCTTATTGTCTGTGCAATTTGGCTGACAAAACAGTGTGCAATTCCTTCCTAATCTATTCAGTACAAAGCCACCTCAACTAGCACAAAACGCTTTTATCAGTTGCTGTCTAGCTGTGCTGAGACAGATTAGGAGCACGCTGTTCTGCTGGATCTTCTGTGGGAGCAATATTCTTCTCCAGCAGGGAAGCAGTAAGGTTTCTAATCAGTCCAGCCATGCGAAACACTTCTGTCCAAGCACTAGCAGGCAATTCATAGAGTGCAGTGGTGACAATGGGCTTGTGGAGAGCTGTGCCCCTACGAGAGTGCAAAAAGGTTTAAAGCTGCTGCGGCTTTTAGAACAAAGGGGTAAAGAAACAATGTGATGTGATGGTGTGGGATCACACAAAGGCTTTGCAAATGCTGGTGTGACTTGACTATGTGCAGATTCAAATAGGCGGTGGAGACACTGCAGCTGCAGTTTTTCTGCCTCGTGCACGTGAATGAAGAGAGAATATCTTTATTAACGCCTTGAGCCGCATGTCGCAGATGTTGTCACAGATACAGCCTGGTGGGTGCAACTCAATGAAAAATGTTCCTCAGCTGAGACCATGGCCTTTCCTGAACATCTGTGTCTTGTGCAATTGTTGACATTCTGGGATAAGGCTTTGCAGTTTCCATTTAAGTCTCTGGTTTTGTTGGTGATTCCCCTGCATCTGTTTGGGTGGCAGCCGGTTTCCCTAGTATATCTTCTGCTTAGCATAGGTTGTTTTGGAAAACTTGAGTAAGCCAATGTTTGGCCGAGTTTTGGCAATCCTGCAAATGTGGCAGTACAGCTTTTTACTTTCATTCCAGACGTGTTAAATATCCCGCAGTGCTTAGTTTTCATTGTAAATGACCATATCTGTTAAGTACCTCGATCTGAAAATACTTCGTCTCCCTGCAAGGCTGTACTGGCAGGCTTTGGGTACAATACATTCTAACAGCAAAGGGTACAAAATTGCATTCGAACGTAACATCTATATCACTTCTGTTCTATAACAGGTCTTTCCCAGAATCCGGGGCAGTTTGTACTGGTCTGTATGATGCAGGTCATGAATAACATTGCTATCTTAAAGGACTCTGTGTACGTTTAGATAAGTACAGTCTGTATAGGTGTCTATTCAAGGCAGATGAACAGCAGATGAAATCTCTGAAGTAGAGAATGGAAATCTGTAGACAACCAGCTGTTTGTTTCCACAATAGGTTATCAAATGCTGGAATGTTCAAATAAGGATGGTCTGTACCCAGCAGAAGCCACACTGTAAAAGTGATATGGTCATATTCTCTATTCATTTCTTCTCTGCTCTTAGTATCTTTTCATTTCAGTGCATCAGTTGGCTTAACAACATAAAGTCCTTCAGACACAAGACGTTTTGAAAATAAGGAGTCTATTTCTGGACAAGAAATGATGATGTTGACACTGCTGGGAGAGGAACAGTTCTACAGATTCTGTGCCTCCTTGTGCCTGCTCTTGAGAAGAAAGAAAAAGAAAAAGAGAAAGAGAAAGAGAAAAAAGGAAGGAAGGAAGGAAGGAAAAGAAAGGAAAGGAAAGAAGAAAAAGGAAGGAAGAAGGGAAGGGAAGGGAAGGGAAGGGAAGGGAAGGGAAGGGAAGGGAAGGGAAGGGAAGGGAAGGGAAGGGAAGGGAAGGGAAGGGAAGGGAAGGGAAGGGAAGGGAAGGGAAGGGAAGGGAAGGGAAGGGAAGGGAAGGGAAGGGAAGGGAAGGGAAGGGAAGGGAAGGGAAGGGAAGGGAAGGGAAGGGAAGGGAAGGGAAGGGAAGGGAAGGGAAGGGAAGGGAAGGGAAGGGAAGTTTTACTAGATTTAGATGGTAATAGCACTTTAGGATGTCTAGGTATCTATGTAGACTGTCCTATGCAAACTCCGTTCAGCTGAGATGCTTTGTGCTCCATCACAAGTCACCCATCACTGTTCCTCAGGAAGCCATGGGATATGAGTGCTTGTAAGGTTTTAGCTTTGGGAAGTCAAAATCCTTGCCGCTTCCTTTTTGTGCTGGTGTGCAGCGGGGAAAGCCGGCGTTAGTCGCTAGGTGGCAGTGTGAAATTCACCCTGAGCTTACGGTCGCCGGCTGTGTGCAGGCAGGAAGAGGTGTAACAGGGACCCCCCTTTTTTCTCCGTGCAGCGCAACTGATTTCACACCTGCTAGTTAAGCACGGGAGAGCAGCTGCTCGGTAAGTGAATGCACGGTACCGCAGAGGGCTCAAGCACAAGTGCTCTGGCAAAGGCCCTGTGGTCATCTTCAGTAAAAAGCGGCGGTGTTAATTGGAGACAAATTTTTAATTAACTGAAGTGATGCAGAGGATTTCCTTGCTGCCCCTGACAGCGGACAGCTGATGCTGGATTTGGACTCTGTTGACTCCTGGTGTTCCAAAATAACTGGGTGACTAAGCCCCTCTGCTCGGAGGGTGGGTTTTGTGGTCGGTTGGCAACTTCTGTGCACATGCCTCCAGTCAGAGTCACATTTTCAAGCACCTTCAAAAGCTGGGAAGTTTTGTCTCACTAAAAGCAGCCTTATTATGGCAAGTTTCTTTAGTCCCTCTGCAACAGAGGGATGGGCATTGCCAGCTGTTTTTGTTAACGGTGGTTGAAGGCAGAGGGTCTGCCCCTGCTTCTTGCAAGTCAAGGGACATCTTGGGGCTACTGAAGAAACTGAGGGTGTTGTTGTGGGTCCCTGCTTGTCAGGAAGCACAACCAAGGACCTCAGTGAAGTAGGGCAAAGACACACCCTTGTTCCTTACCCATATGTTTGTCAAAACCGAGTCTTGTGAGCTGCCACCACCACAGTGAGGGGTTTTACATGGATGAGGGGATGCCGTGCATGACTGGAACCGAGCCAGCTGGAGCATACAGGGCTGTTCAGGTGCGACTGCTTCCTATGTGTGTAGGCACTGATCTGCTAGGACATGCTACTCTCGCCCACTCCCACCTGTAAAGCTGGCTCTGGTGCTTCTGCAAGTGAAATGCTGCTACATCTGTACCACTTGTGAGCAAGGATCTTGCTATTACAGAAGAGGTCTTGCAGTGTCTGGACTTCTTGAATTCTCATTCTTTTTTTTTTTTCCAAGTACTTTGTTGTCTTCCTAATCTGTCCTGTCTTGTGTAAGTCATCTCTCCAGCAGACTCAAAAAAAAGCTCAAAAAAATACTTGGGTCCCTACCAAGAAGCTTTAGGAGGTGGAATAGAAAAGGAAAAGGGGTCTGTACTCACACTGTTGATGCACAAGCCCTTTCCTATCCCTTCTGGCAAAGCCAGTCACAGAACAAGAAGATGGCAGATAGAAAACCTTCTTCTGTTTTCAGACTCAAGGTGATTACACACATCTGTTCCCGCTACAGTTTACAGCTACACCTTGAATGTGAGTTTGCTTATGGCCTTACTAAACAATAATGAAAATACACTGTCTCTGTACATCATCGTGTGAGGTGTTCTCTGGCTCTCCTAACTGCCTCTTGCATTGACAGTTTCTCTACTGCAAATTGAGCCAAAATGACCATTTTCGGGTACCAACTTGTAGCCCATGTGCACAGCAGGTGCGAAGGGCTCTCAGTCACGGTAACCCCTTGCAACACCTTGCCAGCCCTCTGCTGCCTGTTAGAGGCAGTGCCAACCACCTTGCTCAGTCTTTTTACAGGTCTAGTCCACAAAGGCTGAGCTCTGCTGAAAGCTTCATTAAATTGAGTGTTCAGTATTTTAAATGGGCAAAGAAGAACCCGAAACACGCATTTTTAAAAGCACATTTTCAAATGTAATTTTGATCATTCTTTAACTGAAAAACAAAAACTTGTAAATTGAGAATAGAAAACTGATTGGCTTCTGATATTGAGAGTGCAATTGAATGAGAGAGATCCATTTTAGGTAAGACCTCAATTTTTATTAGAAGGAGATGTCTGGACAAAACCCCCAAAAGTGTGTGAGTTCTAATTGTCATTAGTGGTCTCCCAGGCACACCTAAGTCCCTCTGCTGAAATTTTCTCTTGTGTCCTTGCAGAAGAAAGAAGAAGATGAGGGATGATTTGGTCTGGGGCAATCTGAAATTACTACTCATGCATCACTAATAACAGCTAAAAATATTACAGCAAATGGTTTCAGCAGAGGCGCCTGCTGCAGAGCCAGACAAAGCTGCCTAGCACACCCAGCAGTTCTGGGCATTTGCAGTAAGAGCAGTGCTTTCCCTCCAGGTCAGGCTGTATTGACTTTCTCATTTCTATTTCTAATTGCTAATACATTGATGGCCCTGCACATGACTGAGGTATTCAGGCTAAAATTTATAGGGAGAGATGAGGAAGGGAAAGATGAGATATAGCCCCTTGTGTTGCAGGATTGCTATACCGTATCCATGGCCAGGACATGACCCTCTTACCCTGGGTTTTATACCCCATGCTGCCAGCTTTCTGATATCACCTTATAGTATGGGCTCTTTCCAGCAGGAAAAATATGTTTTTCCATGTTTGAAACCCCCTGGCGTACTCAGAACACCCCCTGCCCCAGCAAATTCAGTGCACTGCATAAGGTAGCAGTTGGCTTAAATTTTACTGAAAAGAAACATAGATCTGAGATTAACCGCTATCCTTTGCAAGGAGCAGCTTGTCTCTGGTATCAAACGGCATCCAACCACAAGAACAGGCACAGAGCATGACTCAAAAAGGCCAGATAGGGCCACTCAGTGCTTTGAACTCCCAGGGAACCCGCCCAAGAGTGGATGTCATTTTGAAAGAGGTGGGGGACAGCAGGGGAAAAACGGTGAGAAGAAGATCAGAGAGCCACAAAAGTCGAGCTCACAGCCAGCAGCAGCGTTGTAGCAAGGCTCTGAGAAACATGTGCATACAATATAGCTGAGAATGAGAGGAAGAACTGTTTGTAATGATGAGCAGATATTGTTTTATTTGCTTCCTCCTGCTCATTGAAACAGGGCTTTGTAAGTAAACAGGATACACCCGGGTATCTCCTCCTTGCTGGAACAGCGCTTGAGATTCTCTGCTTCTGATTCATTCCCATGGAATGGAGTCAAAACAGCAACATATGTGGTTATCAAGTAGATGAATACTGGTCGGTTCAGTGGTAACCTCCAAAGGAACAGTCATTATAACTCTGAGGAATGATAAATTATTTTTTTTTCTTTGTCTTCTTCGGACAGGGAGCGGAGATGGAATTCGGAGAATTTTTGAGAGCTGTTTCTATTTCTTCATACCGTGCGACTTCAAGTCCTGTAAGAACAGTATGCCTGCTGGAACCATGCCATGACAAGGCACTGGTGCTGGTATGCAATCAGTGAGAAATATTTCTGTAAGAGGACAGAATGACTTGATGAATTTTCAGTGTTTGCTTTGGCTCAAACTCTTCATGAAGCGTTGGCCAGAAAAGCAGAAGAAAAAGAGGTAGCAGGGGCACTGTAACCTTTGTATCGACACCTGGTGTCTTAACCAGCATCAGAAACTGAAGAAAGGAAGAAAGCTCTCGGTAGTGAAGGACAGATCTGGAATAACCTCTGAAAGGTGACTCCAAATTAGAACGTTCTGGAACAGTGAGGAGAACAGCAAAAGAGTTCCTGTTTGGTTTTTTTTTTTTCTTTTTTTTTTTTCCTGAAGCCTGGGTACATTTGCTGGTGTAAGGAAAAGAGCAACACAGTTCTAGCACTCTGTGCAATGCCTGCTTGCTTATGTCTGACTGTGTGCGAGTGCTGATCAGCTTAAATTCCCCACGACATCTGTCTGGCTTCCAAAGAGGTTTTGGGAGCATGCAACAGATGTTACAGACGGGCTGGGGAGAAGGCAGCGGTATCAGGGTACGTGTATGCAAACACAGGGGTGCCACCAGATGACACTGCGCATCCCAGCAGTGTCCAACCTCCACAAAAGAGGATTTCTAATAGAAGTTTAAACTGGTGATGAGCATCATATGGCACATGTGGTTGTGCTCAGTTCAGTTTAGCCCCAACACCCAATAAACTCCCCAGAGGAGGGATGTCCCTGGTGACACATCAAGCCCAGTGGGATATCTCTTTCAGTGGGATGCTTGTACTCCAAAGGACACCAACAAGCAAAGCCATCTGATTTTCCTGGTGACTCCAAGTTTGTTTGTGCTGATACTCAGTGCCTTGGGTGCTTCAGGCTGGACTGCACGACACCATCAGTAGGCCTGGGTATTTGGAAGGAAAGAGGATTACGTTTACAAGCAGTATTTATGTGGAAATACCATGTCCTGTCTAGCATCCATCCACAGGAATCCCAGAATCGTTGTGTCTTCTGGTCCGTTATGATGGCAGAACAGCTGTCCTTGGCACAGGATCCAAAACAAAACAGAGTAAGGTCGGTAGGCAAGCTTCTTTCAGGTTTTTCCTTATAAATCAGAAAATAGCAAGGCTGCTTTCCTCTGTTTCAGTTTAAAAGCTTTCCTCACAGAGCTTGCTGAACACAGCCAGTAAGCAGCTCTACGTCACATCGAACGATGGCTGAGCGAGAGGAGGCATAACAGCAGCAGTTAGAAGGGAAAGTGTAGTGGGAGACCCTGATGTGCACCCGTGTATAAGGTTCATTTGAGTGTGTGAGCGGTCACAGTGTCATATTTGTCTTACGATGACTGGACTGATCCAGCCAACTGATTTATGTAAGTTATAGACTGCTCTGATGACAGCGTATCTTACCTCCAGACGTGAAGCAGAATCATCGAGCAGATTAATGAAGACAACGAGGGTTCAGTGTTTCATGCAGTAGGATGCTCAGCCTCGCTAATAAGCCCAAGCAAAGTGTTGAGGAGACCACATATTCAAGTGGCTGTAGTCTGGTGGGAATAGCACTGATACGAGCAAAACCATCACTTCAAGTAGCCTGCAAAGGGGTGAAAGATTTTACGTATATTAATGGACCAAGCGGCTCCTAACCTAACATTTTTACCACTTACGTCACCTCTAGGATGACTGAACTCGGTTCATTATCTGCACTTGTCCTGCTCCTCTCCAGGTACTGAGCTCTCCTGCAGTGGCAGGGAGAGGAAACGCACACGGCTACACAAGCATCTCCTCCCTATTTCACAGGGTTCTGCTGCTTTCAGGTACAAATTTTGTCGTATTACGGTATCATGTTGGGAAAAGTTATGTTTTTTCTTCCTTGTTCTCACTGTGGCTTATACTGTGGCCTAATTAGTTATGAGATCTGGGTCTCTAATCCCTTGCCTGCCTCTGACCTTGAGTGACCTTGGGTAAGTAAATTTTCATTTCTCAGCTTGCATTTACCCAAAAGGAAAACGCTCATGTCGACATTTTTTTCCTTGCAGCCCTACACCGAGCCTCACCTATAGATTATTCTGCCACATGGGAGAGGAAGAATGAGAAACCTGATTATGGCAGGCTCTTCCCTCAGGGACAGAGGGATCCATCTCCATGAGAACTTTGTAAACCTCAATAAAATCTCTCTTTCTTACTCTACCTGTGGAGTAACAATGCACGGATTTGAAGAAAAATGCTGCTCAAAACAAGGGCAGTATAGGTTATTAACTACCAAGTTAATGCAGAGGTGATAAGAATATTTTTGACTGGTGGCCGTGACCTTGTAAAGGACCTTCAGATTGTCTGATAGGCGCCTCTGTCCTTACCCGGCTGGAGTTGTCGCATGCTCATCCATGGAAGCATGGGTGCCTTAACCTTTACCATATTTGCTACTTTTGAAGGGGAGATAATCAGCAAAATCCCCACCGAAGGATATAAGCAGGTACATTTTTTAAGTACTGTTGCACATGCTAGCATATTATAATGTGATTCCAAGAGCGTCAAGGCTTTTACCCATCCTGCCTCATTTAGAATAGGTACTGGCATTAAGGCAAGAAAGCAGTATATAATTACTGTTATATAGAATAAATAATTCTGTTTGTCTGCCACAGGCTCCAGGATTGTTTCAGAGTTGTTTGCTGGGGAGCTCCCCAACATGTGTAGGACTAACATGTGCATTCAGGGGACTTTCATGTGAATAATGCTTAACAGGGGCAGGAAGGGTTATTAAGCCAATTTGTAACTGAAGTGTGGAGAGATGAGGTGAGTAGCCCAAGGTCTTGCAAGACCAAGAACTGAGTCCGAATCTTCTGGGTGCTCCAAAAAGCCTTATTTGCAGTTTGTGTTTTACCAGATGCGTGGAAAGGAGCTCCTCATCTTGAAGGTGAGTCTACCAGTAAAAGGATAAAGCTGAACATGGGTCAAAACAGCAGTATAGTGCTCAGGGTGAGGCAAGGGGACAAGATATTGCCAGCCAGCAGAGTTAGCATCTTGCATGACAACTTGCTCCAGAGCTCTTCTAGAAACTGAAGGGTAGCATCAGCTAAGAGCAGCTGATGGTCTGTATTTTGCACCGTGGTGAGACAATTGCTGCTTGCATCTAAAAATGCTGGTGCTAAAATACAGCAGTGGGACACATGTGACCCATTGCCCCACTCTGTCCACTGCTGCTGTGAAAAGGTGTACAGACAGGGACAGCTTCGCCCCTGCACTGCCTTGGAGGTGCCCCTTTCACTCTTTTGTAGGGAGTTCTATGACATTTGCAGATTTCTTGTCAGCTTTGTTTCATCTGCGGTGTTTCTTGCAAACTTTGCAAGGCCGCTGACTCTTGCCCTGCTTGCAGAAGCTGGGAAGCCATTGGCTCTCTTCAGCCAAAATGTTACTCAGTTTCTCCATACAAAGGTATTGTTCGCTTCTCATGAAGACGCCCACATCTTTTCAGGCAGGGTGGATCTGGGTTACACTCTCAGTAGGCACTGTGGTTATCAAGCTGCACTTAGGCAAGGGAGTAATGGAAGTGAAGCAAGTAGGCAGAATACAGGGGGAGAAGTGTGTACAAACACGCCAGGGGGAGAAGTGGAGGCATCACACAATTGGCATGGGGGTGGTGCAGGGAATGAGGCTGGCATTTTCTCCTTTCAGCACTTACTGTTCGCTTCAGCCTTTCTTTGCAGCTCGGTGCTTGGCTTTCTGGATTGTAGGCCCTCCTGGCCTTCAAAACAGACTACAGAGGTACTTCACCACCATGAATGTACAGGGATTGCAGGATCAGGGCAGGTGCACAGGGGCTGTGGCATGATGTGGGGTGCAGCAGGGAAACTGGGGGCAGATTGTAAATTTATTCATGGAACGGTGACTGGGGAGGAGAGAGCAAAGAGGGAACTGAACTTAAAGCCTTTAGCAGGAAGAAGGGAAGATAGTGAAAAATATGGAGGTGTTGGGGTTGTAGAGTTAAAAGACAGAGTGGGGTTAGGAGCAGGGTAGGAGATGAAAATGCAGAGTAAAATGAAAGCAGGTGGAAGTAGCATGGATTGAGAAGGAGAGACTGTGCTGTTCAGAAAGAAATTTGGGGGAAGAACAGGAAATCGGTGAGACAGGCAGCATGACAGCAGGATACTTGATATACCCAATGTACATCTGAACCAGGAAGGAGCACAGCCACGTCACGAGTTTTTACTCGTTTGAAGACCGACTGCTTTCACGGCAGGACAGAAAGCAAGCGTGACGGGACAGAAAGTTCTCTCTGTGCAGAGAAACTGAGCCTTGTCCGGACTTTGGTGACGGACGGCACGTGGGGCCTCTGTGTCCTTCGCTGGGCTGGAGAGTGACGGGAGGCCGCTTCTGGCAGGAATACTGGAATACTCTGCTGGCCTGAGAAAGAGAGAAGATGAAAATAAAATAAAATATAATTAATAATAACGGGGAAGAGAAGGATGCAGTGCCTGCCACACATTCCACAACAAACCATTCCACAAAACGTCCAGAATGAGCAACAATAAGCGACTTGGAGCACATGTGGTGGTCTCGGTTCTCCCTTTTTTAATATTTCTTTTAAGAAAAAGCCGATGGATGCTCTTCCCCAAGCCAGGCTGGGTCTGGCAGCTTCACCCCCGGGGCCGCACCGAACCCCTCAGCCGCCAGGCCCCTCCACCGCCGGGCCCCGAGCCCTCACCGCCCGCGGGCCGGGCTCCCCGTGTCCCGTCCCGTCCCGTCCGGACCCTTTTTTTTTTTTTTTTTTTCCCTTTTTTCCCCCTTTTTATCCCCCGTGATCCGCGCCGGGAGGGCCTGGGCGGCGCCGAGCGCCCCGCTGGAGCCTGCATTTCCTCTTCCTCCCGGAGCAGGAGAGGAAGGGGCCGGCGGCGCTCCGGCAGCCCCGCCGCCGCCGTTGCTGCGGCAGCGGGCGGAGCGGGAGGGAAGGGAAGGGAAAGGAAAGGAAGGGAAGGGACGGGAAGGGAAGGGAAGGAGGGACGGAGGGAGGCGGCGCCAGGGGCCGGCGGGGCCCGGAGTCACCGTGTCACGGCGCCCGGGAAGCCGCCGCCGCCGGATCCGCCCCCCGCAGGGCGAGCGAGGGAGGGAGGAAGAGGAGGAGGAGGAGGAGGAGGCCGGCTGCTCGCCGCCTCTCATATTTTGGCCCCCTTTCAGCCCTGCCCCCGGCCCCTCTCCTCTCGCACCGGGGCTCCGTGCGTGCGGCGGCAGCGGCGGCGGCGGCGGCGGCTTCGGCGGGGGGTGGCCAGGCCGCAGCGGCGCCCGAGCAGCCCGCGGGAGCCCCGGGACGGGCCTGGGCCGCCGCCTCCGGACTAGGATGTCCCGACATGAAGGTGAGCGGCGCGGCGGGGGCGGCGGGGCCCGGGGCCCGGCCTGGCGCTGCGCCCCGCCGGGCGGACCATCATGGCGCCGCCGCCGCCACCGCCGCCGGGAGGGGGCCCGCGGAGCCGGCGGCGGCGGAAGAGAGGCCCCGGCGGCGGCGGAGGGCGGCGGCCCGGCCGCGCTCTGCAGTGTCATGGGCGGCGGGGGGGGGGGGGGCGGCAGGCGGCCGCCGGCAGGGAGCGGGCCCCGCGCGGCCTGACCGGGGCCCCGCCGCTCCTGCGGGCCCGCCGGGGGCTCGGCACGGCACGGCCCGGCCCGGCCCGGCCCGCGGTGCCGACGTGTCCGGGGGGGAGAGGGAGAGAGAGGGGCGGTGCGGCCGGGGAGCAGCCCCGGGGCCGCCCGGTGGTGCCCGCGGCGGTGGCGGCCGGAGGGAGGCCGCCGTGCTGCCGGGTGCTGCGGGGGAGCTGGGGGGGAAAGGGGATGGGTGGGGAGGACCGAAAGCCAACAGGGGGACTCGAGCAGAAAGAGGACAGTTTTGTGGTATCAGGAGAAAAACCCCTCCGTTTCTTTATTTTATTTATTTTTATTTTTATTTATTTTTATTTTCCCCAGTCTTTCTCGCAGCAGGTAAGGCGCTTCGAGCGTGGCGTGGAAACACGCCGCGAAGCCGCGGCCGGTCACCTGAAAAATACAACTTTCTGCCATGTTAGGAACTTAGCCCAGCACCTGTCTCCATTTTCTCCCTTATCTCGTTCGGCTGTTTTACCCAGTCTTGGAATGTTTTGGCAGAAACGCTACAGGAGAATTCGGTGTTGGTGGGTAGTGTGGCTGGCCTCTAGCTGGTGGCTCGCTGCTGGACAACAGCGCGTAGGAGATTTTCGGTGTACGGCCTGCACATAGCTTGCAGGCTTCTTCTTCACGCGAGTAAGCACGCTTGTTTATCAAACAATTGTCTTGCCAGAATCCACGAGCCATCTTTTATTTGGCGAAGTTAAAATTTAGTATGGGTACCAAACCAGCTCTCCCTTTTCTCTCTCCCACCCACCTCCTTTCCTTATGGAATACCTCTTTTCCTAAGAGGGCAGAGATGAAGATGCTGGATTTGTTCGTGACTAAAGATGCAGTTGCTGAAAAATAATGAGTGTAATGAGGGTTGATCACAGAGTTTTCGTTAGTGACGTTGTGTGATGATGAGCTCTGTAAGTCTGTCTATAACGTTTGTAGCAACGATACTCTACAAAGTACAGTAGTAGGATGCAAACTTTTCTAAACTGAACAGGTAAAAATTATGGAAGCAATATCGTGTGGTGTTTTCATGCTTTTCAGAGATAAGTGCATGGGCATTGTTTTTTCAAAGTTTGTGGTATTTGCTGTGGTATTTTAGTGTCTTTTTTAAAAAGTCCTGATAAAATAAGTTAGAAATATAGAAAGTTGGAAAGTCCTGACCAGCCTTTCTGTTAAGGCAGGGAAAATCTGAAAGTAAGGGGTTTCCTTCCAAGTACATTTCTGATGGAGGCAATATCATAAATTTCCCTAGTGGGCAGCAATTTTTGTTTGTAGCAGTGATAGTTATATCCCTGTGCTTGGATACTGGCTTTGTTGGTATTTAGGAGGAGTGATTTTTAACAAAACCAAGCTTAGTATTTTCTTTCTGAACCAGATTCTTCAGTGTTTGTTCTTTCTAGCTGTGCTTACTTTGAAAAACTGAAATAATCTTCTTTCCTTGTAAGTGAAGTGGTTGGGGAGCGTGAGTTCTGGTAATTTCACATTGTGGATGTAGACTCTTTGAGTGTGCGTGTGTGTGTGTGTGCACGTGCATGACTGAAACCATGAAATTAAAAAGGACATGTATTGCTGCATCTTTGTGATAGATTTTTATAAAAATCTAGCTTAATTTCTCACTGCTTCTCCTTTTCCTTCATGTTTCAGATCTTTTGTTTTAGTCAACTTTACTTACGGGGTTAGAATAATTCCTCTTAATGTAGGAGGCATGCTTTTTCAACTTTCTGGAAAAGAGGCTTAGAAACTTGATTTTGTTAAGTATACAGAAATCATTAGAAGTGAAATATTCACAAAAAAGTACTTCTTGCTGCAGGTCTGTATAATGTCATTCACAGCTGACAATTTTGATCCAATGCGACTTAGTCGGGAGGATGTGTCTTGGTAGAATATGGTGCAAGGGAGAAAAGCAAGTTTTTATAAGTGACAACTTTTCTGTGTGTTTCCTTTAAAATGACCCCTCCTCTGAGTTACAAACAAGGTTTATTGATTGCTCCTGACAGAATCTGGAACGCTGTACCAGTTGCATGATGGGAAGGGATGTCTCTGGTAAGGTAAATGCTAGAGAAGTTGGTATCCCAAAGTCTTGGGACCCTAAATAGGCTGTAAAAGCATCAGATGGAGATTTAAGCTGACACTCCATTAGGATTTCTTGACTGTCTTCTTTGGTGTAATTGTCTATAAAAATGCAGTTTTTACAAAAACTGCACGTTTACTTACAAAAGTGCAAGGTTTTCTTGCATCTTTTTTAACTATTTTTGTACCCCTTAGAAAAAATGGAACTGCAGTCTCCCTTTCCACAGTGTTTGCTTCTCACAGGTGAGCTCTGGGCTCATGTTTCTCCCTACTTCAGGAAAATAGGCACAAGTATAACATGATTTGTTGTTCCTCTTTCTTGAAATGTTCATTCTGTGTTTCAGAGGCTTTGTGGTAATACTGTCAAGAGTAGTTGTTAGTGTTTATCCACCTTTTGCTAATACTACTTATTTCTAATTTTTTAAAACCATCCCTGTTCTATGACTTGGTGTTAGGAAACTGGTTATTCCCTGCCTTTGGTTTGGTAGAACACAAGGTGAGGTCACCCCCTGCTCTTGGTTTTCTTGTCATTCCCTTTACAGAGTGATCCACCGTGTTTCTCTGGGTTGGTCCCTATGTTTAGGAGTAAGTGGTGGTGCAATCCTTGGCAGCCTACAAGGAACAGACAGGTGAATTTTTATATTCTGGAAAGTATAGCAGAAGGTATTTTGCATATTGTAAATCTTCTTTCTACGGCTGTGCGTCGAGTAATGACTGTTTTGTACAACAGTGCACAGCACACAGAACAGCATAAAACAGAACTATAACTTCCATAAGTATCATTAGAAGACCTCTTTTGCACATCTTTTGTAAAACTGGGTTGCTGCAGCATTACTGGTCGTACAAGGGGCTGGATTCTGTTTTCCTGTCCCAGCAGTTCCAGAGGGCTCCCGGCAACACTCGATTCTCTCTCCTGCACACTCTGTACCCCTCCTCCCCGACCCTCTTCCATAGTTTGTTTCTTATTTGCATTTAGGGATGTATTCTTTAAGCTTCAAAAAGCTAGTAGCAGTACAAGTGGCTTGTAGTGTGGTTTTTTTTGTGTGTGTGTTTTTGTTTATTTTTTTTTTACTGGTGCCCGTTTGTCAGCACTTCTTACGAATCAGCAGAGCTTTGCAAGGCAAGTAATCTCATTTCCAAGTGAAGAGAAGTTACAAGTGGATGGTAATAAGGTACGATCCTTAAGTCAGTTCTTTATTTGTAATGGGAGGGTAAATAAATGCATCCTGGAAGTCTCCAGAACTACATGTGCCAACCATTTGAGAATGGTTAATGTCA
This sequence comes from Cygnus olor, assembly GCF_009769625.2. Lineage (NCBI taxonomy): Eukaryota > Metazoa > Chordata > Aves > Anseriformes > Anatidae > Cygnus > Cygnus olor. The sequence goes on from NC_049198.1 coordinate 51,274,393, forward strand.
GGGCAGCATTAGCTCCAGTCTTTTAGCTGTACCATGGAAAGACTGGGAGTCTGGGCCAATGACACTTTCTGTATGGTCAGGATAAAAAACATAAATAAAATGTTATCCATAATAAAGGTTTTGAAAACTAGAGTAACACCCGATCCTCCAAATTATACCATACGTGTATCGTACTTGAGCTGTAGAGTGAAACTACAAATTTCTGTCAAGCCAAATAACGTGTAGCAGCTGATATATAACTTTGAATATTTCATGTAGTGTCCGTTACACAGTTGCCACCAAATGCAAAATTAATGTACTTTTCCATGCAAAACTCTTAATTCAGGTGATGGAACTGCACAATTTTCATATAAAGTACTCTAGGCACTGCGTTGGTGGAGTATTGCATTTAATAATGAAGAAACGTATCTGTGAGACCAGTTAGAACTTGGTACAATACCTGAATGTGCACTGGCGTGATAATTTATCTAGTAAGAGTATGTCTAGGACACACAATATGTTAATGTTAAACCTGAACAGCTGCAAATGTGATTCAAAATATTGGATCACAGTAATTTGCTTTATTATTGAACTATTGTTTGTTTTCAGCAAGAAACTGAGTCATCATTTAATAATAATAATAAAAAAGAGCTGGGTATCTCAGTGATATTTAACAGCCACGGTATTTTCGGGTTTTGAGGAAGCTACACTTTCATTTAAGAACAAAAAAGGTTTATAGATGATGGCTTATGAAGCATCTTGCACGTGAACCAGTATGATGATGTCCGTGCAGCGTATGTGAACAAGGTCCTCCAAAAATAGGTGTAGAGAGAGACCACTTTTTCTCTCAGGCTTATGGTAAGAATTAGTGTCATGGATCATTCTTTGGGAGACAGCAAAAAAAAATTTAGATTTAAATGGTCGGTGTTGAAAGGTTGATGGTCAACACCTTAAGCAGAAAAACGGGTGTAGAACTGTGATATGTCTAGCATCACTGGGTGTGCGTGTGGGGAGAAGAGTGGTTGAATAACTCTTGGTTACAAATGCTTGTTTGAGCTAATGGTGACTAGCAGGGGCTCCGGGGAAGTGTGCAGAGAGAGACACAAGTTCTGTGAGCAGTACTGGGCAAATGAAATTGACACGTCTTAAATAAAAAGATTTTATTTAAGTAATTTTTCAGGTACTTTGCCTATTTACACTGCTGATACCATTTGAGAGAGAGTTGTTCATGTCGCTATTCACAGTTGTGTCGTTGTTGTTACTTCAGTTACTCCGTTTTTATGTTTGTTAAGCACAATGACTAATACAGAAAGTGTTAATACGTTTAAGAAGCTGCTGGACACAGCAGCACCTTTGAAGAAGAGCGCTCCGCTGAGCCCCCCAGGAGCTGGGATATGTCAGAATTTGGCTGCAGACGGCTCTAATCCAGGCTTCTGTGAGTATCCGCATTGTGCAATTACACAGCTGTGTATAATCTGCTCCATGCTACCCCAGCCCCCGTTGGGGTGCCTGGGGGGCTGCCGTGTGTCAGAGCACGGCCCCGTTTGGGACCATACGGGGAGCGAGCAGGTAGGGGTGCTGCCGAAAGGAAGGGTGGTCGAGGTGGTGACAGCAGAGTTTTGTTGTGGAAAGTTGGATCAACCCCACCTCCTTCCTCCGCTGCAGAGCTCACGTGGAGGGCTAGGCGAATCACTGAAGAGAGAATACAGAGGTGGCTGCTTGATGTTTGTTCCTTATTTTAGGAAGGCCCGACTTGGGCTTCGGGGGATCTGAGCTTTTACAGCTGCAGTTGTAGTAATTGTGATCAGCTTTGAAAATATGCCTGACCTGAGAAAATCAAATGCTCCGAAAAAATGATCCTTTGGCATCCCAGATTGAGCAAGTAGATTTGGTAGGTTTGTGGTTTTAATCTGTGTCTTGTTTTCCATCAGTTTCAAGGGGGAAAAAAGTGGCTTAGAAGTGCTGTGAAAGTTAATTTGCTGATATTTATGCTACATGGAAATCTTACTGCCTTTTCCCTGTAAGCAATTCTGTATCAGAAAATCCATTGTCGATGCAAATTTTTAAAAGTGTGTGGTAAATAAAGGCTCAGACTGACCAGTGGTGATAAGACGGGTATCTGGTTGTTTGCTGAACACCATTGGCCCTGGTGCACTGAGCGAGGTGCTGTTTTCCTAGGAAGACGTGTAATTGTGTAAGACTGCATCTCCTGTGGATTTGGATCACGGATTGGTACTAAGATGCCTGTATTTTAATACCAGCAAGGGTTTGAGTTTCCATGTTTTTTGTTCTTGGAATCACTTAGGAGGCTAAATCCTCCACGCAGGACGTGTTCTTGCCTCTGCCAGATTTAGACTAGATGGGCAGATTTGGTAGTGCTGTGTTCTGAAAATGAAGTCGTAATGGAGAAGAGATTTACAAGCTTAACTGGAGGCAGAAATGTCAGTCCCCCCTACAGAAATGGCATTGTAAGGCACTACGCGGCTTGGGTTCAGAGAACTCAGAGTAATGTTAGCAACTCGGGACATGTGTGAGGAAGAATTACTGCGTGGATAGAAATTGCAACGGTGTTTACCTCAGATGACTCGACTCCTTTCTGTATAAGAATCTGTAATTCTTATTTCCTAATATGAGAAGGAGATATTTAATGTATTCAAGAAGGTGATGAAAACTGAATAGAAGTGCTTTTTCATATAGTACGTAAAGAGATTGTGGAACTTTTTTTAGTGAAGGTTCTTGAGTCTGGATAACAAGTATCCAGATTAAGCAGCTAAAGCTTTGGTTTTTATCTTAAACTTCATGCATCGGGCCTTGTGACTATTTCAGACTTAAATGTGGCTGTTGAATATCTCAAGTCTGATGTCCCATTTGGTTCCTTTACCTTTCCCTGAAGCAACACCTGAACATCTGGTTTGAACTTATTCCTATCATCTTTTGTTTTTATGGTCTTTGTGGTTATTCACATCTTCATCCCTGCACAACATTACAATAAACTTTGACACTGTGAAATAGGTCTTTTTTGAATTCAGTGCAGAGCACAGAGAAAAGCTCAGTAGCTTTACTGGCTGACAGTGTGTAAATCAGGGCTTCAGGTTAGAGCAGTTTAAAAAGTTTTATTTGTCTTAGGTTACTGACATTTACTAAGTTGATGAGTGAGGTCTGTCCCAAGTTAAAGTTGTGGGGAATTATCATATAAATGTCTTCAGCTTCAGTACAATTTTCCAATCACTCGTGATTTCTCTTAATCCATAGGTCTCAGAATAATATTTCAAAGGTGCATACAGGTGATCACTTGGTTTCTAGCACTGGAAGTCATGGGTTCTCAGTTGGAATTCATTTTTAAGTATGGGTAGAACTCACTGGAGCCTCCAAAGTACTTGGAGAAAAATACACGTTACATGTTTTGAGAGTGTAGTTTGGGTGTTAGGGGGAGGTTGGATTTGTTTCATGAAACTTGTATTTTTTTGATGTTAAAATATTTAAATAAATTTTTTTTTTAGTCCTAGTATATGATCTGGCTAAGTACCAGAATTCTCATTTTTACTATCAATTTGTCACCCTGCAATGAGTTTCATGAATGTATTAACTCTTTTCATCCTGATTGCTTTATTTGGAGCTTCTAGGAGACTTGCTTTTAAAGTTGCTCCCATTTGCAGCTGGAGACTTGGGTAAATGTTCTTAATCTTTATTATGATTAAACAGGAAGCCTGGACACGGGAACCAATGATGTTTTCTTCTGTTTGCACATGCAGGATCCAGGTAGAGAGTTCCCTTTCCTGAAGGCACCAAGGAGGTTCTACTAAAATGAGGATTAGTGTTTCTGTACTTCATTTCAGTGAGATTTATAGGTCCAAATCCATTCTTACGAGCTCTTGACTCACTTTAACATTTCAGTGGCATACACTGTTTCCAGCTATTACTTCCGTGGTTTCCCTCTGATTTGTTTTTAATTCAGTATTCACATAGAATTTCACATTTTTATCAAATCTGGAGCAATACTTTGATTTGAAGCATCCCAGTGTAATCACTGACAAAATGCAGCTGAAGAAAGACATCAGTTAAAAAAAATCTTAGATTTTTTTAAAACATCCTGCAAGATATGGATGAAGTAACAGGTGAAGTTTCAAAAATATAAATCTGGATCATAACTCCATTTTCTTTCTTACCTCAGGTCAGATTTGGTCTTCCCCCATCACTTCTGCCATGTCCTGGTGCCAGATTCTTTTTGGGAGGCAATGTTTCTTGTCTTGACTGACAAGAGGTGCTGTCTCTGGTAGGATGAATTCTCTTCTTTGTTTTCCTTCCTTTTGGCTTTGAACTTTTATCTGTCACCTTCTTACTTCTTTGTCATTGTTCTTTCTTCCCTTTGCTGTGCTGTCTCTCTCCTACTTTTGTTCCTAGAGAGGGCGATTTTCACAAAGATCTGTGGATGCTGTAGGCCCCTGTCGGGGTTGAATGCAACAGAAGTTTAATGCCTGCCTCTGTGAGCCTCTTTGAAAAACAGAGCTCTAGTATTTCTTGGTAACACAACTAACCCTGGTCTATTTAAGAAAATAACTGTTTCCAAAATGTTTCTAGACAGTGGGTTCTCTGGCTGTTGTAGAGATGAACGTGTTTTCTTGTTTTCAGATGAGATGAGGCAGCTTCAGGAGTAAAAAAAAAAAAAAAAAAGTGTTTCCTTGTCAGGTAACACCAAACCATTCTTACAGTATTTGTTGAGGAGGGCCGTTGTTTAAAAACTTTTCATTAACAGTGGATTGCAAGTGTGGGTGGTATGTATGGACTCACTTGTGTTAACTGATTGATACTAAAGCAGCCAGTGCTCTTGTCTGAGGGGTGTTGCTGTTGGCCAGCTCTCTTGATTGTATTTACCATACAAAATTGAAAGGGTAAGGTGAAGTCTTTATGTACAAATGGTCTGGAAATTAGCATGGATTAATTGGACAGATGGGACAAAGTTCTTTTAGAATATCAATATTCATATCAGAGTTGTAATTTTAAACCAGTTCTGCACTCCACATACCAAATGAGTTGTTCTTCAGATGCTTAATAATATAGCGGGAACCCAACGTCAGCTCCTGGAAGCAAATATCCAGGTACATGCCTGGAATGGCGGTAGGATTATTTGGAGGCGTCCTGCATGTGGCTGTTTGGATAGCAGTGCTGTGAGCTGTTGAAGTTGTGATATTCTCTGGATACCTACCTCAAGTGTCCTGCCCCAGCAGCAATAGATCATGCAAGATTTTCAGGGTCAGGAATTTATTAGGTTATAATCATATAATGACTTCTGTTATTGTCAGCTTGTCTTTGCTTCCATACAAATAATTCTGACAAGGAATAGTGTTCAAATCTGTGGCAGTGTATTTTTTTCGTTACTTAACAGGGTTTTTTGTGTATTAGCTGCATGCTTAGAAATTAATGTTCACTTTAATTTGAAATTGCCGAAGTCTGAATAAATAACTTCCTTGGTTGGACTCTTTTTTTTACGATAGTTAGAATGAAATTAGCTCTGAAGAAATCTGGGGTTTAGACACAAGGGCTTGTCTGTGCTTAGGGTCCTATCACTTTCACTTCAACAAAGCAAATGCTTGCGTTATTGCAACTATTTGCATGTGCTTTTAAAATAGGTGGTAATGAGGAGATGTGCGTAACACAAATCGTTTTAAGTGCACAGTTATTATGTGTATGCAAAATTGCAAGCTGAGTTGTGGATTGTCACTGCAAGTGGAAAATGTACGTAGTGAGAGGCAGCCTGTAGTTCACTGGTGAAATCGGGTTGACGAGAGCAGCTTTGCCGGGAGTAATGATGGTGGAACGTAGGTCACGACTACACAAGCATGGCTTTACCACTGTGATTTGCAGAGTTTCTTTGGACTTCGTCAGCATACATTCCAAAACTAAATGTGAGTCCGTTAGCACCTGAATTATGGTTAGTATTGTTTTTTCATATGTCCAGAGTAGTCTTTCTCCCTAAACCTGGCTGTGGAAATGAAGTAAATGGAGAAGGAACATTCAGGATGCCCTCATCAAAGAAAGACGACTGAACTTGGCAAAAGTAAACCGTAGAGACTGCACTGCTTCTGATGTTGTGCACGTAACATTCTTGTTTTTCCAACCTAGATGTGCATAAGATTGCTCACATGAAATTAATTTCATACCTGTCCCCCATAAGATGAGAATGCCAGCAAGCATGGTTTGATCTCTGACTATACAGGTGGAAGAGTATGTTACTCCTGCTGTAAACAATGACCAGGATTATTTGTTGTTTTGTATATACTTGCATTTGTTACTTATATTAATTAGATACCTTACAGATTTAACAAGACGGAGTGAAAACTATGTGGAGTGTCTTGGTACACGATTATGTCAAATACATTTTCTAACACTTTTCTGCCTTGGTTATCGTCAATTTACATTTAAAGATGAACAGTTAATTTGCCCTGTTGGCTGCAGAAAGAAGGGATGCTGTGACCTTCTCGCCAGTTGTTTTGGCATAAGGCCTGCAAATTGCCAGGGAGGATCTGAGAGAACAGCAAATTTGTCCTATTCTGGAAGATTTTCATGGGGGGCTGAGAAAATACCCTGAGATTTTGCTGTAGAAGAGTGGCTTTGTAAGTGGAGGATGTCTTTAGATTAATTGACTCTTACTGGTCAAACTTGCAGTGGTTTGCATCCCAAACTGCTGCCTGACGTTTACTTAGAAGCAGAGGATCTTCAGGAAGCAAATTTTCAGGTTTAACTGATGATGTCACATTAGAAAAATATACATATGAGTGGAAGATTTTAATATTTTTTTGGAAGGGGTGGAGTTTGTAGTCTATTCTGGTACTATCCAGCTTTAAAGTGTTGGAGTTAGTTACTGTAACTCAGAGCTCAGTTAATATTTTGTTCCTGGAAGCATTAAGAGTACAAGGAGGGTGACCACAGAGTTGAAGAAGTGTGTTGTTGAGAATTACGTGCCAGAGTGCAGTTGTCTAGTCAAGAGTAAAGTACTCCAGGCTGTTAATTGGTCAAAGACTCCTGACTCTGGCTTTGAGGAATGCCATGATGTATTGTTTCAGCGCTAATATTTCAGGTCAGCAGATGATGAATACTGTTTGTAGTCCTTGCATTGTTTTGTGTCGAGCTTCTTCAAAACATATCTTTCCTTCTCTTTAATTCATAAATCATAAATCATTACTTTTGAAGAAGCAGGCACTTTCTTAACTGGGTATGTCATTGCATTAAACATCACTAATATGGAAGAAGGTGCTGCCTGCATGCTTTTTCATGGTGCTAAACATTTGGACGTCTTGACAGTGTATAGCAGTTGTAAAGGTCCATACTGTAGTTTCTTCCTGTTGATCCAGGAACTCTAGCGAAGCTGCTGGGAACCTGAGGAATGTCTCCATAAGTGAGAAACTACAGAGGAAGTATTTTGAATGATCCAATAAACTATGTTCGAGACAAAGCAGACCTTAGGGCACAAGAAGGCTAAAGAATGTGCATGTACATTAATAGGATTGTGAATCCTTGTGTTTTCCTCCTGTACTGATCCTAAAGTGTCTTCCAGTTGTACCCAAGGAAAATTGACTTTATTGGCTGGACCGTTGACTCTTAAGTTGGTATTTGTGGGTACTGAAAGATGCTTGCAAACAAACAAAAACGTTTCAAGCCTCTGCCTGTAAAATATATTTTATGTGGACATTAAGGTCCACATAAAATGTATGTATGTATAATATATGTATATATAGTGTACGTATGACAGTGTCATACAAAGTTAATGTAGGGTCTATAAACTGTAGGAAGGTATGAAGTGCTGACTTGGTCAGCCGAGAGGTATATCAGAGGAGTACGGTAGGTGCCAGCTCTAGTGCATGCAGAAGACCCTGGAAGGAAAGCAGCTAATGCTTACTGTTTCTTGTAGGAGCTGCTGTGGTGTAACCATCTACAGAGAGCTCAGAAAACTTGTTAAAATAACAGTTGGCTTAAAGTTGTCCTAGGAGCGCAGACATGCCATACTGCAGATGGCTCCGACTGAATGGGCTGAAGGTTTCTCTTCATCCTTGCACCCTGGTGACACCACCTTGAGAACTGCCAAGGTAAACGGTTAGAGTTTCAAGCTCATACCCAACCTCTGTCCTGGGTGTCTGCAGGCTAGGAGGCTGTGCTATCTTGCTGGTAAAACTAGCTGCGTGTTTCTGACATCCATTCGTAAACCAGAGCTAAGAATCCAACGCATTGTGTAGTGAGGCAGTCTTAAAAATATTTGTGTTTGAAGAAGTGCATGTGAGGTTGAGTGATTTTCTCACAAGCATCTGAGAACTCAAGATAGCTCAGCAGTTTAGTGGTCAAGCAGAGTCTGGTAGGAAATGGAGAACAGAACTTTAAGTTAGTTAGAAAATGTAAAGAAAGCTGTGTGTTTGTGTTGTTACTGAACTATATCTGTTTCTGAGGTGCAGAAGCAGTGAGGTAACACAGTGAAAATCTCTTGTCTCTCTGCCTTCCCCAGCTTTATATCTAGGTTTTTCTTCAGTACTATATTTATATTATAGTGTTCAGTTCTTTTTTTTTTCCTAATAGATCATTTATAAAACTCTCTCAATGAAGATCTGTCAGACTTGTTTGTACAGCTGATTTTTCCTAATCATTAACATACTATTTTATGCATTCTGTAACTGCAGTGTGGCACATGAGCCTGCAGTAACATGTAGTGAAACCTAGTTGGTTTTGATACTACCTCTCCTTTTTTCTTCAAATTATGAAGCAGCATATCTGTCTGTTCTGGTAAAATGCTGTATTGCTAAGTATATGTTTTATTCTTGTATTCAGATCAGCAAATAATGTGAAATGTCTATAAATTACTGCCTATTCTAATTTAAAAAAAATTGCCTAATTTTCAAAAATTCTTTTTTGTTAAAACTTAGTTTCCACATTTTTAGATCTCTGTGGGAATTAAGTTTGGTGGTTTATTATAATTGTTGTACAGTCATTACACTAGGTTCCCGTAGTAAGTATTGCTTTGCAACTGTAAATTTCAGACTTCTTTCATCTGGTTATTGATACTTTGTGGGAATGCAATTTTGCATATGTTTTTGATGTCGTTGAATCCTGAATGTCATGTTCTATAGCAAAGCTGAGTGACTGATTCTCTCCTATTCAGAGGAAGGACACGAGGCTGCAGAAAGTTCTCTTTTATTTTTTTTTTTCTGAAGGAAGGTGGTGAAACTGTAGTACCTGTCTGACTCTTGTAGTGTAGGTCGAACAGAGAGCTTAGGAAGTTTCTTCATTGAAATTTATCATGGGGATTTGAGAGATTGGCTTATGGCAGGACAGAACAATAGATTTGTGGGGTTTTGTTATTTTTTGTTTTTGTCTTGATTTTAGTGTATCTTTTAGTGTTTCTATATATAGCATATATTTCTAAACAGAACAGCTATATTGAAACCACAGTAATTGTTTTAAGGGTCCTCCTTCACAGCTGTTGTCCCTTCCTACCTCAGCTGAAAATATTTTCCTTAAGTACTGATCTAAGTCTATCTTCAGTTTCTAGACAGATTGGTTTGTTTGTTGTTTTTTTTTTTTTTCCTTTGAAATGGTGGGTGGTTATTTTCTGTTCTAGGAATAGTAATGAACTCTCCTTTCCTATCCTTAAATTTCTTAATATGATTGGGACTTTTATGGCACAATCATAGTGAAGTTGATGAGCTTATTTTGTACCTTCTGCAGTAAATTGATCCCTTTGTATCTGGTTTGGCAGACATGGGAATTTTTTTCATATGTACCAAGTGATTTTTTTTTAGTGTGTTAGATTAAAAATCCAATTGTGTGGTGTTTTTCCTGAGAATCACATTTAAGGATGGGTTTGAATGGAAGTATTAAAAATAAAAAATGTTTTTTCTTTTTTTTTTTAAATGATCTTATTACAGTAAAAGCAATAATTACTGAAGATTCATGAACTGTGATTTGTAGATCAGTAATGGCTTTTAGAGTGTTTAGTAATAGGTAGCTATTTAGGAAAATGGTCTGATTCCACATGTTCTGACACAACCCTGTTAGGGTTGTTAGTAAATTATTCTGAAAAATAAGTTGGTTGTATGTATAAAAAAATGGATGGGTCTGTAAGGGAAGTGTTTAGAAGATGATACTCTGATAACCTTTGGCTCCTTATGTGTATGTGATATAAAAGGAGAAGAAAAAAAAAATCATGTAATAAAGCAAAAGGAGATTTGGCTGCTGAGAGGAAGAAAGAGCAAGGTAGGCACTTGGTATGTCTGGGTTGTCAATCCAGGGAACGTATGAACAATCAGGGAAGAAGGGGAGAAAGTAATGGAACAGATTCAAAGCCTGACTGAAGTAGGCGTGAAACCTTTTTTGCTTTGGGAAACTACATTTCCCACAGCACTTTTCAGCTTTTTCATCATGATCAACTGTAGCTTCTGCAGGCATGTTATCTGCCTGAGAAGCTGTTCCCCGTGACAGAGAGTTGGAGTAGAAGTGGTTGGCAAGGCAGTTGGTTTATGTTCACAGTAAGAAAAATGCCTGAGGAAGAGCCCAGAGTAAAACACTGCCACTACTGAAATGAATATGCTGTAGGATTTTAACCTCCTATTGCCATTTTAAAAACACATTCATGTTAGCATTCTCTTTTGCGTTTGGAAAAAATGGATTATTTTTATAAGCTCTGAGACCTCTTGTGGTATTAAGGAAAGGAAAATTTCTTCTGCGCCATCGTGATACTGTACAAAATGGTGATGTTGAAAGTAGGCTGTAAATTGGAAAGTGTTACTGTGTTTGTAAACCTGGTGGGTTAACAGGGAGGAATCTAGCTACAGCTGCCTGCCTTGTATTGGATGTTGCTGATACACTTCAGTGAGGAGGAGAACCACTTGTTCTTCTTTCCATCCCTCTTCCAGCTGCTTTCAGGTTTTGTTTTCCTGACATGAAAAGCCTGCGTATTTCCAAACCACTTTGTGCAAATTTCTGCTGTAAGTCTTGGCTATCACGGGTCGTGTTCTCACAAGGCATTTACTGGGAGAGTTTTTGAAAACCTCTATCTTCTCCTCCTAGCCCTGTGGTTGCCCAGACAGTGCTGCATGCTTGCTGCACTACTGCTTGTGCTAAATCTTACCTCTTTTCTATGCTGGATGGGAGAAAAGGTTGCCATGCTTTTCTTAGTTTGTAAATCTTTTAAGTATAAGAGGGCTGGGAGTGAGTCTGATGGATCAAAAATAAATCAAGCTGAGTATATCATTTGGACACAACAGCTACGCTCAGGGTGTACCTTGATAAAGTATTTAATTTCTGCTAAGCCTTTTGCAAAATTTTGCAGGGAAAGCTGATAAACTTTGACTCTTCCAGGTGTTCTGAATATTGATGTTTTTCTCTTACCTGTCTATAACAGTGGCTCATAGAAAAAGGAGTTGAGGCTGTCAAGCCATAAAGTATTTCTACTCTTCTGCTCAGTTGAGCCATGCTAATTGGTGCCCTCCAGTGCCTGATTGGACATGTCTTGTTTTACCTGTTGTGGTTTATTTATTTATTTCGTTGTTACTCTTCTTGAATAACACTCTTAATCAAAATATGCAGGGTGTTTTCTGAGAAGACTGCATCTAATTCTTGCAGGGCCCAACAGAGAAGTACCAGTTCTTCTGTTTAACTTCTCTTCAGAACTTGCTCCGTGTTTATTCACAGTTTTAACACTGATAAAGCTAATTCTTGCGTGATACTCTTCCTCCCATCCCAGTTCCCTTTCAGTTGGTGTTTACATATTTCTGTTTTTTAGCCTGAAAGAAACTCAGGAACTTGTTTCTGTCTCTTAAATAAGAAACTTTGCTATTGATTTTACTAGATACAGGATAGGTAGTAACAGCCCAGTGCTGTTGCTGTTATTTTCTAGCCCTGGCACTGTTTACAGCTTTCCTCAGTTTAAGTATTTTTCTGTTAATAGAATTCACATGCTGTGTGCCGTTTTCCAGATTAACAGCGTTGTTAAATAAGATTGCGTCTGGTGCCAGTTCCTTTGCTGGCACATTACAAACTTTCTGTGCCCTAATAAATGTGTTGAAATTTGTTTAATTTTAATGTGTTTACAGTATTTTAGCAGGCTTTCACGTTGTGATGGTTTTGAAGGTCAAATTAAATTATAGTAATTGAAGGATAAGATTCGTATAAAACGTTACCAAAGTTTGTATCAAATTATCAAATCAAAAATCAAATTATTTTTATCATTTTTTAAAATCAAATTTTCAATTAGAAACCCAAATTTGCTCAATCATGTCATTGCACGGGAGGCTGTTTTTAGTTCTACTTCAAAGGTCTGTTAGGTATGTCTAGCATGCCTTTAACTGTGAATCAGTTCTCATGACATGTTAAGAATTTTGCTGTGTTTTAAATATTTAGATATGTTAATTGTAATATTTTCATCTGAGAAGACATTTAACATTTTTTGTTAAAAATACAGAAGTCCGTGGTACCCTCAGTGACAACATCTGTGTGCTTTAGGAGGCCAGGGCTTAAAGCTATAAACTAGTTTTCTCAGTGATTTCAAGGAACAATTGGTGAAGAGCCTGATCAGGGTAGGAAGCACAGAACTCACTGTTTAGGATGGTATCTAATACACTTTTTTTTGTTGTTTAGGGTGTTTTGTTTTTATTTTCTAATGTATCTGGGAGAAAATGGTTTGTCTTTTGTGGTATTTGCAGTAACTTGTAAAAGTAATAAAACAGAAGGCATAGGAAATATTATTGTAGGAGGTTTCAAAGTGGATTCCAAGGTAGTTTTTTGCTAAACAATGTAAATAATTCCTTAGACAGAAACAGGGTAGGCTAGTTAAAAAAAAAAAAAAAAAAAAAGTTTTTAGAATTGGTCTCCTGCAGCTGCGTTCTCCTCTTACCTGGGAGGGTTGCCCAGGACTCCTACAAGCCTGTTAAAATCCTCCTTTTAATCCATGCTTGCTTTCTGTATTTTGACATATGCAGTGTTTTGTCTGCCTTTTCTCCACAGTATTGATAAGTTTGTCGTTCTCTGGTTAGGGAGGGTGCAAAAGTATTCCTCCTTGCTTGTCATTATAGTAGTTGTTTTGGAGCGTAGACTATACAGTGATTCTCAGTAAAATGATGTCTACATTGCAAGTCCAAGGTCTCCAGCAGCTCCTAGAGCAATTCCTGTTTTTTTTTTTTTTTCCATGATGTCCCGCCAGGTGTATTTGAAGAGATGAAAGAATATCAGGATTGTGTGAGAAATGTTTAGAAAGGATGTGATTGCTCTTGTTGTGCAGAGAAAATATATGATTAGTATTGTTGGGAACTGATCAAGGTTATGGGTGTGTGTGCAGAACCTATTTTCGTCTACTCCAAGACAGAATGAATAATAGTTAAAGCTCATCTTACAGAAGTATTTGTATCATATCGCCTTTTTTGGTGAATTGGTAGTTGGGCAAATGTACATTACGATGTGAGTAATTTATCACTTTTTTTTTTTTTGGGCAGTGTTCAGTAAATTTATATTGATTTTGCAGTTCTTTGTTTTTCCTTTTGGAAAAGGTGATATTTAAAAGAAAAAGTTTCATGGTCAAGGTTTATGAGATAGCTGTTATGTCATCTGCCTGGGGCTGTAAAAAAATAACTTCCCTCTTTTGGTCGGTTTCAGCTACTGCTGTAGTAGTGAAACCACTGCTGTTTCTGGGATCTATTTTTAAAAAATGTTGCACTTCGCGTTTATTTTTGCTTTAATGGTGGCAAAGTTGTTCTTGGACCTGCTGTGTAAATGTTACTGGTGTGATGTGATGCCATCTTCTGGGCAGCGTGATTGGTACAGGAAAGATACCTAAAGCTGGCCTGTGAGAGTAGTAAGTCCTTGAAGTAAAACTGCTTCTGATTTTTTTTTTTTTTTTAAGATCTTGAAGTACAAATAATTTGGTAGTTCTCAAGGGCGTTTCTGGGAGGAATAAAAACAGCCTGAATTGTTGTGTTTAGATATTACAGCCTTCCTCTCGAAGTTGGATCTGGGGGAGTGAAACATTGAGTGACTTTCTTTCAGTATTCAGTGCATTTTTTGTGGTGTTTAAGGGGAACATATATTATTGTAATGGTTATTTTGTTCTTTGGCTAGTTTTAGTACAGCATTATTAAAACCATTTGTGTAATCAAATTGAAATGAATGACTTATAACATTTGCAAACTCAAGTTAGGAAAAAGCAGAATGAGGCCAAGTAGTACAACTGTATCATGCCTTGCACACAGGCCTTAAGGTAATCTGCTTAATTACCTGGCCAGGTACAAGTTTGTGTCTGGGACAGTCCTCCCTGACTGCATGGGATGTAGTCTTCTGAAGCTGAAATAGAGCTCAGTATGTAGGCAATCAGCTGTTTAAGGTTCTTGTGGTGTAAGAGTTGGAAGGCGTGATCAAAGAACTGGGTAATTGCAGAGGGGAAAAGGTTACTTTCATGGTAGAGGCAAATAGGAGATTGTTGCTGTGGGGAGCCATCCTGCTCTCTCTGCCACGTGGTTTCTGTATAGAGTTGAACATGTTCTGTGGCACTTACTAATTGCCTGTTATTAATGCACTAGATGACTTAAACCTTTCTGAGTGTAGGTTCCGCAATATGGGATATGAAAGCATAAATGGAAAAACTTCCTTGGGCAGCCTGCTGACACTCGTGTGTTAGGATCAAGCTGAAACTCGGAGCGTCGGTCAGCAGTACTGCTTGATCTCCCTCTGTAGGCCAGCTCTAGACGAGTACCAGGCACTTCGTGAAACTTGTCAGTGTCGGGGAGATGACAAAACTTGGGGGCTCTCATAGGCTCTAGCCTATGGGGAGGGAGGAAGGGTGCAGTTCAGAAAACAGAAGCCTTTCTGCCCTTCTGGGCTGATGTAGCCATGACTTCTTCCTTTTCTCCCACATTTCTTCCCAAATGCAAGTCTACATCATCTCTGTCAGGAACTTCAGTCCTATTATTTCTTCTTGAAGATGTGCTGCTTCCTCTTACACGCTGCTGTAGGAAGATGCTGCATGTTCAGACCTGTTACTCACAGGATGCATGAGGGGATGGAGCATTTTTAGTTAGTTCGAGTAGCTAAAGGACACGGTGTGTGGATTTTCTGTTCAGCACTTGGAGCTGCAAGAATGATGGAGTATGCTCAGTGTAGTACATCTCCTTGATGCTTGTGTTTGTAGTCTGATTTAGAAAACATTTAAGACGTTTAAAATCAGACTTTGCTGGCTTTGCTGAACTTCTGGTGAATTTTTCACATGAACAACAAAAATTGCTGTTTCTGTAAGTTAACCTCTCAAATTTGGCAGTAGTGACTGCATTGAGAGATGGGGATACTAAAGTAAGAAATGTTTGGCTTAATATTCTTTTAATGGTATCAAATGGCATATATTTTCCTAGCTTTAGTCCCAGAAGGAACTGAAAAATTGGGCAGAATTTATTGCTTTAAGGTCAGAGGTTGACGTGTAGACTACAGATGAGATGGTTAATGTCAAGCAAATTTATTAAAAAACAAACCCACTGAAAGAACATCTTACATTGAAAATTATCAGATACATATTAAAAGGAGTGTTACTTATGATCTTCAGAATATAAAAATGAAATGCACTATACAGATGGAAGACTTTTATACCGTAAAAGATGGGTCAACTATGTTTTATTTTTCGTTTGCTTGCTGAAGTTGGGATTTCTGAAAGGTAGTTGTGAAAGGCAGAAGCCTTGAATTTTGTCCACTTAATTTCTAAAAGTTAAAGGATGTGATAGATCCAGAGTATTGCTAAAAGTTTAGAAGTTTGTTGTTTGAGATAGGAACATGTTCCAGTACCTCTGTATGGCATACGTACGGTTATATGTTCTTTATAAACAAAAACAAACAAAAAACCCTGCCAGGTTCTCCTTTGGACTGCATCTAATGCTGCATATAGCTCTTGCCCTGGTGAAGTTCTGAGGAGTCTTACTAATGACTTCAGATTTTCCTTCTCAAAGACAGATTCCTGGTGACATGCAAGAAATGCTGCATCTGGCAGCACAGCTCTTATGCTTTCCACTCCTGAAGAGAATTAATACTTAAGAAATCTGTTGCATTGTGTGGGTATGCCCTTCATACTGTTGCTTTGCAAAGTATATCTATTGAAACTCTTTTAGCTTGCTTTTTTAAGGGATGACTTATGTGCTCTACTTGACAACCATTACCTTCTCCTCGTTAAGATCTTATCCATCCTGAGCAGGAAGCCAGTCAGCTTTATGAAAGGAAGGGAACCAGTTGCATGCTGTGCACATGTTCTCTGAGGTACACATGTTATGTTCTCATGCTGTACACGTGTTACATTTGTTCCCAGATCATATGTCTCCAGGTTCAGGGATCTAAACTAGGTTTTAAATTACTTCTTGAATGCTGTTGGCAAATGCTGTTGCTTTTCATTGAGAAAAACGTCAAAGTTGTGGTCTTTCTCTGTCCAGTAGTGAGTAGAGTTCAGCCTCTGTGCTTTCCCATGTGAAATATTGAAAAAAGTAATGCCTGTCTTGCTTCATTTGTCAGTCTTACGAACATATTCAAGATTGTGTCGCGTTTAGGCTGTAAATTTTGTGTAACGTTCCTTCTGAGGTCTCTTGGTAGGTCTGAACAGTCTTGTGTGTGCTGTATAAACATTTTCTCAGATAATTTTTATCTGGAACAGATTATTGAGCAATCAGAATAATATTAAAAGTCCATAGTATTTTGGGCAGCCAAGAGTGTGTGTGTGGGGCGGAATAACCCCTTTGCTCTGTTATAAATCTATATCTATCCAGGGCAGTAATTTTGTTTTTTGACATGCAGAACATCTTACTTGATTTTACACCTTAAATTTGTTTGCAATTGTAAAAACAAATTAGTCCCAAAATACGTAGCATTGGAACCATGTCTGTCCAGCATTTTTTTCCCTGTTATGAAATTAGATCATATGCCTTCTTTGGTCACTCTGTTAAACCCAGCAGAGGTTGATTTGATGATAATTAATTCCTAGCAAAACTATTTTTTTTGTTTGTCATAAGAGCAAAGGATTTTTGATTGTCAGGATCAAAGTGACAAAGGTGTTTGAGGGTGGGGGAGGATTGTTTTTTCTAAATATATTACTATTCAGTATCCTTTATATAAAATGCTGGTGTGACAATATCTTCCTGAAGTTGTTGGCCTTGATTAGGTGAAGGTGTAGAATGATTTGATATATAAGAACTTTGTATTAAAGGAGAAAAAAAATATTAATGAGACTGTCAAGTATCTCCTGATTCATTTCACTCAAAATGCAAAGTTGTGACTGTTGACATTGCAAAGGAATGCTGTTGAAGAAGCTTTCAGAATTTGGAGTTTGGTAGTTAAAGGTAAAATGAACTGAACCTTTTTAGCTTTTAGCACAATGCTACCCTCTAGTGGAACAGAGTTACATTTAAAAGGCAGAACAAAAAACCCAACCTTTGTCAGTGAGCAGGAAATATTTCTTAATATGTTAGGCAGTGTATGTGAGTACTTGTGTAGCAGCAACAACATAGAAGAGAATTTGAGGAAGAAATGGGATAATCTATGGTAATGAATTGAAAACTTAAACTGTAACTAAAATGTTTATATCTTACTCTGTGTTGAAAAGTTCTCCTTGAATAGCAATTCCTTCTGGGCTAAGAGGATTTCACTCAAGCATTTTCTTAAAAGTCATTAATTACAGTTCTGACTGGCGCAAAATGCTATGCTGACTATCTAAATCTTTGTCACTTGTTGTTCAGTCTTTTCTTTCGGTTGGTTGTTTGCTTTTGTTCCTCACTTCAAAGTGAATCCTTCCAGAGCCTGTTTTTTTCTCTAAACCTGTGATTAATGTGGATGCATCCAGTATAATCTGACATTCTTAAATCTGTAATATGCATGCCGTATTTGCAATATAAGGTAAATGCAGTGAAATGTTGGAAGATTGGCAGCTGGTGAAAGATACCATGCTAACAGGAATATGTTATCTTTGAGTGCTTGGGGGTTTTGTAGGGAATTTCAGTTGACATAAAGATTGAAGTAGAGAAAAATGAAAAACAAAGCTTTCATAAGGAAGTGAAAGTGTTTACTATAATAGAAGTGGTAGGGTCAGAGGAGATTACTGGGCTGGGTATTTCAGTTTCCAGATCCCAGTTTAGATAGGTGAGTGAGGTTTTGGCAGCCAGGTAATCAGCTTAAAGAAGAACAGGAAAAACTGCAACAGACCTCAGTTTTGGTGGGACTGCTTTTAAAATGGATGATTAAGAATAAGTGACTAGAAAAAAAGGATTCAGTGGGATATCTCAAATTTAAATATGGGTTTATTTCCCAATCTAAGTCCTTTATTTTAATTATTTTTTTTTAACCAATTTCCTTTAGGGGCTTTCTTTCTCTGCTACATAAAAAAAACATCACCGTACAAAAGTAGCTTGGTACATCCATCCAGTGCTGTCAGCCTGTTTCTGCAAGGGAAGGAAGTGGTAGTTTGGAGTCATGGTAAAATACTGACTATGAGAGATGTAGAAAGCATAACTTTATTATTCTTTTAACCTGAATTCTGTTGTTGTTGTTAAGCTCAGATCGTGTACTTTCCAGTAGAGAATTGATTGTAGGAAGCAAAATACATCTGCTGTCTGAAGACCTTGTTGCATTTACTTTTAAGTACAAACATTACGTTGTGATTTGTGTTCATGGTTGAATTTTTCCAGAGAAAAATTAATAATCACAAAATACATGGGAGGAGGGGCATTGCACTTCAGAATGTATTGGCAGGAGGAAAGTTTGTAAAGGAAAACTTTAAAAACATGTCTTTCCTCAAATAGGAACTGTCTAGATGTTTGAGAAAGCATGTGACAGGAGGAGTTTGGCAGTCACAAAGAAGCGTACATCTGCAGTAAATCAACTGCTTTGAGTTTAAAGAAATAAGCTGTACCTTCCCCACTTTTTGGGGAACCAGGGCTTAATACTTGGTTTGGAAAGTTGTTGGTGTCTGACACAGGCTGTATGTTAAACTAGTCTGCTTATTTCAGTACGATGCCTAACTTGCTGATCGAGTGCTTTCTAGAAGGTTTAGTAGGCAACAAAAAGGCTTGCAGTGCTGCCAATAGCTGATAAGTGTTTTCTGTATAACATGCATTGTTGGGGAAATTTGGATGCTGCATGTATAAAACTTGGTACATCTCAGTATGAAAACAGCAAACAAATGGACTTGAAACATTGAAATTTTACGTGGTTAATGAGCAGATGTCCTCAGAAATCAGGTTGCTCACAGTATGCAAATTATTAAACATTGTTCCAGATTCTTCAGAGTTAATAGAAGAAAAATCAGAGAAAAGCATGCTAAGGGGGTAAGATTAAAAAGTTTGCAGTCCTAAAAAATTTAGTTCTTTTAGGTTATTAACAAGGGTATTCTTGAAGCAGTTTCTTCTGAATAAACTTCCATGTACGGTTACACCCAAGCTACATACCGAGCAAGACAACTAAAGAATTAGCTTCAGTATTCATACCAGTGCGCAGCGCTTCGACCTGAGAAATGATGAGATAATGCCTTAAGGTAGTCCTGTAGGTGGAGAAACTTTAATAAAAAAAAAAAAGATAAAATTTTGTCCACTAGTTGTCTAATTGAACAAGTAGCAGAGATTTAAAAGAAATAACTGATTGTTGCATTCCTGTACTCCCGTGTTAAGGCTTCTGTTCAGATGCTACAGAGTGGAGTAGCACAACAAAAAGAAATGCAAGCATTTTTTTGTAATTAACACCAGCCCTCCTCTGGCAAGTAGGCTTAAAAAAAAGGTAAATAGGCCGTGGGTTATGGTGTAACTATTTTGTTCTGGTAATGTTGTTTCTCTAAAGTCTGTGCTTGAAGGGAGCTGTGAAGAACAAGCCTTAGCTGATGGTGAAAGAGGATGTTGATGAAAATTTTGCCTGCAGTGTATACAGTGGTTTCTTTCCTGGAGGCCCTTAATTTACCACTGCAATTGAAGGAAGTTTGTTAGGCGTGACAGATTACAAAATGGTGATACTTATGCAATTAACCAAGTAACCAAGAGAGATCTGAAACCACACAGAAAAAAATGAAAGTCTCTGGAATCTATTAAGTCTTTTCCTGACACATATAGTATGACTACCCTCAAGCGCAAGTACTGAGCTCCAGAAAGAAATAAGGTGGAGAGCACTGATGCAGCCTAACTACCCTTCCCCTTCCCCCCTCTCTCCCCCTCAAAAAAAGCTTTAATTTTTCCCCATTCTTTAAAATAGAAAAAGAAGTCCTAGTTTGTAGCCCACATAGTAATACCAGGAATGATTGTGGTGTTCTTGAAAATTAGGATGTTAAGAAAAATGTGAAAGTAAAGGCAGAAAAGCTCGTAGACTTTTGTAAGTGGTGTTTGTTGTCATTTTTTTTCTTCCTTGATCAACCAGTATGCTGTTTAGCTATTAAGAGTATTTGACCCAAAACTCGTAGCTGAATAGTCAAATACTAGTCCTACTACCAAATAAAGATATCTGTAGGAAGGTGTCTAGAGGTATTTTATAACAATTTGTTATCATTTCAGATGCTTGAGTTTGCCCTTACTTTACTTCTAGAATTCAAGAGCTTAATTTTCAAGAACAGTATTTAATTAGAGACGTAAATGCGTTTAGAAATTGAGTCGTGTATGTAAGTTGTAGGTGTCAGAGAGAGCTCATTTCTTTTGGTTGTTGAGAGGGAATAGGAACAAATCAGTTTCATCAAAAAAAAAAAGCTTTTATTGTTGTTTTAAAACAATTTTTTTTGTTTACAGGTGTCAGCTGCGATGCATGTTTAAAAGGAAATTTCCGAGGTCGACGATACAAGTGTTTAATTTGCTACGATTACGATCTGTGTGCAACTTGTTATGAAAGTGGTGCAACAACAACAAGGCATACGACTGACCATCCAATGCAGTGCATACTAACAAGAGTAGATTTTGGTAAGTGGTAATTTGAGACTCCAGTCATTTGGTGCTCTGTTGTGTTAGTAAACAGAATATGGATTTTTCATATTCCTACTTACTAAGCGCTTTTTCTTCCATTAGCACGCTGAAAATAAGGGCACATTCCTGTCTTCTAAAGAACAGCCATGTTTTCTTTGGTTCTGGCATATAAAAACTCTTATATGTTTCTTAATTTAGTGCACAGCAGGTTATCAGACTATTAAGTATATTTGATAACAATGACTACTTCTAATTAACTTCCAATTCAAAAAATGGGGCAAGCTTTCCCCTTCAATATGTTGTACCTGTAAGTGAAACTGAAGAAGCAGAAAAATGATGAGATTCTGGAGGAGAGTTGTTCTCTGGTGGTTTATGTGGGAATGTTGGTACAGCAGGGTAATGATAGTCTGGCTGTACTGAATGTGGCAAGGACTAGCATGTAGTCTTCTTGGGACTCCTTTGAAGTTTCACTAATTTCAAAATTATTTCTTACTGTAAAACCACATCAATATTTAAAAATAAGTTCTTGTTTCTCCTATCCCATTTGTTGTTTCTATTGCATCATTGTAACAGTGGGGTTGTAACTGAGGAAACACTTTTGCATCAAATATCTACCGTAAGATGTTGCTGTCATTGGACATTTAAAAAAATATATATATTCCAAGCCCACAGGGCTCACATTTTAATATTTTTTAGTGATTCCAGCTGTATTGTTCTTCACATTTTGAGCACTTTGAGAGGTGGTGATTTCTTTGTTCTTGATGAAAACAGAAATAGTCTACTTCTTTATTGATTTAAACATCAGAGAACAGCAGGATATAGAAACGTACTGTTTCTCTTTCAAAATGGCTGTTGGATATCTTTCACTTTCTCTCAATTCTCAGATCTCTGCTTCCCCTGAGAATGCCTGATCATGACTTCTAAAATCCAAGCCCTGGGAATCTAGGGTTTGGAAGGAAAACATTCATTTCATTATCAAAAATGCATACAGTCATTTTTATTTGCATATGCTTCTTTTTTAAGTCTTACTTACGAGTAAAAAATCTCCACATAACAGTTCAGAGTTTGGGTCAGTATTGGAGATGCACAATTCAAACTGATTTGTCCCCTAGCAGTGGCTATTCTTGGATTTTTCACACGGGCTAAAATGACAGCATTGCCATAAACATTAAGTGGTCATAATTCACAGGGAAAAGAGGACTGAAACACGCTTGCTGTGGAGCCTGAAGTTGATGTTAAATGCCAAAACTTTGAATGTCATGCAATGGGGAAATTTCTCCGAGACACGTATCTCTTAAAAATGGTTGTCATTAGAATGTAGGAATGTCTAGAAAATATATTTTGTTTCTTGCAACTTGAGTATTTCTCTCTTGGAAGTCCTTGGTAAACGAGCATGTCTTTTGATTTAACATAATTCATTTGTCTATGTTGTGGTGGGCAGGGAGAGGTTATTTTTTGTCATTTGAGCCTGTAGGAAGAAACAAAGAGGTAGAAGGTTACAGTGAAGTACTGAGGCAGGAGGGTAGTAGGATTCTGAGGGCTACTCCTGCATCGTTTAGTGTGCGTGCTACTGTGGCTTCTTTAAGTTAAAGATGACAAAACGACTTCTGGAAATTTCATTTGGCTTGATATCTGAGCATTGCTCCCACAGAATCAGTGTCAGGAAGGATTGTTACTGCATCTCAGCACTGCAGCAAGACTACTTGTTGGATTAACACTGTAGGACAATAATAGGAAAGAGCATATTGCTAGATTCCGAGCCACAGCAGTGGTTGATGCAAGAGGGCACCTGAGTACTACTGAGCTTGGAAACATACACCATTGCATGGACTACAGAATGTTTATAGATAACATTTTCGTAGGACTCAGGAAGGTCTGTAATGTCTTTCTTAAAATGTTCTTATTCTACAATTGCTTGTAGAATGTCAGTCATAAAGGAGCGTGGCTTTACAGTATGTTACAGTTATTAGGAGAAACTGTGGTAACTTTTCAAAGAGACCTCTATAGGCAAGATCATATGACTTTGAAGAACATCCAAAAATTTAGGAGCTAAGAAATTCTAAGTTTTAAATTAAAAGTCTGTAATGGATGGTAGAACTAATCTAAAATTCCAAGGTTATCAGGATAGTTATGCCAGTGAATTTAAAAATCGTAAAGGAAATATATTAACAGGTTAAAAGAAAATAATCTCTTAGGGAAGATTGGAAATGTTAAACTAAACAGCAAAGAGGTAGTCAATTCTTCAGTTTCTTCTTGGTGACATGGTAAGTTGAACTTGAAAGAAAGAAAAAGAAAATGTCTTCTAATGTGTGATGGGTAGGGAATGTCTGAGTAAGGAAAACTTCAGTAGAAATATGGACTGAAAGTCTCGTAGTATAGGTAGTTACATGAATTCTAGATTAGGTGGTCAGTGGCAAACTTCAGTACTGTTGTCTGTGATCAGGTTTGACTCAAAGGTATGAAAACTGTTTTTCATAAGAGTGAACTTAGAGGTATTGCTTATGTTGGGTTGGAGAGAGGGCAGGTGGTTAAATATGAGTATTGTGCCAGGGAGAAGGAAGCAGCATGGGGGATCCTTCTGTTGCAAAACTGAAGCAAGCACTTCAGACGAAGTCAGTGTTACTTTACTGATTTTAAAAGTGAGAAAAGGGATCAGTGAGCCACTTGCTGGAGATCCAGCTGCAGGTGGTGATGAGGACCCTGGCATCTCTAGTTCCCGTCTGACCAGCACTGTCTGTGCGCAGACAACTGGATTCACCTCAGTACTCTGTTCTTAAAGCTGTGACCAAGCTTGGGTTTGCAGTGGATAGCTAATCACATAGACCAATCCTATGTATCTGGGATAGTTTCAGCATAGAAAAAAAATGTATTGTTTACCTCCATGAAAATTCTAGTAAATTTGTAGGGGAACCTAAATTTGAACCCTAGGCACAGTAATAAAGTTGCAAAGCATATGGCAGAAGATGGGCTCCTTCAGATGCCTTGAAGGTGCTTTTTTCTCCAGAAACTTGGACTAGTATAGGAGCCCTTATAAGAACACTGAAAATGAATGAAAAGCCCTGGTGATTTCTGGTGACACCAGTAATCAGTTTTGAACCGTCTCATTGGAGTATCTGTCTTTCAGAAGTCATTGTATGAGCTCGTATTATTTTGGAAGGTAGATGGGATTCAAAACAGCCATAGTGGTATTGTTCTTTAGTCCCCACAGAGACGCTGGAAGAAAATGGTTTTACACAAAGGGTGATAGACTGCTGTAACAGTGACAGAGATTAAAATACAGTATGAAGTTTGATATATGAAGATAGGTGACCTCTAAAGCATAAAACCAATTGGTTTATTTCTGAGGAGTCAAAGAGCAGAACTGTAATAGGCCTGTGTAAAAACAGGGATATACTTACCAGGTAGTCTGTTGGTACTGGTCAGGACAATGTAGAAGTTCAGAGCAGTTTTCATCGTTTCCTTTTTTCTGGAGAAGAATTTTAAACAATTAGGATGCTTTATGATTTTAATCCTATAACTTCTACATGAACTCCACTGTTGCAAAGGGATAATACTGGCAAAGTAATGCAAGTTGTTAATAGAATTCTCTACCAGAGTCCTACTGTATTACTTTAATAGAGGGACTGTAAAAGTGTACCTTCAGTTTCCAGCTCCGACGTTCACGTAACAGAAGGTCTTGACACCTTTTGTCGCCTAACACTTAGGCAAAATGAGCTGCTGTTCCTTCAGCCTGTCATCTTATGTCAAGTTCGCCAACCCTCTACCCATCTTGGTGGACACATCTGCATATGCACGTGCGTGTCTTCCCCACCTCCTGCCCCAAACTACTCCATTTTTGTGTGTGTGTGTCTTAAACTGGAGAGACCAATACCGGGCCCTCTATTCCTGTTGTGGCCTAACAAATGCCAGGTAACATGGGATAATCACAACCCTTAATTTGATCGTTACTTTCTTTTGTGATGCAACCCAGGTCGTGGTTTCCCTTCATTGATGCAGGGGCACACTGCTGGTTTGCTGTCCACCAAGACACTCCAGTCCTGTTCAGCAGAGCTGATCCCCAGCGTACACTGTCTCTAAGCAGCAGCTGCTATTTTGGCACTACTCAGTATTGGCAGATGGACTTCAAATCATCTCTAACCTTCCGTAGTATCGGTGCTTGTTCATGACTTCAGAACGTGGTGCTTACTGTTGGGAAGCAGCAAAACCAGGGCTGCTCCGCAACGAAGAGCAAGTCGAGAGCTGAGTGACCACAGCACAAGAAGTGTCAGCCTCCTCGCTTGGAGGGAGCAATCCTCCTGTACTACTCAACCAAGGTGTGCAGGGCAGGTTTGGTGAGAGGATCAGGTCCTGCTGACTGTCTCAGAGAAAGGAAGTATAACATTTCAGGTCGGGGTCCATGGGGAAAGTCCATCTAAGGCAGCAGGAGGGCTGGGCACAGCTACAACAGGGTTTATGGCCAGATGGCTGGACCTTACATGTAGCCCACAGGCAGAGAGGGAGTGTGTGTGGAGGTCTGCTTTGAGGCTGGTCAAGGCAACTAAGGCTTGTATGTCTGCTCAGAGTCCAGCACCTGCTGGGGAAACAAAATGTACAGCTGCTGCTGGACAAACAACTGAAAACGTGCTGTGTAATCGCTGTCATACTGTCATCGCAGCATCTCTCACACTGAAGCAGTTAGCCCAGCACTGTCAGTTGAGCTCAATATACTGAGATTGGCAACTGGTGAAACTGTATGAAGAAAAGCAGAGGATGTGCTGTTTTTTCATACTGGACACAGCTGTACTGAAAACCTGCTGGTTGGTTGAAGTAGTGATGCTCTGGCTGGAAGGAATTAGCAGTTGCTTTCGGCTTTGACTTGAGTTGGCATTTCATTCTAGCAAACATGGCGATCGCACTGCATTGGTGGTGAAAAGAGGGTTCCAAGTAGGTGAGGAGAGATCCTGCCACTTGGGAATGTGTCCCTCCAGTCTGTAAAGCAGACAGTATTTGTGATAGACAAAATGCTGAAGTCTAGATGGCTAACACAGCTGTATGGCTGTGTATCGTTATGTCATAGGATCAGTCATAAGGTAGTTCTGGTTGGAAGGGACCTCTGGGGTCTCTGGTCCAACCCTAGGCAGGGCCAGCATTAATGAGGGCTTTACCCAGTCTTGAAAACCTCCAAAGATGGAGATGGCTTAAAGCTGTGTCAGGTGAGATTCAAACTAGACATGAGGAAAAACTTCTCTCTGGAGAAGATAGGTAGACGCTGGAACAGGCTTCCTGGAGAGGCAGTTGCTCCATACTCATCTCTGATGCATTTGGACAATGTTCGTAATGGTATGTTTTAACTCTGGGTCAGCCCTGAAGTAGTCTGACAATTGGACTCAATGCTCTTTGTAGGCCACTGATAACTGAACCTATTTATCCCGTATTTTGGGAATCCTGGTCCACTGCTGATCTACATGGTAGAAAACGTTTTTCCTTATACCCCTGTAATGCACCACTGTGAAGAGCCCGGCTTAGTCTCCTTCCTCACATCTTGTAGGTGTGGTGGTAGCAGGTGCCTCAAAGCCACCTCTGCTCTGGGCTGAACCAGCCTTGGCCTGGAGCCTCTTCTCACAGCAGTGCTCCAGCCCCACCACCTCAAAGGTCTTCTGCTGAGCTCACTTCAGTTTGTTGATGGCTCCCCTCTACCAGAAGGCTCCAGACAGGCCCTTTTTTGATGTGTTATGTTGGCACCATTTGTTTTCTTCAAACACCAATAAAAAAATATTTCAAATAATTACACTACAGTTTGTTTAATACCAGCATTTTTATTTGTATGTGAGTATGGAGTTAAAATTAAATTTCTCATGGAAAAAAAACAAACCTAAAATTCCTGACTTTCGTGTACCCTTGTAAAAGAAATATATCTAAACAGCAAACAAGTACAAGCTGTTGTAAAATGTAGTCCTGAATCATCTCTTTCAAAGACTGATTTTTATCTAAGGAATCTTACTGTGCTTCTGCCTCATTTCTAACCTTCTGCCAAGTTTCAGAATGTGTTTGCTGAGGATTTAAATGTTAAATACAAGTAGTCTGGATGGATGATAAAGCAAAACTGCTCATATTTTTGCTTGAGTTTTCACATTAAATTCATTTCCTTCAAGAAAAGCTATAGTCTATAAACACTGAGTTTGAAATCTAACTTCATAAGCTATTGTTGACTCCTTTTTAGACAGTATTTTGATTCTTCTATTCCTTTGTGTTCTTCCTGCAACTGATCAGCCATGTGGGTAATGAATCTTCTCCTAGAGGAATGTGATTTAATCTGGTGGTTTTGTTTTCTTTTTACTGAGCAACCTTATCTGCCTTCCTAGCTCTTCTGAGAAGAGGGCTGCAGAGGTCCAGAGGAGTTTGAAGAGTTATGGCCTCAAAATTTTGTGTAGGAGGGCATTTGGAAAGGATCAGAATTCATTATCTGAAAGATTTCTTTGTCAGTACAAGGGATAATTCTTTGGTCATGAGCTAGTTGCATCAGAGCAGTAATACATGGAGCCATGGCCTTTTCATTTTCCCCACACTGCTTCCAGTCATTCGGGCCTTCCTTAGCAAATGAGCCTTTGATCATCAGTAATATGACTATGGTAATAATTATATCCATTTAATAACTGAACTCTAAAATTAGAGAGAAAAAAAGGTGGATGATACCACAATTACCAACCATTTTTAGTGTTTTTTTTTGTTGTTTTTTTTTTTTTTTAGAACTTAGGCTGTTTAAAACAAAACATATCAGGTTATAAAAGGTCAGAAGCTTGATTGTAAGAGGTGGAGGGAGATTAAAGTTGAGGAATAAGAAGGAAGATATGAACTTCCAAAGGAAAAAAATACTAATATTTGTCAGTAACTGATTTCACTTCTTAAAGGTGCCTTTTTAAATATATCTTTTCTTTCAGATGAAGGCATACTTAATTGCCATTTGCATGTATGTTTGCTTTGAGTTACAAGAAAGATGTGAAATGAAGTATAAGAGAACATGTGGGAGCATAATCAAGAGGTTGGAAGGAACTTGGATTTTTCTAATTAATAAATGGCTTGTTTCAGATTCTGTAAAAGCAAGGACCAGAATCAGAGGATTTGACAGCACTTGTTGAACCTCTCTCCTCTGTGACAGAACAGTACTACTGGAATTGTTGACATCTGGACTGAGCTAACAGCGTATCCTTGGGAGAGAGATTTTTACCTGCATGTTATCCTATTTACCACTCTCTTCAGATTGGTAATGGCCTCGTGCCCTTTGGTCCCTTACTTCAAAATACTTCCATTCATGAAATGGTGAGGTTTGTAGGTAGAGGCTTTCAGACCACCTAATAATTTTAAGAGACTTTTTTTTTTTTTTTAGGTAGTAGATGTTACTTTTATATGCAAACCCTCTAAAGAATGAGATGATTTGCCCCTTTTTGTGTTAGCTTGCCACTTTGTGTCATCTTCTTGTTTCACCCAGATCAGCATATAAGGTGTCAGAACTTGAAAATTTACGAAAATGAGACTGCTCAGCTAGGAGTACTTTGAGAAAAATTGACTTGAAGTTCTAACGTGTGTATGTCTGCAGCAGTGGAAAATCCCAGTTTTACAATCATTAAATAGGTATTTAATCATCATGATAAAAATCATACCAATGCATGAGGGAAATTGGATGATTAACTAAATGAGCTATCACTGGAATCATAGAGTATCCCGAGTTGGAAGGGACCCATAAGGATGATCAAGTCCAACTCCTGGCACCGCACAGGTCTACCCAAAAGTTTAGACCATGTGACTAAGTGCACAGTCCAATCGCTTCTTAAATTCAGAAAGGCTTGGTGCAGTGACTACTTCACTGGGGAGCCTGTTCCAGTGTGCAACCACCCTGTCGGTGAAGAACCTCTTCCTGATGTCCAGCCTAAACTTCCCCTGCCTCAGCTTCACACCATTCCTGCGGGTCCTGTCACTGGTGATTATGGAGAATAGGTCCCCTGCCTCTCCACTCCCCCTCGCAAGGAAGCTGTAGACTGCGATGAGGTCCCCCCTCAGCCTCCTCTTCTCCAGGCTGAACAGGCCCAGTGACCTCAGCCGCTCCTCATACGTCTTACACTCTAGGCCCTTCACCATCTTCGTCGCCCTCCTCTGGACACTCTCCAACAGTTTCACGTCCTTTTTGTACTGTGGTGCCCAGAACTGCACACAGTACTCAAGGTGAGGCCACACCAGTGCAGAGTAGAGCCGGACAATCACTCCCCTCGACCGACTAGCAATGCTGTGCTTGATGCACCCCAGGATACGGTCGGCCCTCCTGGCTGCCAGGGCACCCTGCTGGCTCATATTCAGCTTGCTGTCAACCACAACCCCCAGATCCCTCTCCGCGGGGCTGCTCTCCAGCGTCTCGTCACCCAGTCTG
Source organism: Cygnus olor (assembly GCF_009769625.2). NCBI lineage: Eukaryota > Metazoa > Chordata > Aves > Anseriformes > Anatidae > Cygnus > Cygnus olor. Next base: position 51,303,688 of record NC_049198.1, read on the forward strand.
TACGTATAGCCAGGGTTGCCCCATCTCAGGTGCAGGACCCGGCGCTTGCTTTTGTTAAACTTCATGAGGCTGGTGACCGCCCAGCTCTCCAATCTGTCCAGATCTCTCTGCAAGGCCTTTCCACCCTCAGCCGAGTCCACGACTCCAAGTTTGGTGTCGACGGCAAATTTGCTCAAAACACCTTCTAGTCCTACATCCAAAGCATTTATAAAAACATTGAAGAGGACTGGCCCTAAAATGGAGCCTTGAGGGACCCCACTAGTGACCATCCACCAGCCAGATGTGGCCCCATTTACCACAACCCTTTGAGCCCTGCCCGTCAGCCGATTGCTCACCCATTGTATGATGTTTTTGTTTAGCTGTATGCTGGACATCTTGTCCAGTAGGATCCTATGGGAAACTGTGTCAAAAGCTTTGCTGAAGTCCAAAAAGATCACATCAGCTGGTTTCCCTTGATCGACTAGATGGGTGATCTTATCATAAAAGGAGATCAGATTTGTTAGGCAGGACCTACCCCTCATGAACCCATGTTGGCTGGGACCAATGACTGCATTGTCCTCCAGGTGCGCTTCAGTAACTTCAAGGATCATCTTCTCTGTAATTTTACCAGGCACTGACATGAGACTGACAGGCCTGTAATTGCTAGGGTCTTCTTTCTTACCCTTCTTGAAAATTGGCACAACGTTTGCCAGCTTCCAGTCCAATGGGACCTCTCCAGATTCCCAAGATCATTGAAAAATAATTGAGAGAGGTACCTCGATGACGTCAGCCAGCTCTTTAAGCACCCCGGGATGAATCCCATCCAGACCCATGGACTGGTATGGATCCAGGTGGAGCAGCAAATCCTGCACACATTCAGGGTCGGTTGGGAGTTTGTCATTCCCACCGTTGTGGTCCTCCAGCTCAGGGCACCCTAGGTCCCGAAGCCTATCATCAGTGTTGAAGACAGAGGCAAAGAAAGTGTTAAATGTCTCTGTTTTGCCTATGTCATCTTCTGTGAGGAGACCTTCCCCATCTAGTAGCGGACCTATGTTTTCTTTGGTTCTCCTTTTTCTGTTCACATATCTAAAAAAATCCTTTTTATTGTCTCCCACAGACATGGCCAGCTTCAACTCTAGTTAGGCTTTGGCCACATGAATTTTCTCCCTACAAACACGAACAGCATCCCTGTATTCCTTCCTTGTTGCCTGACCCTCCTTCCAGCAGCCGTGCACTTTGTTTTTCGCCTAAGCTCCAGTAGAAGATCCCTGGTCAGCCAGGCCGGCCTTCTGCCCCGCTTGCCTGACTTCCGATATTTTGGAATTGCCTGATCTTGTGCTTTTAGGAGGCAGTGCTTAAAGACTGACCAGCCCTGATGGAAGCCAATGCCTTCAAAAGCAGTTTCCCAGGGGACCTTACTGACTAGTTCCCTGAGCAGCCTGAAGTCTGCTTTCCCCATATCCAGGGCTGAAGTTTTGGTGACAGTTTTTCTTCTGTTACCATAAATTCAACCACTTCATGGTCACTATGACCGAGATGGCCGCCAATTGCCACGTCTCCCAGAAGACCCTCTCTGTTCTCCGGCAACAGACCTAGGAGGGCACCTTTCCTAGTTGGCTCCCTTAGCACCTGCACCAAGAAGTTATTATCGAGGTGCTTTATGAACCTCCTGGACTTGCTCGTGTCAGCCATGTGGTGATCCCAGTTGACGTCTGGCAAGTTGAAATCCCCCATAAGGACAAGGGGAGTTGATCTTGAGGCATCTCTTAGTTCTGCAAAGAATAATTCATCTGCATTGTCGTTCTGGCCAGGTGGTCTGTAACAGACTCCCACAACGACATCCCCTTTATTTGTTCATCCCTTAATCCTTACCCAGAGGCTCTCAACTTTGCCATCGCCAACTTGAAGTTCCACACAATCCAGCCCATGCTTCACATACAGCACCGCCCCACCACCTTGCCTACCCTGCCTGTCCCTCCTGAAGAGCCTGTAACCATCTATTGCAACACACCAGCCACAGGACTCATCCCACCAGGTTTCACTTATGCCGATGATGTTGTAGCTGCGGGACTGGGCCAAGACTTCTAGCTCGTCCATTTTATTCCTCATACTGCATGTGTTTGTGTAGAAGCACTTCAGATGTGCCTCCCTATGCACAGCACCTTGTAGAGCTGACTGAAAGACCTCACTAACACACAGTCCCTCTGATTCTAGCGCACCATCTCTTAGCTCATTACTGGCGTGCCTGGTTTTATTCCTTCCCCCTTTGACTCTAGTTTAAAGCCCTATCTATCAGCCCTGGCAACTCCTGGGCAAAAATCCTTATCCCTCTCTGAGAGAGGCGCATCCCATCTGGTGCCAGCAGGCCCAGTGTTACGTAGACCTTCCTGTGATCGAAAAACCTGTAATTCTGCTGGTTGCACCAGTCCCGAAGCCACGTGTTAATGTGATGAGTCTGCTTGTCAGCATCGATCCCCCCTATCGGAAGGACAGAGGCAAACACAGCCTGTGCCCCTGATCCTTTAAGTAGTCGCCCCAAAGCCCTAAAGTCCCTTTTGATCACTCTCGGACTTCTTGTTGCTACCTCGTCATTACCAGCCTGAAAGACCAGTAGCAGGTAGTAGTCGCTGGGCCGTACCAGGCACTTGACTTTCTTAGCAAAGTCTCTCACCCGAGCCCCAGGTGACTTGCCAAAAACGGACTCCACAATCAGTAAGATTGTAAAGTAGGTATGTTTATTGAGCGCTGGGCAGCACGGGGAGTAGTCCCGCCAAAGTCGTGTGCATCTGATGTGGCAACTTGCCATGGTTATATGCAGCAAAGAGTTACATATGCATGAAGTTTCACAGTGTGCCTATACACATTCATAACCTGTCCCTGCTTTATATTAAAATTAGTTCCAAGGAGTCATTTCCATAAACTCCTCCCATCTGCGCTTGCGCAGTGTCTCCTGGTGGTGGTCGTCGGGGGTCGTGGGGATGAAGGTTGATGACTCTTCCTCATCACCGCTAGTTGACCTCTTGTCTTTGCGCACACTCAGTTGCTCCTTGGCTCTTGTCCATCCGCAGGACCAGTTTCTGCCAGTTTCTTAAGATAGGCTCACACTCTTATTAGGAGACTGACCTTGGTAAGGGGCCCAAGGCTTCTTGCTTTAGTTAATTTGCACAATGCACCATAGTTAGCAAAGACACTAAGTAGCATCCTAGTTTAATGCTGTCAGCGCTCTATCTCTACTTGATAAGATTCTCCTAACTCCCTCTCTCACAGGGAGGCAACAGACTTCCCTGTGGGTTGGGTCCGGTCGGCATATCGGGCCCTCTGTTCCTTTCAGAAGGGAGACCCCCATGACCATAACCCTTCTTTCTTTTTTGACAGTTGATGTAGCAATGCAGGGGATAGGCTGCCTTGCCTTAGGCACCCTCTCCAACTGGGATGGGCTTCTGTCTACATCGTTGTTTTGACTGTCGTGTTCTAGACCCTCATACCTGTTATATAAGGGTAGATGGGAAGGTGAGGCGGGCAGGGACAGGGCTCGCCTACCACCCTGAGCAGGAACCTGCCTCCATTCCCCCCTTGGCCTAGGTCTCCTCTTGCTGCCTGGCGGGATGAGGGAACTTTTGTCTTCTGTGTAGCAGGAGACATTTGTGCTACGGCAGGCTCGTGAGTCTGTCTCAGAGAGGGCAGAGTACACCTCCACCAGTCAATTTCCCTCTCTGACTCCCTGATGCTCCTGAGCCTGCTCACCTCCTCCTGAAGCTCCGCTATCTGGCTGAGCACCTCTTCAACCTGGGCACACCTCCCACAGGCATACCCATCGCTGCTGCTGTCAGATACCGACTGAAGACTCGGGCACACCCTGCAGCCCAAGACCTGGATGGCTGCGTGTTTCCCCGAGCCTTCCGTCTGAGTAGCCACATCGGTAGCTGTGGCTGGAGAGGCCGCAAGAGATGCGGAGGCCATGGTTTTCAGCCTGCTTGATACCATGGCCGGGTTCCTCGCAGGCAGGTTACAAGTACCGAAGGGAAAGACCTCTGCAAGAGAGCGGCGAGGGGCCCTCCCTGCTCGCCGCCTTCCCTAGGGGCTGCCTTTGGACGCCGGTGGGGGGGGGGAGTGCGCTGCTGGCTCCGCCCGCGCCTCGTCAGGCTCCCTCACGACGGCTGCCGGGCCCCGGCGGCTCCCTCAGCTGCCTCGAGTGGCCGGCCTCGGTGCCGAGAAAAAGCCCTGCCCGCCTCGATCCCCCGGTCCGCTGCAGAACGCGTCTGCCCCGGGGCCGATCGCCTCGGCGAGTGGCTTCTGTTGTGTGTGTTTGACTGGCTTTTTTGTTGTTCCTACAAGTATGCAGCCTTTTTTGCAGAAGTTCTTGCTGCATTACTTTAACCGAACAGGATAGTGTTTACTTGTGCTATTTTGGGCAGATTAAATACAGTTAATTTGGAATTCCTTATTACTATTTAGTTCAAAAGCTTGGCCGTCTCACTGATTTTGTTCCCAGAATTTTTATATACGTCCCAACTTTTTTTGTATCTTCAGGACATGAAATAACATGAGAACTGGAGTTCACATCTCCTCTGTGCAATGAAACAGTGGAAAAAATGTTTTTCCTTTTGATATACATGCTTTTCCTTTTTGATACGTGCTGTAGTGACTTGTGTAATGAGCTTTGTTACTTAAAACTTGTCTTCAGACAATGCTAAGGAGGATTCTTTTCATCAATCTTTACTAGAGCATTTTGCATTTATCTGTTTTATTCAACTATCATTTTTGAATCCTTTGCCTTTCAAAATATTTTTCTGAAAGAGTATTCGTTCCACTTTGTGTACAATTGACCCATTCAGAGACCGTTTTAGTGACTCCTTAAAACTTTGTCCTGTGTAAACCTTGTTCCTGCTTTACTCATTTGAAACAACAGCATACTTAGATTCTTCATATTTGGGTATGCTGCAGCATATTGGCAATTTTTATACCCCCACTCATGTTTTTAGCAACATCAGAGTAGGAATCTGAATGTGAATTTTGAAAAAAACTTTCAGAAGAGCGCGCAATGAAATACGTGCACTGAAGTGGCACTGTCTGGAAACTCCAGTATCTTGAAGTTTTGTGAATTATGTGCATCATCTGTGTGTTGTATCTGAAACAGCCTTTGTACTGCCTCAAGACAGTCTTGGAACAGGTTGATTGTCATAAACTTTATATTGCATATCATGTATAAGAGGAGTACAAAAGACTAGCAAAACAAGACTGGTCTGCACGTGGAAAATACATATACTGTGATTTTAAGAGAACCTATTCAAGCCAAAAGATAGTTATGCATGTAAAAAAAATCTGTTTGAATCATCCTATAGGATGGAAATTTTCTGCTTTGGATTGGTGGACATAAGATTCTAGTGCGTGTGTATGTGTTAAATAAATGAATGTAGATACAGGATGGTTCTCAAGCTGAGCATGATAATTAATCGGATGAACCAGTTAAAATGCTCAGTTTGTCAGGTACTGTTTCCTTTTGGGCAACACTTGCTGTCTACTTGGGCATTTCTTACTATGTGTGTTAAAGGGGCATCTTTCTCTTGTCATCCCATATTGGAAATTTTCTGGAAGCAGTTTTCAGAACAAAGGAACAGGGACCTACTGAACATAAACTCTGGTCTGCAGTGTGTTCCGTTTGTGGAGCTGCATGTATCTTTAACTGTGTGTATTAGCGTGTTATTAAAAGTGATTTTCTCCATAAAAGCGGTCTTGCAGTGTTAGCCCTCAAAACTTAGTTACCTACCTGTTAATATAACAGACTATGGATATGTACATTTTTAACTTCAGCATTGTCTTTTGTATGGCTACAGAAACAAAAATGCTTTTCTTCCTAGCTGTGTCCTAAAGTCAGATCAATAGCAGAAGATGCAATAAACCTTGGTAAGAGGTGACTTATTCTGGCAGAAGTACACGTTCCTAGCACATTAGATGGATATTGCCTTGGGGTGTAGAACGTAAGTTCTTGTATCTATTCAGGTTAATCCAATTCTTAATTTACAGCAGACTACTCATGGTTCTCTGAAAATTTTTATTTTTGATTGAGTCGTAGAAAAAAAATCAGTAAAAAGATTTTAAATCAGTTCCTCAAAAGTCACTTCTTTATTATTTTGATGTGAATTTGAAGTTTATTCATGTTTCCTGTAGAATACGTAACCCCTGCAGAGGAAGAGTGAGAAAAAAAAAACACACACAAAAAACATTTTCTTCATGGTTAGTTAAATTTTCATGATAAGTATGGAGAACTGTTAAGTTTGAACTCAAAAGTGCATGCTTTTCATAGGTAGTGCAAAAATGCTTGAATTCAACACAGTTTTGAAACTAGCATGTAACATAATCAGATTTCTCTTTCCTGTATAACTTTTATTTAAGACATTCCTAAAAGTTCTTATTACTAAACAGTGGTTCAGCTATGGCATAAGTATTGATGTATGGAGTCACAGAGGACTTTCAAATTTTAATCTAAACTTGCAGAGAGTAGTGTTCAGAGTTAAGCTTTTGAGAGCTAATCTCATGATTGAAAAGGTGACCTCGTACCAGGGATAACAAGGGTGGTAGAAAAGTGAAGATCTGGCAGCAACAGAGGAGTCTTTGCTTTTACTGAATATTAGAAGATTATATTATGTTTGCTAATGAAAGTGAAATGTAGCCTGTGTTTTGTCATCAGTAATTGAACACTTTTTGACTATCAGCATATGGCCTTTACAGAATATTAAAATAGCCATTTTAGTTAAATACCAGATTAATTTGGCAGTTATTGCATTCAAGTACATTCATAAACAGAGGTTTACGTGAACAAAGTAATTGACTCTATTGCTGTGAAGTAACTTCTACTTAAAAAATTTTTGTTCCAGATTTGTACTATGGTGGAGAAGCTTTTTCTGTAGAGCAGCCACAGTCTTTTACTTGTCCTTATTGTGGAAAAATGGGTTATACGGAAACATCTCTTCAAGAACATGTTACTTCTGAGCATGCAGAAACATCAACAGAAGTGGTAAGAAGCTTCAAAATCGGTTTTTAATTGTGGTGGAAAAACATGAAAAGGAATCTTCTGGGAAACTGGTACAATATCTCTCTTGAAGCATGAATTCATTTAAATGCTTATTAAGATGTACCTACATTTGGTGGTGACATCTAAATTCTTCTGTGTTTTAAGGGTATCCTTGGATAATAAGCTTGCTTTTCTTTTGTAATAGCTGTTCGTTGCTGTCATGTAAAGGCTACCATGTTTGTGAGCTTATTATGCTGTAAGACGATATTTAAAGTGTTCTCCTGGTTATTCTGTATAGCAGTGTCTCCCTTTTTACAGCCTGCATGTAATTGCCAAATGAGTTTACAGTGTCCTGTAAGACCTATACCAGTCTGTTGTAACTCTTAAGGCAGAGGAAGGTGTGCAGCAGCAGCAGCAGTCTGACTTTCAAGGAATTCTGTGGAAGAAAATAAACCTTTTATCTTCAAGCCTATTGAAGCCTATTCTTGCGAGAAGGAATGCTGGGGGGGAGGTAACTCCTCAACTGTTTTGAGGCTCTGATCTTTCCTGACAACTTATGAACTGAAACAGTTTACTTTTAACAGTGACGCTGTAGGATCATGAGTTATCTTAGTGACACTCTGAAACTTTTATCATCTCCTTGATTTTCTCTTTAACTTTGCACCTTTCAGACATAGTGTCACTAATTGAAAATTCCACGTTTGGATGACTTTTCTTTTGTGGTTTGGTGTTGTAGTTCTGATTTGCACCACTTGATGTCAGTGGTATGTTCATGACACAGAATATTCAGATTCTAGGTTTATAAGATTCTAGGTTTATAAATGTGGCATGTCCTTGTTTGTGGCTGCAACTTCCAGAATTCCATATACAAAGTCCAAATTTGTGATCTTAAACACCTGCTACCCTACTGATTTCTGAAAGAGTTGTATGTGTTAAATTAGTCTTTAGTTTTCTGGAGTCAGCCTGCGAAATTATCATCTCTGTTTCAAATAATGATAAAGGACAGTATTTTAATCCTTGAATATAATTGCATATGTTTGTGTTAAGTATTGACTCTAGCTTTTCTGGTAAATGTTTAGTGTGCAAAAGATGTAAGACTGCTTGGGTACTGGAGACTTACTGCAGATGGTGAAAAACCATCACCTAACTGAGAAGGAAATCTTGTGGGTTCTAAACTTCTGTGATCCTGGATTTCCAAGCAACTGTTTTTGTTTAGGTAGTGACCTTTTAGTCCTAGTAGTAGATCTGAGTGTAAAAGATGTTTTTTACCTGAGATCCTTAAGAAAGTTTCCAGGGATGGAGCAACTTTTGTTTTGTTTATGGTCACTCTTCCCTTCCCACTCATCTTTTTAAATGAATAAGCACAAAGAATTCTGGTCCACCAGAGGGAAGAAATCTAACAAAATAAAAATAAAATATTGTACTGTTAATAATTTGAAAAGTGAAGATTTAATTTTGCCACTTTTGTATTCAGAGTGGTACAGATAAGATGATGATTTTCTGCTTATTTTCTCGTGTATTTGGCATTGGTACATGTAACAATATTAGGTACTCGTGGACAGGAAGAGTTTGACAATATTTTCTTAAAAGATAATCTAGTGTGAGTACTTTAATCAAAAAATTACACTGGCATCTATGGTAGAGATTGGAAATTTTGTGATTAAGGTTTGTAAGGTTACACACTGTAAAAAGAATAAATTATGATTTTTGTAGAGAGCCAAAACCTCAGTAACTGCCAGTATTTCTTCACCAGTAAATGCCCAAGGGTAACAGTAAGCGTTATAGGGCAACTTTGCAAAAGAATCTGGATATTGGTGTGATGATACCATTGGTGTTGGGTTTCATTTCAGTCCAACATACTGAACACAATACAGCATTCAACTAGAAGTCTGTTAGTGTTGTAAATAAAAATAAATGAATAGAAAATCAAAAACTTCATTGTATGTCATGTTTGAATCTCATTTCAGGAGGCAAGTAACTAGGCTCCTTGTGAATGAGCCGTAAGGTCAGGGTTGTTGATATGTTGTTGATAAAGTTGATGAGAGCTTTTCTCACAATAACGAAACAGGAGCTATTCAGATTGTATTCTTCAAGAATAAAATGGAGAAAATTGTCTCTTCCATTAAGTAACAGGATTTCTGTAAGATCAGTGTAGCTTTATGCCCTGTAAGGAAATAGGGCCCTCCTCTGGACTCAGTCCAACAGGTCCCTGTCCTTCTTGTGCTGGGGGCCCTAGAGCTGAACGCAGGGCTCCAGGTGGGGTCTCACGAGAGCCAAGCAGAGAAAATATTTTATGTGTTTTTTCTTAAATATGTGGCTATTCATTTTGTGGGTGCCTGAAATGTGATTTTTAAAGTTTAAGAATTAATGTCTAGTGACTGACTAAGTGATATGAGTTCTACTTTGTGTAAAACTTATAAATTTGTTTTTTCTCTGTTTGTCATTTCAGATTTGTCCAATATGTGCAGCATTACCTGGAGGGGATCCCAATCATGTCACAGATGACTTTGCAGCTCATCTTACACTGGAACACAGAGCTCCTAGAGATTTAATATCCTTTCCTAAGATGACAGACAGAAGTTAGACTTCTTCATCTAGTAGACATGAGTACTTGTTTTGATACTTTTTTTTCCTTTTTTAATCAAGGGGTTATACCTCTGGTTTTCTTGGAACTTAAAAGTTGGTGGAGGTTTGTATGTCAAAAACTTGCTTCCTTTCTAGTAAAAACAAAACAAAGCAAAACCATAAATATTAGATGGTGAATAGCCTATAGGTATGTTTCACAGTGTGTTTTGATTAATTTTTTTTTCCCCTACTTACATTGTGGTTTATCCTGCGTGGTCATTAGTCTTGATTTTATGCATCCAGGTTCAATAGTGGCTTTTAACTATTTGTGACATGAAGACAGTGATCTGAGGATGATTTGAGCTTAGCTGGTTTTGACAAATGTTCTATCACCATGCTTTAACAAGGTAGTTTCCTAGTGTTACCTGCTGATATTTTTGTAGTATGACAAGGAAAACTTTCAGAATTCCCGGGAAATAAGTGGCTGTCTTTCAGTTACCTTATCTGCAGATTATGCACATTTAACTACATTTGATGGCTGGAGAGCTGAAAGAATTTTTTTTTCCTTGTTCTAGGTATATTTTTCTTTTTCTCTATTTTTTTCTAGGGTTAATTGATGCTTTTATTTTTTTTTATTATTAGATGAGGTTATATAGAGTATCTCCAGGTTATGTAGAGTACTTAAAGTAAGTAGTCTGAATTATTTCTTTGTGCATCTCATATAAACAAATAGACAAAAAGACTACATTACTACTTTGCTAATGCCTTTTTTGTTCAAAGATTTAGAAAGGGGGAAAAAACACATTGCAACTGAAGTTCATTATGCTAACAGAAGGAAGACACCACTTAAGGAGATGTCTCCATTTCAGTTATGATTGTGTTTGCATTTAAGCTTGTTAGTGTTTATCACAGTTTAAGGGTCAGGACAGACTAAACGCACATATTAATTACTACACATTAATTGGATCAGTGTAAAGGAATTTGGGTGTTCATGGCCTCTGTGAAGGAGTAATGAGTAATGCAAAGAACACTACAAATTTACAGAAAAGCAGTCATCCCTGCTTCCCCTTTCCTTGTGGATGGAAGCAGGACTCGTAAGCATTAGGGAGGAGCTGGTGCTGAGTGTGGTGGCTCTGGCCATGTGAGCTTGGTCCCTGGTGTCCCTGGAGGTCCTCAACAGTCTGCGGTCCTGTAAGGCAGTTGTGCCATCCTCCCTTTTGGATAGAGGTGGGATGAGACTGATGAGGAAGGCATCATCAATCAGCCTTTTCAAATGCAGAGTAAGGCTTCAGTGGCAGCCTTTCCAAAGTGGATCTTTCTTGGAGATATATATAGTCCAGCATTTATAGTCCAACTTCCAGACCATTGGGTCTTTCCTGGCCTGTGGACTGCTCTGAGCTGTTGCTCGTTGATTGGTGTAACAAGTCATTGAGCACATATATCAGTTTAGTTCTGTGGTTTCTACCAGTTAAGTGTTTTTTGTAACACCTGCCTAATTGTGCTTTATCTAACAAAATGTGCATCCCTAACAACTGCATAGCGATATACCAAAGGTTAAATTTTGGGCCTCCAACATTAATATAGGCCATGAAATCTAAATTTTACCAGTTATACAGTGAAAAGAATTTCCTGCTGACATTCATGATGCGATGTTTGACTGGAATTCATGTTTCTGCACCTTTTGCCCCCCTTCCATATTGGTGATGCTGCCAGATAATGTGCAATTTGAGTGTTTGTTTATTGCTAGCTATATAGATTAAAAAAAAAGAAATATAAAAATCAGTCTTTTCATGTACAGGGTAATGCTTCATTGTCAGTCATCCCAGAAGGGATCTTTCTTGGACAAATAGATTCTTACTTCAGCAGGAAAATGTTTGAAAATGTATTAAATATATCTTTTCAGCCTTAGTAATCCATGTAGCTCTTGCATGGCAGTTCAGCTTATCTGTTTGTCACAAGTTAGGGTTTACAAAGATTTTTCTTACCCTAGCGTAGCTGGTAAGACTTTACTTTTTATCTTAAAGCACTTTAAAAGTTGCAGTTAGCAAACCTACCCCACAGTAGCTTGAAAAATCTCCAGAAACTGGTCTGGTTATGGAGAAAGCTGGGGAAATGCATCCAGTAGCACCCAGTATTAGCACACTTAGAGGTGGAAGGCGCTCTGTACTGGAAAAACTGTATTCTGTTCCGAGGAAGATTTTCCTCCTGCACCATATATGTTGTATTTTATACTGTAGCAGAGTAGGTTTGAAAGGCAAGCATTCTGTAAACTTCCTTTTAATAACCATACGTTCTTTCTTGCCATAAGAAGTCTAGACATTTTTTTCAGTCTTAAGTTATTGACCTCTGCAATGTCCTGAGGTTCTGCACTGTACCTGTATGTTTTGTAAAAAGTACATTGGGCACTAATCTTACGCTGTAGTAGATTATGTACAAGTGGTGAGCATGCTATTTTAGAAACAAGGAAAATGGGAAACAAGGATTTGAGCTAAAAGTTTAGGTAATTATTTCATTTTGCTCTAGTTACTTGTACTAGTGATATTTAAAATAATGTGAAATCTTAACTGGACTGCCTTGGAAAAATGTACATTAACAATGTAATGTACATTGATATATATATTAATATATATTTTTATATTATATAGTATGTTAGCATACAATATATATTAATGTTCTTTAACAAAATCTATTTTATTTGTTGATGGTGTCTTAATTTGAGAGCCTGTAAAAATACATGAGTTGAAATTTAAGCATCAGATGGGAAGTGAGGGGAAATAAGGAAAATGAAAGAAGTCATTCTCATAATTGGAATTCGTGGTATTTGTTTGGTTAAAAGAGGGAAGGTAAAACAAAGGAGTGTGATGAATGTGCTGAATTCATGCAAAGTTTTAAGGACTGAAGTGTTGAAATTTTTTGGATGACGTTTCTGGCATGAAGTACAAAAGTCAAAAGGAATACAGTAATTGCTGTGTACTTTTATTAGGCAATAAGCTTTTTATTTTCAGTATTTAAAATAGGAATTGGGGAGGGGGAATAAGTCCATGTCTCTGATAACTTTGGCTGAACATGTGATGTCAGTTGAGATTACTTAGCAGAAGACTTTGATCTTAGGAAAAAAATCTTTCTTGATGTTTCTAAGACATAGTAAAAAGCTGAAGAAATACGAGGAGTTTGGCGTACACAGTCTCAAATTCAGATCTGTATGTCCAACTTGCACCGTAGCTACACTGCACCTTAGCTTTGCTTTAGAAGTTGAATGATTATTTTAGGAATGTGTGTACCCAAGTGGTTCACCCAGCAAATGCTCTTGTTATTTAGTAGCCGATGCAAAACAGTTCTGTTTTCTTAACTCGTTTCTTACGATGAATCCAGTGGTGTTCGGCATGTACGTCGAATGTTTCACCCAGGCCGGGGTTTGGGGGGACCCCGTGCGCGTAGATCAAACATGCACTTTACTAGCAGTTCCACTGGTGGGCTTTCATCTTCTCAGAGTTCATATTCTCCAAGCAATAGAGAAGCCATGGATCCTATAGCTGGTAAGAGCTGTAACCACCGATTTCACCCCAGTGTCCTTCTTATACAGATGGAGAAAAGTTCAAGATGATAAATGGTCGCTTTGCTTTTGACTGGTGGCTGCTTGTTGATGAATGTTGTGCTGTGCTGGGTTATCCCAGGGCCTATGCCTGGGTCTTCTGAAGCTGAAACCACTGCCCCTGTAGCCTGCACCTTTCATTCCAGAGAGTGCACGGCTGGTTCCCAAAGCCTGTTATTCACAGGTGCTGTTTATTTTTACAAGAAATTGTGTCCTGCTTTCATCGCCTACTTCAGTACCTCTCGTTTTAATTTGTTATGAGTATGAAGGTGTTTATGGAGGAGACTTTCTCAGTTTGTTTTAGCACAAACCATATACTCTAGAGCTGATGACAATGAAATCAGATCAGCGTGAATGTTGTTAACAGACGTTGAAAATATGTTCAGCTTGCATTCAGGCTGTGTGAATGGCAGCCTTGCTAATATTGGAGGGGTTTTTTAGGTGTACTTGTAAGTTCTTACATAAATGTACTGTTGCAAGCAAGCATTCGTAGCATATTTTGGTCAAGTTTAGAAAACCTGTGAATGAAGGAAGGTTGTCTCATTTTTAACGCCAGAAAAATGTGAAGATGTTTCTAGGATTTCCAGAACAATTTGTTTAGTGTATGTTTAGCTTTGATTTGAAAATAACATCTTTGCAAGAAAAAAAAAAAAAGGAATGGAGACAATTTTAAAACGTAACTTTTTCCCGGTTGCAAATACATTTTTATGCTGTGTTTTTTGACCATGCCAGTGTGTTAGGGAAACATCAGAACTTCCTGCTGTAATCCACCTTTGTTTCAGATGCTGAGTAGGCATAAATGCTTAAACTGGAACTTCCTTCTTCCAGGTTATTAATTCCACAGAGGTAGCCAACCAGCCAGCTTAATTAACCATTGCCCTTGAAAGGGAAGCTGCCTTCCGTAAATGAGTCCCCTTCCCTTCCTTCTGCTGGCTCTGGTGCTCTGCTGACCCTCTGTGACCTGCTTTAACACTTTTTCCCCAGCTGATTTAATGTAACCCAGTAAAAGAAGAAAACAGCTTAAATGAGGTCACACTCAAAGGGTGGTGATCAGTGGTTTTTCCTTAGGCCACATCCTATCACAAGCAGGGGCTCCCAGGGTTCAGACTGCAGAATTTTGGTCTTTTCTCCCTGGAGAAGCGACGGCTAAGAGCAGGCATCATCACAGTATTCCAGTACTTAAAGGATGGCTTCAGAGGGGACGAAGGCTTTCTCTTCAATAGGAATCACATGGAAAGAACAAGGGGCAGTGGGAACAAGCTGCACCAGGAGAGGTTTCGTTTTGATGTAGGAAAGAAATCTGTTAGAGTGAGGACAGTCAATCCCTGGAAAAACCTCCCCAGGGACATGGTGGAATACCCCATCACTGGAGGTTTTCAAGGTGCTGAGGTTTGTTTTCAGCCTCACAACGCCTTCCCTCTTATGGGAGTTAAATACTGGATAAAACAGCACTCTTCTCAACTTCAGTTTTTTGGTGTTTTTTTTTTTTTTAAGTAAGCCATTTTTGCAAAAGCATTTAGAGTTCAGTGCTGTCTGCCTGGGTCTCCTCATATCAAGCCTCTATCTCAAGCTCACATCTGCTTCCAAAGTACTGTTCAGCTATAGGCTTATTCTGTAAACCTTAATTTTGGCTTAACTTAAAGTGAGGATAAATGAATCTAAATCTTGTCTGACAGTTTGATTTTTCTTCCCTTTTAGTAAAACGATGAATAGGAAAGATGTCTAGAAGTTTTCTGTTTTAAAAATGATGGAGTTTGTAGTATCTGTTACATTCTTATATTTTTCTCTCTGTGGCCTTTTCTAGTAATTAAAATGGAATTAAAAGTTAAGATAGTTGGGATTATCAGTGCTGGTAAAACAAAAGAAAAAAAAAAAAACCTTGACCATTCTGAGTTCCTGACACAGAAAAGAATTCCATTTTGCTTTATTCCCCCATTAAAAGGCTTATTTAAAAGGACTGTATTTTATTACTGCAATGGAAGGAAAATTATCATGACCTATAATAATTTTGCCCTCTCCTCCATGCCACAATATCACACTCTACTTCCTCTGCCCTTGCACTAACTACAGCTAAGGAGTACACAACTTTGGGGTGTACAAGAGATCCTGCAGTAAGACATCAAACAGTAATTTACTGCTAGTATTTGTTTCAAAAAATAATCTTCAGACAAAATTTGGTAAAAACATTGCATCATTCAGAAGGGAGGACTTAAGGATGGACTTTTTAATTTCTAGAAGATCGCAGAGTAAAAACTTTAACAGCAAACATGCTTGTCAACAGTTTTGTGAGGCAATTTTTGAACAAGTTTTCTTAACTAAATACATGTTGTTAAATGTTTGAAGTGACAGCACATATTTCTCTCTTACTCAACGCAGCTTCCTTCTATGACATTAGGATGGCAAAACCTGTGTTATGGGGGCATGTTTTTTGAAGCTAAAATACAGTCAGTAATCAAAGCCAAAATGAAGTATTTTCCTAGTCATTTGGTATTTTGTCTTGAAGTTTCAGAGAACTGCTGCAGAGGGTACTATCCTTCACTGGGTATTGTCTATGGATTGTCTCTCTTGTTATTTAGAAGGCGTTAAACTTTGACTTTTTCTTTGAAATAAACCTTCATAGAATTAGGCTTGATCTTCCTTACCCTTTGAGATATTGAGTGTTTGGAATTTTTTGAAGAGTTTCATGGGCTCTCCAACATTATTTGTACTTTATTTTTGTTGATTGAAACAAAATTAATTGATGCACTGGAATTCAGGGTGTATTCATTCTATTGTGTAATAGTCACTTAACGTATTTCATCATAGATACCTTTCTCTTCTCTGGCAGAGCTTTTATCTCAGTTATCAGGCGTGAGGCGTTCTGCAGGAGGACAGCTCAATTCCCCTGGCCCTTCCGCTTCTCAGTTACAGCAGCTGCAGATGCAACTGCAGTTGGAAAGACAACATGCACAGGCAGCGAGACAACAACTGGAGACTGCACGCAATGCAACTAGACGTACCAACACGATCAATGTCAACACCACTATTACACAATCTACAACAACCACCAACACATCTAACACAGAAAACAGTCAGCAGACTATCCAGAATTCCCAGTTTCTTCTTACAAGGTAACTTGTTCTGTGTATTTACTTCAACACTTACCTCTTACCACTTCAGTTTTCCTTGTTTTTTCTAGAGGCGGAGTTCAATTAAACTGTTGTGTGTTTGGAATTAGACACATGCCCTAGTAAAGCAGAGTCTTTAAATGTGATCATATTTATCCCAGAATTAACAGGCTAATTAATCATACAGAATATGTTGATGATAGATCTCAACAGTGGTCACAATAAACTGAAGCCTGAAAGGAGACTGCTACCGTCACTGAATTAATGTGCCACCCTTAAAAGAAAGATTTTTGTCCACTGAATCATCTGCTTACTCTGTCAAATGTACTTAAAAGTGTGGTTGTAGACCACTCTGTCACAAATACTCAAAATACCAGAAGAGCATTAAATGTCACATTTCTTTGTGTATTATAATCACAAGAAATGTGGTGCTTGGAAATTTTCCATTTGTTTTTATCTGCAATTAGATGTTCATATTTAAAGGTATAAAATGTTCATCAAAAACTTGCCTGATCCAAACTTTTAGCAGTAATTTAATATCCAAGAGTAGCAGTTTATAGGTGGCCTGAAGGGACTTTATCTGCTTTTGGATATGTTCTGTAGCGGTCTAGTGTTTGCAAAAGAGAGAGACAATCTCACAAGTGCACTGTGGTGTTTCTTTTTTTTTCCCCACAACTACGAATGTCTTTAAAGGATGAGACTTGAATGTGGCTTTCTGCAAACCTTGAAAGGAAGCTACTTTTGAGTTTTGGCTTTATAAGCTACTTGTGACTCCAGGCAGGAGACTTCTGCCAGATCCCTCATGGAGTCTGTAGTTAACATACCATGCTTTTGTTTGTACTTGTAGCATCTTTTCAAACCTTCTGTCTGCTCCTAAGCAATGGGTAAACAGTAATTGCTGCATCTTAACTTCAAGAGGAACAAAAATATTACATAACTAAATTGTGATTGTTTTTCTGACTATGTCCAATGAAAGGAGCATTTCCAGTGTTTCAAGCATGTAGATTTAAGCCATAATTGGGGGGGGGGGGGGGGGGGGGGGGGGGAGAGAGAGAGAGAAGTCAGTAGATAGTATTGTTTAACAGGAAATTAATCTGTGTTAAAAGCTGAAGATTGAATAGGAGTTTATATATTAAGTGTTTTAGAGACTTAATCACAAACCAAGTAAAGGATGCCATTAATTAACAGGACACACAACTGCTTTAGAAACTATAGTTAGATCCCAGGGCTGTTTTAAAGAGGAGTTGCCCACTGCATCATTACAATTCTTTTACAAGTTTGATATTGACCTGAAATCAATGTTTTCCACATCTCTCCTGCTCCCCCACCTTCCTCCCCCGCAGTCCCCCTGACATACTCCTGTTTTTCTGTTTGATAGTGTGAAAGAGCTATGGGCATTTTAACATGTCTTTGCATTTCCTGTGCGAAGCAACCTGGATTTGAGTCAAGCTGTTATGCCTTGCTGATTTTTATCTAAGTTCAGAATAATACTATGTGATGTCTTTCAATCAGCAGCTCGTTATTATCTGAGAAACTTAATCAAAGTACGTGCAAATGTCCCAGACTTATTTCCAGAGCGTGAGCGAGCGATTTCCTTTCCTATCAGGGCATGTGCTGTCACCTAAGAGAAGTGGTAGAAAGAATGTTTTATCATGCCCTGGGAATTCGTAGGCATTACATGTGCGGTAATATATTTTGTGGCACGTGTAAACTTAGAAGTTGACCTAGAAACAAAAACCAGGCACCTAGTGGGTGTCTGTGAAGTCCCATCGACCCTCCCTGAAAGGCTCCTCTGAGTATCAGGAAACTCACAAGTAGCTTGTATTTTCCTGAAGTCGTGGTTAAGGCTGTTGTAGGAACAGGAGCAGGTAAGGAGCAGGTGGTTTGTTAGGAGCCAGAGGTTGCCGGAGCCGCGCATGTCAAAGAGCAGGCAGGAGTGTCCCGAGGCAGAGGTCTTTGTGTGCCTTCCGGCGCGTGCCAGAAGTGTCACCAGCGAAATGTACTTTCACCAACTGCCTGTCCCTTCTTCTCCCCTGCTGCTGTACAGGTTGAATGATCCGAAGATGTCAGAAGCAGAGCGTCAGTCAATGGAAAGCGAACGGGCAGACTGCAGCCTGTTTGTTCAAGAGCTTCTACTGTCCACTTTGATGCAGGAAGAAAGTTCCTCCTCAGACGAGGATGAGCGGGGGGAAATTGCCGATTTTGGTGCTATGGGCTGTGTAGATATTATGCCTCTAGATGTTGCTTTAGAAAACCTAAATTTAAAAGAGAGTAATAAAGGAAACGAGCCTCCTCCACCTCCTCTTTGATGACATCCCACTTTGCAGACAATGTCCTCTGTGCTGTATTTGCCAATGAAAGTGGACAACAACTATCTTGGGTTTGTTTTGGTGATTGTAATTTCAGGTCTGTCACTCTTGTTACATTGTGTACATTCAAAAGAAAGAGAGAAAAAAAGATATATATGATAATCATTTCCACTTAACTAATTTTTACTTCTAGCAGGTAAATGTAGGTTGCAGTGCAGAGCAAAAAGCTCTGTGTCCTGTACCTTGACATGCAAAAGGCTCTCCTAATACTCCACATTCAAACTGAAGAGGAAAAAAATGAAAAATCTCTAATGAAGCTGCTGTGTGTATTTATGAATATTAATGAATAAAAACTGCTTGGATGGTTTACCTTAACTACTGCATGACGTTTTTTGCAGCGTGCATGAGTTTTAGTGACCTTGTCATTTAAAAATTTAAATACAAGGAGCAAAACTATAAAACCCAAAGCTTTCCCATTATTCAAAGGTTACGTAACAAAAAGGTTAGTGCAGTTTGTGGCCACAAAGTAGCTTTTGAATAATATGTGACAGAATGACACCTGTATGTGCTGTTCCTGCACACGATGGAAACTCTGCAGTGGGTTATATTGTCGTGACCAGGGTGTGGCATTTTGCTATATGTGATCATTATGTTGCCCTGTTATTCATCACGTCAATGTGGAGTTGAACTTCATTTTATGCATCTGTAGGAGACACAACAATAAGACCACTGCTGGAAGCTACTGCAAAGGGCTTTTGTGTGCCCTGAAATCAAATGATGTTCACTTTTGTTTAAAGTTTTTCTTTTTTGTGGTTGTTAATTTTTTTTTAATTGTTAAACATGTTTTATTCAGGTGTAGATGATTCATATATTCACTGTGTTTAAGAAAAAAAAAAAAAAGTTAACCTGGATCATGTTGTCTTAGTTTAAAAAGCCTTTCACAGCCTCAATCATATTTTGAGTTATTTATGTATTTGCTTAATAGTTTGCAGAGACATGTTAGTATCAGGAGAGCTTGAGGATTTGGATCCCCAGATTGTCATTATATTACAACTGAATTCTTAATGCTAACTTTAGCACCTTTTATTTATTGTTTCTTTTGGTTATTTTTGCTGGTATAAAAAACAAAAAGTTCTAAAAGCCTTTTAGTTGAATCGTTGACACCTACATGCCTATACTAGCCCTACTGGTTTTTAAAAAAAAAGTGCAGCGTTCTTGTGCATATATGTTCATAATAACCCCAAGACAAGGACAGAAGGGGTGTGTTTGGTTTTGGCTTTCTTTCCTTTTTTGTTTTGTGTTTTTTTTTTTTTTGTTGTTGTTGTTTTGTTTTGTTTTGAATGTAAAGTTAGATTATAAAAACAAAAGTGCACACAGCTTCTGATTTAAAAATAATAATAATTATTATTATTAAACTAGGCTTATAACGTAATGGTGTCTTTCCAGATCTTTCTCACCTCAGCCCCTCTCTCTTTCTCTGTATCCTTCCATCTCTGCAGCATTGCTAGCATTTTAGAGTAAATTTACAGACTTGAACACCAGGTGGTGTTCTCAGCAGAACTGTGACGTGTATGCTAATCCAAAATAACAGCAGCAAAAGAAGCAACCCTATAGACTGAGGTTTTAAGTTCCATCCTTTTTTTTTTTTTTAATAATAATAAAATCCTCAAATCCTGATTGTTTCCACATAGAGCAGTACTAGCTTTGTTTTCTTTCGGTCTCTGCAACAGAAAATGTTCTAAGGGAAAATTTACATGAGGCCTCTGGTTATCCTTAGATTACCCCAAGTAGGGACTTTTTTTTATTGATTGTTGAGGATTTTCAAAAGTTTTTCAAGTTGTAGTCTTTTCAAACACATCTTCTGCACATTACAATAAGACACACGGTTCAATAAAGCATTTTCAAGACTGTTGTTCAGTTGATTTTCTTTGTTGTTGATGTATTTACGCAGATAGTTTTGTTCCAGAGTTTTCTGTAGCTGTCTTTAATTCCAGCTGTATAGAAAGTCAGTTCATGTAAAAATCCTGGGTAATTGATATAAATGCGCTTGATGACTTACACACTTTGGCAGGGGATGAAGTAAGTAATCCAGGCCTCCTCGCAGGTAGGTGAATTCAGCTTTCTATAGGAAAAAATAAATTTTAAACAGGTTCTTCTCAGCGCATGTTGGAACGTGGGGGTGTGTGTGTGTGTGTGGTTGGTCTCTCGAGGATGTTTGCATCATGTCATTCCCACACTCCACGTACTTGGGGAAGGGTGCAGACCAATGCTATCTGTGTTTAGACTCTGAGTATGTGCTGACTTGCATGTACAGGTATGCTTAGGCATCAGACTAATTCCTTCAGAGATTAGAAGTCTTCACGTGTCTTTGGGGGGTTTGTGTTGTTTCGTTTTTCTTTTTTTTTTTTTTTTTAAGTTTAGAAATAATACAAAATGGCTACTAGGAAAGTGTTTATTCTAGTAGGCTACAGCTTTGTATTTGCAGGGCAGCATTTTTCCTTCACAGTGTGGGCTTTCTCAGGATTGTATTCTTGGGTGTTTCCCAAACACTTGTCCACAGAATCTTGAAAATACATGCTACAGTGAAAATAGCATTCAGAAACTTTCCAGAAGCATCTGATAGGAGATTTTTATTTTTTTTTCCCCCTGAGGGAGTGGAAGTGGGTGATCTACCCTTTCATAAAAGCAAGCCTTAGTACTCTGTACTCGCAAAATCCTGTGAGTTCAGTACGACAAACACAACGAAAGTGCATTTTAGCTTCCATCCACCTCTTGTCATTTGCCAGTGTTCTGACTGCCTTCACGTCTCTGGGATGTTTGGGTTGTCTGGGATGTTTGGGGAGTGGGGGTGTTTGCGTGGGCTGTTGTTTTTTTTTTTTTTTTTTTTTTTGGGGGGGGGGTGGTTTTGTTTTTCTTCCACCCTCTTTTACCACAGGAGTGGTTTGTAAGGCCTTCATGGTAGGCATGGAGGTGTGGTCTCAGGGAACTTGTGGGCACTCGTGTGGTCCGGAAACCAAGTGTTTAGCTGTATGTGTGTACAGTTCTGAGTTGTTTGCCTGTTTGGGAAGAATAAAAGGTAATTCTCTGCCACCACCCAGAAATCCTAGGAGGCGGAAATGCTCTGCTGCCTGCTGGGCCTCAGAAGACCTGAACTGGAAGCAATGGCTCCATGGGTGACTCCTCCAGATCCATCACTTTACTCTTCCTGTACTTTACCCTAGCACACTTGTTTAACTTCTTGATTTGCCCTGTTTGCCAAATAAATGGGACACACTGCTGTTTTGAGGTCACTTATTCTCCTGGCGCCTAAGGAGGATGATCAGTGCTTACAAGAGTGTCTGGGGCTGGAGAACAGGGCCGATGCCCACCTGGGGGTGCTGCAGGCCAAGCAGGGCCCCAGGGTGGTGAAGTGAAGGGAGGGGTGAGGCAGGAAGAAGTGTGGGTCACAGGGCAGGGGTAGGGAGGAGGTGAAAAAAGAGTGATGGGCAGTGGGGGAAACAACAGGATAGCAGGGGGGCATGATGACCTCAGGCAGGAGAGCGGTGGAAATAGCGATCGGGGGAATGGGAGGGACTGGGGTGGGACTGAGAACAGCAGGCACTTTGTTATGTCCATGTCCCTCTTGTATGAGGGAGCCCACAGCTGGACACAGCACTCCAGGTGTGGCCTCACCAGTGCTGAGGAGGAAGGAAGGATCACCTCCCACCACCTGCAGGCAGTACTTTGCCTGATGCAGCCCAAGACACCATTAGCCGTCTCTGCAGCTAGGACGCGTTGCTGGCTCACGTTCAACTTGGTGTCCCTGAGGACCACCTGCCCCCCCCCCCCCCGGTCCTTTTCTGCAGAGCTGCTTTCCAGCTGGGCAGCCCCAACATGTCCTGGAGCCTGGGGCTGTTCCCCTCTCTGGCTCCAGTCGTCCAGGTAGTTTTTGATCCACCCCACTGCTCATCCAGTCCGTACTTCAGCAGCTTGTCTTTGCGGCTCTCATAAGCAGGACGGTGTCAAAGGCCTTATGCAAGTCCAGGAAGACAAACATCCACTGCTCCTCCCTCATCCATGGGGCTGGCCGTGGCTTTATAGAAGCTCCTCCTGTGGGACAGGCCTCAATTCCCTCCCTTTGGTCACCCATGCAGGCCTCCTCGCATTTTTGCCTGACTTCCTATTCACCGTGTGCGATGCTGTGCTCTTGGAGGAGGTGATCCTTGAATACTCACCAGGTTTCTTGTGCCCTTTTCCTGCCCTTCCCAATCACCCACCCCCTCCCCTCCACGCCCCCTCCCCTTGCCCTTGCCCAGGGCTGTCTTCTCAGTGCCTGCAGTGCAAGGAGGACTCATTACTGCCACAGCAGGGCTGCACCTCGCTGACAGCGGATGCAGACAAGGCATGCTGCCCTTCTCTTACTGCACTCCCTCTAATCCTTGTACAAAGCAGCCCTGAAAGGCTGCTACAGGGCCTCTGCGCATCCCTTTACTCCCAGTATCACACAGGACAGTTGCAGGCTCAGTATCTCTCGCTGATTGTTGCCCTCTCTTTCACAACCAGCAAAATTTACCCATGTTAATGCTGCCTGCCTGCTCCTTCCCCCTGCATCCCCACCCCAAACAGCAAAGCTGTTCAGCAATGCAGAAGGGAAGGGCAGTTGCTCCTGTCCATACCCATACAGCTACCTCTATAGCTAAACTTCCATCAGCGAGAGGAAGTCATATTACTTCAGCAGCCTTGGTCTTTCCAGAGGCAAGGCATGCAGGTAGTTCTTGCAGTGATGGGCCAGCCCCAGTGGATGCTTTCCAAGAGAAGGGAGGAGGTTCACATTTTCTGCTGAATTCCTGCTGCTGCCTACCTTCCCTTCATTCTACTTCACAAAGCCCTTGGGAAATGAGGCACGATGCCAGTGGTATATCTAAGAATCGGGCAGACCAGCTGACACCAAAAATGTTCTCATGTACACAAGCCAGAAGCTTCAATGCCAACTGTGCGTTGGCTTCAGTTTAAAACCGAGCACCGAACAAAGGCAAAGCAAGCACTTGTGTTTTATATAAGCCTTTATTTACAACTTGTTTAACAACTGTACACTCTTCTGTAACCTTGGAAGCATTAGTGTATTTGACTGGGAAAAAATATTAAACCTTTTGATTCTAATGGTCATCACTGGGTATTTTTTGTCTATATACAGATATGTATATTAATACTGCTACCATGACAATCTGGTAGTTACACATTTCATAGATGAACCGAAATGGGAAATTAATGTTTTGACACTCTAGGAATCCATTCTCTTACAGAAAATATATCACTGTCAATTTCACAAACAGTTACTTTGATAATTGGTCAACACTTAATTTTGGACTGTCAAACAAGCTGCTATTAAGAAAGTAAAAGAGTTTTCTATGCAGCATAAATGAAGTTAGTATATCAGAGACATGCTGGAGATCACCTCTGCATTGTGAGCTCGCAAGCACCTCGTGACAGAGATGCTACGCTAATCTAATTAAAGTAGCCAGCTCGTTTGCTGAAAGCTACCTTAAGTTTCTCTGTTGCATTAGTGAACTCAAGTTTTGTCAAGCTAAACACAGTTACATATAAATGTCTTAGGCTCAAGAACAACCGATACATAG
Source organism: Cygnus olor (assembly GCF_009769625.2). Classification (NCBI taxonomy): domain Eukaryota; kingdom Metazoa; phylum Chordata; class Aves; order Anseriformes; family Anatidae; genus Cygnus; species Cygnus olor. Next base: position 51,327,867 of record NC_049198.1, read on the forward strand.
TTTCTAAACTGCACAAACCACTTGGATAAATGAGGTACAGCAAAGCTTCGGCTCGGGGCACCCTTGCAGGCAGGTGTGACAAAAGCAGCTATCCCCTCACACCCCGCGCGGAACCGCTGCCCTCGGCGGTCCCGCACCCAGCGTGGCCTGGAGAAGGGCGCGCTCCCGACAGAAGCGGCACTAGCAAATGGGAGACGAACTATGCCTGGGACACACAACGGAAAGTAAGGGGTTTTTCTAATAAAGCTTGCCCTGACACAGAACAAAAGGGATTGATGGCTGGGACCTGGAAAGACGCAAACCTCTCAGCTCTGCTGGACTCGGCCCGACAGGAGCGCCGCTGCCCGGACCCCTCCTGCAGCCCACCTCGGGCTGCGCTGCCACAGGCGCTGCCGGGCCAGGAGGACACGTCCTCACCCGCCAGGCGCTGTCAGGCAGAGCAGCACCGCCGGCACGGGTAGCCCAGCCCCGGGAACCCGCCGTCCCGTCCCCTCGTGCGGGGGCACCCACCCGCTGCACAGAGCGGTGGGTCTCGCTCTGCCTCTCTCCGAGCAGCTCGGTTTGGCACAACGCGCTGAGGTAGGGGCACCGAGGGCACCATGCACCCCGAGGGCCCCAGGCACGCGCAGACACACGGACATGGCCGCGCCCACAGCTGCAAGCAGCAGGACTGGGCGCCCTGTGCCCAAGTGCTGCGGGGCCCAGGGGTGCCGCTCCCCAGCGCCGCTGCCCCGAGACGAGTGCTGCTCCTGGAGAGCGTGCGTGCAGCTGTTTTTGCAGGATTAGGATCCAGGCGAGCGAGAACGGGGTTTCCCTAGAACTGGGCTTAAACCGCGCGGCTCGGGGTACTCTGCTTCCAGGTTCCGTTGGGTGTTTGCGGCGCGGCCTGTGGCTGGGCAGCCCTCTTTTCCCACCTCTCACATACCAACCCCTGTACAACGAACGTCTTAACTTAGACCACGACAGTACCCCCTTGCCTTCTGGATCTTGCCAGTACTGGATGTCCAATACAAAACAAAGATACAGTAGTACAAATGTGCAGATTTTTAAGAATATTAAATAAGCAGCTCTTTAAATTAATATAGGCAGCACAAAGCATTTCGAGTTATACTGTCTAAATATTGCAAATCTTATAGCTAAACTTCATAATACAAAGAAACAGCCAAGCTAGTGCAATTGGAAATGAAATAGCTAAGACTGCAATAATGAGAAAAGAAATAGTACAGGTAAAATATAAACAACCCAAATTATAAACTGGCAAGGACAATCTGCATAATACTGAAGGTGTAGACAGCTTTCATACTTATCTCCATTCACGTTCTTTCCTCAGATTGTTTAACAATTGTACACAGATTGGAAAAAAAATGTTTCTGAAAGAAACAGACAACACAGCTAAAACGTAGAGAGAAAAATACAACAGCCACAAACTACTGCATATATACATAGTAAGGAAGCAGGCAGTGTCTGTGAGCAAAGGACTGCACAGTAGTTTGCCTGTCTCAGAGATTATCTGATGAACCTTGCCTGGTTTTCTAAGGAAGATGGGCTGGCCAAGCAGCAATTCATGAGTCATTTCTCCTGGTAAAACACCTCCTTGGCTTTACTTTTAATTATTTAAAGATTCAAAGTATATCCTTTAAGGGTGCAGGTGCTTTAAAACTTTAACAGTAACCAAAAGGCATTTTTAGGAACTCATTAAGACTAGGTTTTTTATAGTTCAGTATATGAAAATGTTGCAGGAGGTCTGTGTGTTAATGCTGTTAATCAGAATTAAATGGAGTGGACAGACAGAAGTAAAATGGAGAGCTGACAGTGCTCTGTCAGTTTGCAGAACGCCTCCTGTAGAGCTCTGAATACTGGATTTCCTCTCTTTTAGCCTCATAGGAGACTTATTGTGAAGAGAAATAGTAAATGGAAGCAGGAAGTGGGAAAGCCACTTCCCAAGATGGTAGGCTTCTCTGCAAGTAGATCTCCCTTTGAAATCAGATGCCCATGAGTCTTAAGTGTAGAACTGGTTAAGTTTTGGTTATGCAGTCTGGACAGAAAAGCAAGTCATGCACTGAACAGTCCCTGTTATAACAATGCTGCAGGTCATGCAACCACATCACTGCAAATAAAAGAATAAAGAGAAAGTTAAAAAGCAGATAACATCACCATTTAAAAAACAGAGAACAGAACAAGTATTTTCAAAGCAGTTCAGTAAGGCCGTTTCTACTTAGAGTTGTGCAAATTCATGGGAAAAACATCTTTGCCAGAGCAGCTCTTCAAACTAACAGGAAGATTGTATGCCGAAAATTGGGAACAGCAACAAAATAGCTTCAAACAATATCAAAATTTAGACACAGTTCGGACAAATTTAAACACTTCTGAGTGAAGTCCTGCAGGCCACCATTCTCTGCTAACATAGCTATGGAAACTAAGTTTACACAGCTATGAAAATCTCTGGCATTCCTGCTGTCTGTGAGGACAACCAGTGGAAAAAAAATAAAAATCAAACTCAATATAAAGTCAAAGGTGCCTGTCCAATACTGTGCATGGTTATAAACTAAAAGACAATCATCAGGGTCAAAACGACACTGCCTGAGACTTCAAGCTCTGAGCACCGCAAATAAACTTCAAGCATTTATATTTCATCAAAGATCAATCTGTGCATGACACTAAAACGACATCACTGTCATACTACACTGGCAAGCGCTACTCATTCGTTGCATGCAGGTTTTAATCACAAGGAAATTACACATATTCTTGTTAAAACACACCAAGTAGGAGCCCTAAGACCACATCACAATACTGCGTAAGTGAATCTAAGTCTGGAGGACAACTGGATAGGCTGCATACTGCTCCATCCTTGCTGATACACTCTCCCTTGTGGCCAGTGGACTGACAGGTGGAATGCTTTACTAACACAGCTACGGTGCTTTCAGGTTCGCCAAGCAGCACAAATATCCTTACACAGCACGGCAGAGCACTAACTGCTCATTCTCACTTTCACTTGCCCTCACTGTGATGACGCAAAGAGTAAAGTAGCTTCACCCAACTGAAATCACACTGTGCAAACTGTTTCTCTCCTCATTTCCAACTCCCTAGTATTGCACTAGTCAAGCACAGTTCTAAGAACAGTTCCTGTGACAGGAAAACCCAGGTTACATACCCAAGGAAAAATACTCATAACTAAACTCAAGGTCTTAGAGCGAAAAAAGGTCTTTCTGCTGCAAGTCCTGCAGCTTGTATGTCCCTCTTTTTTCCTTTTCAGAATACTGATCAACTAACAGTTGAAAAACAAACAGAAAGATACATACATAAATCAAATGGAATAAAAACAGAAAATGCTTAAAAAGAACACATTCAAAGCAGACCTTGGGAGTGTATGTGGAGTAATTACTGTCTGTTTGAGATGTGCTGTTATGCTTGCTTTGCACTGCCTGGATGCAGAAAGTTACAGAGTTCAGGATTAATTATATGAAGATTACTGTAGTTAGTCAATAAAAAATAAAAGTTCAAGCTACATAAGAATTTACCTATTCTATTATGCATAAATGAATACAGGCTACTCCTTTAATCTCACCTGGCTATTACACAGTTCAGACTTACTGTTTTGTAATGCTCTGAGTGACCTGATGCACATAAACAGAAGTGACATTACAGGTTTCTCTTCGGGACATTAGTACTTTTAAAGAGGACTTGTAAATTCTGGACAGTGTATTCTCTTCTCTTTTGAGGACGTACAAATACCTCGGTTCATCTGAGAGTGCCCTTTTCAAACCTGAAATTCTTATCTTGTTCTAAAATAACTGTCTGTTAATTTCCTTCTCTTGGGGAACTTCTCAAAATGAATCAATACTTTCAGAAGCTACCTGTTGCAGCAGCTCTCCAGAAGATGACAGAAATGTGAGCGTAAATTCACTCAGCATAACCTGTCATTATTCCTGTGGCACCTTCAGAATGAGACAGTTTATTCAGCATGACCTGCCTGTAGAGGAGTGACTTCTCCTTTTCTTACCAGTATAAAATATTTCAGCTATATGTAACTGATGGCTTGCTGTCAGCCTGCGGGATTATTTCTTGGTGAGACATCTCCCTTCAATATTCAGCACCAGATCTCATTAGCTCCACTTCATTGTAAGTGGTTAATTAGTGACTTAAAACCTCCTTAACTTCTCTCTGTCATCCTGTGTTTTTCCCACACGCAGACATGACAGACGACTCCTGCACGTCACAGCCTCAGAAGGGATGGGAACCTCTCCTTCTCACTCACCTGGCCAGCTCTGGAGGCACCTATCAACACACTTACTTCAGAACAGTGCTCACACAAGCCAAACCTGATGCAAAAAAAAAAAAACACCAAACAACCCGACCCGACCCCATGTTCTTTCTAAGGAACTACTTTTATATTCAGTGTATGTTCAGTCCTAATAAAGACAAGGCTTTCTGTAGCTATCCACTGTCTATAACTAGTATTTTGTAACAGAACCACCAAAGTCATCAGGGCAATGCATCTTTACTTGCAAATAAGGATAGTACTTACCTGAAAGTATGGGTAGTACTTACTTAGTACTATCCTTACTTTAAAGTCTAACACTACACTCATACCAAATATTTCTGCCAAGTTTCTCCTTTAAGTTAACTGTCTCCAGATTTCTCTTCCTGCAGAGTTTCTAAAATTACTTAATGGCTTCTACTGCTAACGTTTGTTTTCTTTCCTGCATCTATTCTTTCTTTCTTCATGGCATTTCCTTTAGATTTTAGGCCTAAAAGAACCTATTGACATAGCATCTTTTCAGAACTGTGTTAACACCACTTCAAATTTTTGTAATTCTTACAATCACAGAATACAAAGTGGATTATAAATTATAAGAAGCATGGCCTTTTAATGTCACGTTTATTACTATTTCAATATTTTACTGATACTGCTAAATACAAACCTAAAAATCCCTCAAAACCACTGACACCCTCAAGAAACAGGTTTATTCTCCTGGTTAGCAACCTTTGGTGACTGAGAACTAAAGTCTCTGCTTTATAAAATTTGTACTACATAAGGAATGTTTCATTCAAATAATGACAATAAAAAATAACCTGATGGTTTTATTGCAACTGTGTTATAATATTGCAAGTATTTTATGACACCAGAGCAATTTTTTTGGGAAGCCGCCTTGGCTACAGTGCCACGTGTTGGTACAATGTCCTGTAGGACTGTATGATTTGTCAAGTTTTCTAGGACTTCTCTATCTACATTCATCCATTTTCAATCTACATTCATTAGCTGATCTAGGTATCAATTCAGTAAGCTGATGATATATTTAAAAAATGATCTTTGTATCCCAGTATTTCAGTGAATCCACTAAAATAAAAATCAAGCAAAAAGAGAGAACAGGACTAGGGAAATCCTCAGCATCTCCAAATACTGCAGTGAGATTGTCAACAGAGACAAAATCTCCAGGGATTTGCTGTAGAAGATTAAAGAAGTCTGAGGATGCTCATAGTGACAGTTCCTGTTTTACTGACATCGGAAAAGCCTCCAATATTTTATCAACTACAATTCAAAGTTAATTAGAAAAACAGCTCCAAAGGCTCAGATTTCATTTTACTACTTTTAAACTACCACCAAAAGGCAGAACAGTGAAAGACACACTGCTCTTCAGATTTTTGTACTTAATGGTTGCTTTTATCCGTCTTCTCAACCTTCAAACTGAAGAAATCAACCCTTATTTTTACTTACATTCTGCAAACTACTGACAGGCTTCTGCTCCTTTTTTGGTCTTCCAGAGGGAAGAAGCATCACAGGAGGAAAGCTACAGAATCAGTGATGTCAGGAAGCTTTCTGGATTCCTTGGAAGTGACTAACTTGAGATGTGGCTAGAATTTGACACAGAACTTGACAGCTGCCTTTGCCTGACCCCAGAGAACAGGATCTGGTTTGTAAAGATGTTCTGAGTGCAAATGAGACTCATTCCTTGCCACTCCTGGCTCCTCTATCAGCATATACAATAATGTAAGAGTCCACTTCTCTCTCCTGATGAAAGGCACAAAGTAGGAAAGCCTTGCCAATGCAGAGGAGAGCTGGACTGCTCAGATTTGAGAAAGGACATGCCTGGGCTGTGTGCAGCTTGTGTGGTTCAAGAGCTCATTCATCAAATTCCAGGCTTACCCAATCTTCACATTTAAATTCTTACGTTTATGATTCACCATTTCATTTTAACAGAACACTACGTGTATCATACTGCCAGCGTCAGCTAATACAGCTGTTCTAAGGAAGGGCTTCTGATGAGGTTTCCTTCTGAGCATATCACCTGAGATCATATTTCAGTCATAATCCAGCTTTCAATCTATTCTGCAGGTGACACCTGAAATACAACTACTTTCTCCAAGTGGAAAAAACATCGCTTGAAACTATTTCTTCTAAAGGACGCCTCTTTTAGCTATTTATTTGCACAATACTGGTGAGAAAATGCCTCCAAAATTTGCTAAACTTGGTTTGGAGATGTCAAAGCTTATCAACTTAGTATTACTGCAAAAAACAGAGTCCATGTTCTACCTAAAACACGTGCAAAAAACCACAAGAAGTCAGTATTACATATCTGACTTAGAGTGCAAAAATAGCTCCCTCATCAATCCTTGCAAAATGTCAGAATGTCCAGGGGAAAAAAAAAAAACTACAAAATGAATAAAATTCAGGAACTGTTTTGTTTTGTAAGAAATAGAAAAACTAGCCACATTCAAGACGGTCTTCCTCCAATCACTAACTAGAAGAAAATCAAGTTCTGAAGTTAAGATATTTTCCAATTATCATATCAACAGAAAACGTCAACATATCAATATAATCAAACCCACTACAGCTCATCCAGGAAGCTATGGACAGCCTCATACACTAGAGAACTGAGAAAACAAAGGCTACGTGCATAAGTCAAAATACCAAGGGCTTTAAAATCTACAAATCCCCTTAAATTTTCTTGACAGCTTGCACATACCACTTACTATCAAGATGATCATAAAGCAGCAACAGGATTGGTCAATATTAATTCTTTCATACACATTGAATATAAAATTGACAGTGCTGTCTACATGAATAGAAGGCCACAAAGAACTTTAAGAGTTAATACTACCACCTCAAGGGACATCATCAGAACAGCACAGGATTACCATTTGGTCATTTCCAAAGAGATAATGAAAAACACCTTGTAGCCAATGTGTATGTACTTCATTTTACAATATATACAGCTGTGTGCTACAGTTTGTTTTCCTCTGCACTGTGGATGGGACACATAACCCTTAAATTAGATTACAACATTTGGAAAATGTATGTTAGGATCCAAGTGGTTAAATGTTGCTGTAAGGAAAGTGGGGAACATGAATGCTCTTTTCTGTAATGTCTGATCACACATGCTAACAACTTAACATGGAAATACTTAAACTGGACTGCACACACATCCTGTAAGACCAGAAACTAGGTTTCAGCTCTAAACAACAGCATTTAACTGTTACATGTTGTTGGCATTTAATTTAAATCTCCCAGAAGGACTATTCTGGGCATATCCTCAGCACAGTACTTAGGAACGTATTCTCATGAACTTTTTAGCTGTTTTATCACTGCCCTGAAGAGATTTTTTTTTTTTTTCCTTTAAGACCAGTCTGCAGGATTTTTTTTTTTCTGTAGTGTATCAAGACAGCCTATAATTTAACAATTGTCACTACAGTTTTGATGTCAATAGTCTTTGTTGCCTCCAAAAAAGTCTTCCTAGAAGTTTCTTTGAAGTATGTATTGTACTAAGAGAATTCTGTTTTACAGGGCTTTTTTGCTATATTCTTTTACTGAAGATACAAAGAATAGACAGCATTCACAGCTAGCTCTGTACAGGTGCTTATTACCTCATGTCACACTCTCAGCCCTTGTTTTTTAATAGCACGCTACTTCCAAAACTACAAAACAAGCAAGATTTCTTCAGAGCCATCCACACTAAACAATTAAGAATTGCTGTATGCAACAGATAATCAAAGGAAAATGCTAAATAACGCAGAATTAAATTTTGTTGACTACCATTAGAAGTCAAAAGAAATGACTTATTGGAACTGGACAGAGACAGATGCTCTTTAGATGTATAGGTATAAGACTGCAATACATTTTTAGATTTTTATATTCAACACAAGCTCTGAGCTTCTGTTGAATACACGCTTCAGTGTCTTATCTTATGGGAAAATGGAAAGTCCAAACAGAAAGAGGAGAACCTACAGAACAGAAAATAAAAATCAACAACCAGAAAAGAGGAGAGGGAGAGAAGCCACGACAGAGAAAACCTAAAGACAAAGCTTCTAATCAGCATTTGTACATCTCCCAGCCATCAGGGGCATTTGTCTGTCATCAGAACTTTGGAGGCAAAATAGTAAAATAAATGTTACAATAATTAAAGCAAGTAGTTTTATTCTAGTTTGCAGATTGCATTCAAGTGATTTTAGATATGCAACTAATAGCAACAGTAAATGAAATTATTAAATAAATTTAAGAGAGAAACCCTCCCATTAAGGTCCTGGTGTTCCTTTCTTTCACAAGTAGGCTTTGGCAGTTTGATAACAGACAAAGACAGTGAGATTAGAATAAAAATGGAGTTTTCAGTGTTCTTAAATTCTTTCTCTAGGTGACACATAACGCTCTACTCTCAAGCAAGAACATCAAATCTGGTTACTTGCTCCTGTTCACACACGGCATGCAGTAAAGAGTTCTTCAAATGACTTGAATGGATTGCACAAAAAGATCAGTAAAAGACTTCACACAAAAACTGTGGTCATCTTGCTACGTAATATATAAAACTTCTTTGATCTGTTAGCATTTGGTATCTCAGTAAGAGACAGCAAAACGAGGATCAGCTCACTGAACTACAGAAATTGTCCTAAACTGCCTTTGTTGCTTAACTGCCATTGTTAACTTTTCTCCACACAAAAAGATACTTCTGCTGTCTCAACTTTATCTTGCAAGTATAGCCCAGACTTCTCACATCATGAATTAAAGAGCAGAATTTTTAGAAAATTGTTTTTCTTCCAAATGTGGGGCATAAAAGACAAACTTATATGAAGTTAATGAACTTCGTATGTTTTTGTATTACTGGGAAAAAAAACAACTACATTTTTCAGACACACATTGAAAGCATTCTTAGCCTAGATTAAAACAGATGATGTACTTGAGGATAAAGGAGTACCTGCAAGTGCCATCCACCTATTCCTTACCCTTTAATCTAGGTGTACTCATTTTAACTATCCTTTGTTCGACCCACTGAAGTTGTGAATTAATACAGGTCTTCAGATGCTTACTAAATGCTAATATGCCTTTTTTCTGAAGCTATTTATGAAGAAATGTCTTCACTGGGAAGGGCAACAAAATAAAGTAAAAGAATAAATGTAGAAACCAGACTGAACATGCATTTAGGGGGCCAAAGAGTCTCTAAATGAAAAATGTTTAAAACTGAATCACCACAAAATAGACTGAAGCCTTCAACCTACACTCAGGTCCTCTGTGTCCATCAATTCTTTGACAAAAACAATAGCCAGAACATAGAATCGCTCAGGGAAAAAGCAGAATTTTATAGGACCAGGGCCTAAATTAATACTAGGGACCATCTGCCACCCCACTGATCAACATGAAGGTGCTACAGAGAGCGACATATGATCAACTAGCTACATGCTAAGAAGGTAGTACAACAAATTACAGCCAGTTTTCAACAGTCAGCAACATGCTCACCTGAAGGCACTGGTACCATTAGTAAGGCAACTGATACAAATATACCCTGAATCAATATATTAAAAGCAAGTTGCTTATTAGGGGACAACAACTGAAGCATGTTAACATCAACAACGTTAATTTAGGCCTCAATCCATTATCTACTGTTAGTCCATAATTATAAAAAATTAATACAAACGCTTTTTTTTTTTTAAATGGATGATGCAGTAGCATATTAAAGCATTCCAAATATTTCTCGATCTTTTTATACTATATATTAACCACACACTTGATCTAGAAGAGTGGGACAAACCATTTGAAAATATTCAGTTCTGTCAGCAACAGGTAAAACCAGCAGACAAACAAAAGCCTTAAAAATCATCCTGCTTCCCTACTAAATGCCAAGAATAAGAGCATAGGAGATTTTCTTTTTTAAAAAGATATTTCTTGTTGCCGATAAGTGTTTTAGCTGCAAATATATTTTACAATAACATTATATACTAATTTTGCATTTTTGTGATGAGTTTTCAGCCTTTTTTTGAAGCAACTGGTTAGCACAAAAATAAAAAGCTTAATTCCTTTTAACAAAGGCAGTCTTGTAAAGCATTACAACCCTTATAGGCACAAATGTATCAACTGTGACAGGAAATTCACATTGTTACACAGCCCATATGAGGCTTTTTGTAAGGGACCAGGCTTCATACAAATTTAAAAGATTCCATTATTGTACAACACTCCTCTAGATGTTTTCAAAACTTTGGCACATTCAGAAAAATGCAGAGAGAAAAAGGGACAGATGGACTTCAAAAAACACAAACAAAGGGCATTACAAAACAATGAGGAAACCATAATAAAACCCTTTCCTGAACTGTAAAATAATGGTGGTAACAAGGGAGAAAGAGAAAAGGATGCTGGTTGCTTTTTGTTGAACGGTGTTACTTGCAACAGAAGTGGCCTTGATCATAGGGCAATTTTCTTTCTAAGGGCAAGGCTTCTCTACCTTGCAGTTGCTGGCTGGACATGACCAGGGTACGATCTCCTTGTGCTCGTGGCTTGCCTTTGTCTGGCCAGGAAGGACTGTCCTGAGCCTGTGCTAGCTAGTCTGTCTTCCGCTGCTTTTTTATGCAGGGTCATTCCCTATGGAAAAGAGAAACTTCTTAGAAAAAAGTAGAACATGTAACATTCAACAACTTCATTCATTTACATTTTACTGCCTCTTCTTCACCAACACTTACAAGGTTGTTTTGAATTTCAAACACAAAGCATCACATTTTCAAGGCTAAGGCAAAAACATCCTTCAAGATCTTTTACCATGTGCTCTTTTTTTTTTTTCCCCAGTCACTGTCCAGTTTGGAATACATTGTTGAGCAGCATGTCCCCCGGTTTCCCACATCTGACAAAATGCTTCCCCACAAACACAGCGACTGGACAAGCCTTTTCAAAATTGCCTCCCCTTGTCACCCCAGATCCCTTTAGCATACTGAGTGAGAAGAGTACTTCTCTTCTGAAAGCAAATTCTTTCCATCTCTACACTAGCTCATATGGCAGGATCACACCTTCAGAGAAAGTATGTTTTCAGCAGGAATGAATGCAAGGAGGAAATGAGAGTTCGAAAAAATAAAAAAAAAAGCTGTGATGGGTTGTATAGTTGTGTACAAAAGCAGAGGCTAATTACAAGAAAGACCCTGCCCAGGGAAGACAGTGAGGAGGAATTTGAACTCTATGGTGAAGAAGAAGAAAACATGAATGTTACATGGGTCATGGATTCCTTCTATCAGGACAGCAGACTCAATGCAGCCACACTCTCCCGAAGAGAAGTCTTGAACACATTTGCTGAAGGTGAAAAATCTCCTTGCACACATGCCCAGAAAAAGCTGTGTGGCTGCTTTTTTATACTCTGAATATTTTATGGGAGGGCCACACACCTGTGTTTGCCCTTCACTTGGGGCTAAACCTACACCTAGGTTAAAGAGGTTGCTTCTCAGAGTGCTTACTGCAGCAGTAAGCTTTGTGCCCCTTCATTTGAAACAATGAGACGGTTGCAGAATCAAAGTACATCTGAGCACTATAAGTCAGCATAATTGAAGGACTAGAATTTCAAGATAGCAATCTGAAGCTTCCTTCCCTCTATAAAATGCCATTTCTGGTCTTAAAATTTGAAAAATAACAAAAATGTTCTTTCTCACTTACCCCAAGGTTAACAAAGGAATATATAGTCTTATATAACAATAACTTAAAATGATTAAAAAGCATTTGTTTCTGTGTCTTGTGTGTTGGAAAATGATTTTCAAACAAAAAAATAATGTAAATAAATGAAGAATTCCATGAACAACCTTGAAATAACTAATATTAATCCCTTTGGGTTTTTTTGTTTGTTTGTTTGAAAGTTTGGGATTTTCTTACCATATTATACCAGGCACTAACAATAAATTTCTCCTCCATTTCTCTTTGACTTTTTGTTTTTTCGTATTCTTTCTATAAAAAAAAAAAAGCATACATTTAAAAACAAAGTACAACAAGTATTAGTCTATACTTAAAAAACCACAAGAATAACACACATCTACCAGGCAACACGAAGATTACTACCTCCAATGAATGAAACATTCTATCCCGTTCTTGCAACTGATTTTTCAGAGCCTGAATCTCAGGAGCTGCACCCTGGTTTTGCTTAGGGTCTAAGGTGCGGATGACCTGTAAGAGAAAAACAGATTGTTTTAAATTAAACACTGCAAAAGCAATCTAATTAAGTGAAAAAAAAAAATCAAACAATTATAACCATGCAAAGCTGATTAAAAAACAAAAAGTGACTTAAAACATATCAATGGTAAGAAAAGACACTCCAAGATGTGGAGTAGAGGGATGTGCAGTCTTAAGAGGCTGACTCCCGTGAAACAATCTTGCTGAACAGCATGACAGAGGCTCTGCCTCTGAACATCAGCCATGGTATGTTGGAGAATCTGAACTGGGTTCTCTTCTATGTGACCATGAAACAAAACTACTAATAGGAAAAGTAGAACTTAAGAAATTCACTGTCCCAGACTCACATTTGCAGGTCCCTTCTCTGGTTACACTACCTTGGGGCCACAGTGGTGGAAATGTTTTCTCAAAGACTTTTTACGAGGCTCCAAAAGCTCAGGTTTACTTACACATTCCCTGTTAATTCCTCCCCTTCAATTTATGGACCACTTCAATCTGGAAAGACTACACCTGGTGCCACGGGGTACCATTGGGGTATCAGGTGCTGCTATTTCTAGAAAACTTATGCCAAAAAGCATCCTGTGGCACATGCATGATCACTATGTTACTAATACGATGAACAGACACCTAGTTATGTTCATGTGTGGCATCCATCGCAGGCAGCATTTGAGTGCTATCAAGCACAGAGCTCAGCTAAGAACAAATCCAGCAAAATGCTTAGATACCTAAGCTCTCTGTAATAGAAAATGGCAGACAAGTTTTTAACATGCTGGGGATATATAGGAAGAGACTTCTCCTTTGTCTTCCTAACCATTTCAGAATGATATATAAATGCTGAAATAAAACAATGCTTTCAATTTTACTAAGTTGTTTTTACGGAATAGTATTCATGGAAGACGACTCACAGAAGTATACTAGGTTTCTAAGAAAACATACACTAGACTTAGATATACTTTCTATAGTGGAAGGCTGTAATGATTGTACTTGTCTTCACAAAAAAAAAGTGAAAGTTGATGAGATCACAAAAAACTAACCTAAGAAGAAAAATTAATGTTACTGTTATATAAAGCACCCTATAAAGTAACACAGTACATACAAACAAATCTTATTGAAGGGGGAAATCAGGATTCTGTCTTTCACCAGAATACTCTAAGAATATAAGATGCAAAAGAGAAAACAGAAAAAAAGAAAAAGAAAGATTTGTTTAGTTTTCCAGAAGGCCTTTGAAACATCTTCAAAGTAGTCACCGAGAAAACCACATAGAAATAAAGGAAGGAAGCCTAGAGTTCTGACAGATTAGGAACCCATTTACAGATTCCCATTTAACTCAATCCAGACACAGCAGAGACTTTGATGTTATCGTGAATAGACGAAACAGATGAATGAAAATGCTAGTATGCTTTTAAGAAACTCAAATAAAATATAGAAAGTATAGAAGAAATGGGGCTATGGTTGAGACGACAATATTGCCATTTTAAAGCTGGTAGTATACCCACACCCTCAATTCCACATTCAAATATTTGCCACCTTCTAGCCCGAAGCATACATTAAGTAGTAAAGGTGAAAAGCAATACTAAACATCAGTAGGAGAATCGAACAGCTTGTGTAAGTAGTTCAGTCAAAAATACTACTTTACGTAGAAAAAGCATCTGTTAAAAGAGTTCACATTAAAATGGTTTCTAAACCAGTTAGCTAAACCAAGACATGAACAGAAGGAAACCAGGGGCAAAAGATGAACAAAGAAAGCAAAGTCCAATTTAAATTGGTGAGAATGACTCTGCCACGTGTGTAATTACCTCTGGCTGTAAACTCTAAGGGCTACGACTGAGAGAACTTCTCAGAAGCCCCATAAAAGAAAAAAAAAAAAAAAGATGAGCAATTTATGTGAGCAATCAGAATTCAGTGAAATCTGAAGCAGCTAAAAGCTACATTGATAAAAAGGTGTATCAAAATTATCTGCTCCTGGTAAGGGAGACATTACTGACTGAGCACTGTGAGAAGCCTACACCATCCGGAAGCACACACAAATAGATCCAGTGAGGCAGAGAACCCCAAACTTCCTCTTCCCTCTCTGCCTCTTATTCTTCAACCAAAAGAAGAAAAGCTGATACAAGCTTTTTGTTGGTTTGTTGTTTGTTGGTCCAATTGTGCCTGCACTTGGTGGCACTAAGCCACATTTGCATGTACGAAGAGGCATAACTACTCAGGGAAGATGTGCTGGAAGTCCCCAGAAGCCTCAGCAAAAATGCCAATTAAGGAGTACTTCTGTTTATCGAGCTTCCCTCCCTTGAATTGGTTTACATAAGTGGTTCTCTGATTCTGAAACAGAGCAGCACAGCTGTTTCAGGAATTTCTCCATTACCAATCCTAGTATGGATGCTCAGAGGGCTGAAGCACCTCTCCTATGAAGGCAGGCTGAGGGAGTTGGGGTTGTTCAGCCTGGAGAAGAGAAGGCTCCTTACAGCGGCCTTCCAGTGCCTAAAGGGGGCCTACAGGAAAGCTGGGGAGGGACTCTTTGTCAGGGGTTGTAGTGATATGGCAAGGGGTAATGGCTCTAAAAGAAACAAAAGGGAAGATTTGGATTAAATGTTAAGAAAAAATTCTTCCCTCAGAGGGTGGTGAGGCACTGGCACAGGCTGCCCACAGAAGCTGTGGATGCCCCATCCCTGGAGGTGCTCAAGGCCAGGGCTTTGGGCAACCCCGTCTGTTGGGAGGTGTCCCTGTCCATGACAGTGGGGTTGGAACAGGGTGGGCTTTAAGGTTCCTTCCAACTCAAACCATTCGTTGATTCTATGATAATTAACATGGAACACACATACTTACGCTTTTGGCCTTTTCCAAATACTTTTTGTAACGCTCTTCCATTTGCTTCATTTCCTCCTCTTTTTTCCGTAAGGCTTCTTGTAACTCTTCAATTTTGAGTGCTTTATGTCAGGAGGTGCACACATTGGGAAATAACAATTATATTATGTTTATTTTTGTGTGTTTAAACAGACACTTAAGGCACAGGTAGAACATACCGCACTTCTTATCACATAAGGAATGTGATATAGCAGATACCATAGTTTTAATTACTCAACAGCTCAGAAACATAAAAAAACATGTACTCATGTAATATCAAGAGATTGTTTTTTGTGCACAAATTTTGCTTTTAAAAATATGGAAAAATAAAGAGAAATGGAATCATAAATCATTGCCATTACTGAACAGACTCAGCAAACTAGTTTCTTAATGCATTACAAATTTCAAATTACATTCACATTGCAACTCAGATAAAAATGAATTTATTTATTCTGTGTTAGAGGAATGATTCATAAGAGGTACAATTCTTACTTAGACCTACTCAATTTTAACACTGGACATAATTTATCAGAATTGTAACATGAATATAGTCAATTTCATTTTTTCCACTTTTTCTCAAGCAGCAATGCAGATCAGCAGGACAGTTTCACACAGGCTTTTCCTGTGTTGATACAAAAATATGTTGAGCCACTATCACTTAAAGCACAAACTATACATCTTCAAAGAAGGTCAATTCCATCATTCCGGATCAAATAACACATAACAGTGGTGTCTAGTTCTCATACAGCATTAGACAGTCGGCAACCCTCAGTCCATTTGTTTTGCAACTTTGTTTTAAAATGTTCTTTCATGTTTATCCTACACTTTTCTCTCTAAGCTCTTCGAAAACACTAAGCTAGTAAACAGGATCAAGTCATCTTGATCATTACTCAACACAACAAAGTAAGTCCTGCCGAAAGTCTTCACTGATCAGTGAAGGAATCAATAGCAGATTGTCTCCAAGAATACAAGAATCAATTTTTCAAAGTGTTCTGTGATTCTTGTAAAATACCAAATCCTTTTGGCCATTCTCAGGACAGCTAAAAGAATCTGAAGAAATAATTCGCACACCTTTTATGCTGACTATGAGAATACAGGAAGAAATACAAGCATTTTTATTTTATCAAGACAAAACTCAGACCTAGGTTTTTAAAAAGCAAGTTGTAATTTCAGTAAAACAACTACAGAAGCTTTAACATGACTATTTTTTTTAATAAGTCTGAGAGTCAGAAAAACGTTCTTACACTCACACTGAGGCTTATCTAAAATGTCAGGATCATGTGTTTATTAGCTGCTTATGAAGTCCCTAACCTTCATTTCCAGGTGTACTAACATTTGCTAAAACATAGAACTTTATTGCATACCCTGCAGTTTTAGCTCAACTTAACTAAAAATCCCTTTTGGATACAGAATTTATGTAATGAATAGTAAAACTACATTTTAGTCTACCTGGATCTCTTATGGTTGAAATTGTTCTGGCACAAACCAGAGAAGCTGACATCGGTTGCAAGCTTTTGCCTTGTTCTATTATGAGTAAGCTTCAAAACCAACAATCAGGCTCCTGCAGTATTTCTCAAGAAATAAATAGTATTACCATGCTAAAAATCAATCATTAACAGCTAGATGCTGGGCTCTAGAAACCATCTGACCTATAACTATACAACATAATTCCTACATCTGTGTTGACGATTGCCCAAAAATATTCTCAAATTACAACACAGTTCTACTCTGTTACCTGAAAACATACTGAAGGAATATATATTGTTAGTAAAAGATAACCTGGTGATGGCAGCAAGGATCTTCTAAACTAAGGTGGTAGGAGACATGACAGTTCTGAACAGTTGAGGTTCAATGATAGGTATGATAATGACTAGGTATTTCTATGGCCATTGTCATTTCTTACTATGGTGGTCTCTAAAATGCAATCTCCTGCTTTTCAAGCATTAGAATAATCTTTTTAGTCACCATAGTGTCAGAGAAATTAACACCTATCACTGACATTTAAAATGTGCATTTTGTTTACCTTGCACCTTCTATAGCTATTATAATTAAAGACCTCACACATGAAATGCTTTACAAAGAAAAGAAATGGAGTGCACATCAGTAAACTCACAACTGTTATTGCATCTTGGTTCCAAATCCTCAATAATAGCTCGTTTCTTCTGTAACTCGTTATTAGCTTCATGGAGTTTCTCACTGTTACAAATCATAAAGGCACATATTGTTTTCCAAATATTCTTACTGAGTTTGAATGAACATTAAGCGATATTAAAAAAAACAACAACAAAAAAACAGCTCAAATAGCAATATATTTCTAATAGCATTACTGATTTTTCCTATGTGGGATGAGGACAAAAGACAAGTGTTATTAATGTCACTGTGGAAATATTTGTAACATATGACAGCAAAGAATTACAGTACAAGGAGAACTGTAACAGCAAACAGCCTCATTCTCAGTCCAAAATGACAAATTTACTTTAGAACTTACAGTAAATTATACAACGCATGCCTAAAATGAATACTTTTAACTGAGATTACATAATGAAAGAATGGCTAAACCCACAAGCAACAAAAACTACACTTTTTATTGTAAGACAGTTGAAAAGCGAAGTCTTTTGCATTTTAGGAAGTAGAGGGGAATAATGTAACAAAATGGTAACACTCCCTAAAATGTTATGTATTATGCCCTAAGTTACCTAAAAAGTAAACAGATTATTTTTATTTAAATTCAAGTGTTTTCCCCAGAACAAAATGACTTACTCCTCTCGACTCTTATACAACGCTAGGCAAGGTATTCTAACTAACACAAAAGATGTTTTATTCACAGCTCTTATTACTTGGCAAAGTTTTTCTATGAAATGAAAATAATATCCTAATAGCAGACTCCCTAACATTTCTGTGCTAAATCATTTCTCTTAGTTGTGTATCTTCTAGGTACATTATTAATGAGTGTCTGCCTTCTGTATGATATGGAAAACATGTAATTTCAAACTGCAAGCAATACAGGAAAAAATACTTACAGATGTTCTTCAAGTTTCTTTTTCAGAAGAATTGACTAAAACAAAAAGTTAAATGTGTTATTTTAATATATTGGGGTGCTTTAATATAATTTCAAAATTATTTTTAAGACAATTTTGACATTCAAACACAAATCCACATTTTTACTTCACTCAGTTTTAGATTGTAAATCCATCCTCTGTGGTAGCAATCCTTTCCTTCATAGCCATGTGACTATCCTGAAATTAGAATGCTTTGTAACTTCACAAATATTTCACCAGGAACTGGACCAATATAGGCAAGATCCATAAATTATAATGCTCTATGGTAGTTTTAATTTCTTCACGATCAGTACTTTTGTAATCAGTCTCAGTAAATTAATATGAAATTAGAAAGCGCAGCAAAATTTGTTAGAAGAGCTATCTTACCAATATGGCAAAGCAATTTGTATCAAGATGTGTAATAAATTAATTGAAGCAAATTCCTGTCCCCATAGAAACTAGAGGGAATAGAGTGTTTTAGACCGGAGTATAGCAGAACATTTACCACTTTTCTGTTTCTCTTCTTTACTGACTACAGACATGTAAAAAATATCATACAACTTACAGTGTTCCACTTTCTGGTTAAATCACATTTAGATAAGCTCTTTAAATAAAAGCTTCAAAGTAAATTTTATTTTAATCTTAAACTCACTTGATACACAGTGAGTATCTTTCAAAAAACAAAACCAATAAATGTCTTTAAACTGAAAGTAGCGTTAAGTAAATAGAAAGCCATACTCACAATAGCCTTGAGCAGAAGCCCATGCCAAGAAACAGAGATGACATTAGTATAAAGCAAAACAGCAGCCAACAGAAGAAACTATTTAGAAAGTCACGAACAGAAAAAGTTAAAGCTACGCATATTTTCAGACATGCGTATTTTTCTCCTCTGTTCTCATCAGCAGTTTCATCCTGTAACATTTTCTAAAACACATCACTAAAAAAAATATAAAAATGGTAAAGAAGCACATTTGTAAGTCACCGTATTTAAACCAGAATTTCAAAGGAGAACAACTGCTGTTTTGGAAAGTCATTTAAGACAAAAATGATACAAGTAACAAACAGGAGAAAGTGTGCAGTCTATTGGGCTACAACCATAATAAATAGATGCATGTGTTTTTGTGGAGTGATTCTGAATTGTCTTATTTCCACATAGATCAAATACAAGACAAATGTAAAGTACTTAAAACAGAACCTGCCTTTTTGTTTTGTATTTACCCAATACGAATCAGGATGGAGCTCTAGCATGTGACTAATGTTCCAGAACACCATCGAAATATAATATCACTAACAAAATGACTTCATTGCCTTTCCTCCAGTGGTCTTTCAACACAGGTTTAGACACCTAGCCAATAGGGACAATTTCACTGTGCACCCCACTTTTTTTTTTATTTATTTTTATTTTTTAGCTTTGTCATAGTGTAAAGACTTCAAAATATTGTCTTTGACCACATTCCTAGGTCACTTTTTTTTTTTTTTTTGATTTCCAAATTCAAGTCTGAAAACCAACTTCAAAATTGGATTTCCGTCTTGCAGTAGAATAAATGGGGGAAGTATGTAAAATAATCCAACATGACTCCACTGATTTCAAAGTCAGAAATTTAGAGCAGCTAAGTATCTGCAGGTTTTGACCATTTGTATTTTTCTGCTCCCAATCCTCTAAAAAAACCTGCTGCGTCACCAACTCTTCTGTAACAATAAATGTTTGCATGCATCCTTATCGGTCACAAAGTATTTAAATTGGCAAGGTTGCTTATGTCTGTCCATTTGGGTGACTATTGATTGATTTAGATGAGAAAAGGGAAAGCTGGCAACAGTGATTATTTATTTTCGAAGGCTTTTAAGAAAATTAAAACTGAACTCAGCTTTGTTTTTGGAATGTTTGTATTACATTGGGTGTAGACTGGTAAAGACACCAATGACCGCTTGTCAGTGTGGATTCAACTGGTATATGCTCATGTTACTCACACAGTATTAGCATTGTTGTGGGAGTAATCTCCCTCCCATCTAGATAGAACATAAGTTCTCACAAGCAAGAAGCTAACAATGATTCACAGCACCACCACTAAAAGAAGCTGGACTGAGTATACCCAGACAGAGTAATTTACCCAAGACACGTGATTAGGAAAAAGGATAAAATGTAAAACATATGGTTTTACCAACCCAAAGGTGTTGTATATACTCGAAGCAAGACAGATAAAATAAATTCAAATAAATTACTCTAAAAATGGGCAAACATTACTTTTTTTTTTTTTAATAAGTTTAAGCCAGCTTCAAAGTCATATATCCACATCCCACATCCTCTGCTCCTAACAGGTAATTAATAAAATTGTTGTTCTCAGATAGGAAGGACAGGACCTTAAAAAAAATCCCATGAAAAAACGAAGCTTTATCTAATTTTGAGATGCTTCACACTGAGATTCATTCAAGTCTTTCATGTGTTCATAATAGACAAGTATTTCTATAATAAAACTAAAAATATCAGCAAATGCATACTGGATATTTTGCCTTTTTTTTTTTCCCCCCCCAATGCTAACAAGTTCCATTTACAAAACTCCAGCAAAACCACTGATGGCTTTAGAAAATAGATATCCTTTTCAGTATTTAATTGCTATTTTTCCTTTGCATCAAAAAAACTTACAAAAATAGTCTTTTTATTGAAAATGTCTCGTATACTTAAAGGAGACAAAAGGAACATTTTTTCCCCCTTTGGGGATCAAAGCTTGGTTTTGTTCTACATGTTAAAGCTGCAGACAGATGGCTATACTCTGGCTTGAGGTTAAGCTAACTTAACAGGATGAGGGCAACTACAGCACGTGTCTTGAGAAAATTTTTTGATGTGAGAAGCTGACAAAAGTTACAAACAGCACCATGAGAGATGGCCAGATTTCACAGACACGTTAAGAGTAATGAGCAAAGCAGCTGAACTTCACAAGAAACAGAACAGGTAACAGAGTTCTGGGGACTTTTTAGGGAGACGCCACATCAGGAGGACATACTAGCTGTACCAAGAATAGCATATAAGGCCAAGATTGCCTATGTAATGGTACGAGAAACTCCAGATTTTCTACAGATTTATCAGGACTACGTCCAGTGGGGCAGAAGTAACCAAAGGCAGTTTTTTTTATTTAGGAATACTTGTACATTAGGGTGGAGAAAGGGAGAACAAGCATGAAGAAAGGAAGTGATAATAAGGCATGCAAAAGACAATCATAGCTGTTTGGGGTACCTGTTGATTGCTGATGCTCTACACATGAACACATTCTGAAGGACAACAAATCAAACCTGCTGTTCTGACCACACCATTCATGTCTGACCTGATACTGTAGTCTGGAAAATAAGGGTAGGAGGCCATTCCCTGTCTAGCAACGCAACACCTAGATGGACTGACTAATCAATCATGCATCCCAACATGATGCGTCAGTGCATGTTACAGGCCTAATGGCACCGACATCTTCCTAACATCCTCCTCCCACTGCAACTTCAGTGCAAAATGAAACCGATCCATTCCTCATTTAGATCTCGGTAAGGACATTTGTCTGGGCTACAATAATGCTTTTACTGCTTTTTGAGCAAGCCTAAAAATCCCTTCAACTTTGAAAACAAAAACAAAACAAAAACAGTCATCAAAATACAAACAGGACTTTCAATTTTCAGAGTAGTTCACTTTTACATTGTAAATATGAAAAAAAGTGCATTGTTACAGAAAAGTAGTGAAAAAGACATGGTCAAAATGATGAAAATGAACTGTATGCCATGTGCTTCCTTATTCTTTTTCTCGTGCCTCTGAAGAATCACCCTTTTTAAGGATAGATCGAAGACAACTTCAGGATGTCCCTGCACAACTTGATCTACCTCTGAAGTAGGGTTTAACTTTGAGTTAAACTCTGCTTTGTGCGAGATTTTGGATGAGGTGTCCCATCCATTTAGAGGTTCTTGAAACCTCAATTCATCTCTGATTCTACACTTAACTTGCTTCATTAAGAGTAAGTCAAGGCCTACACACTAAGCTCAGCAAAAAAGGCCATGGGGTTTGTGCATATAAGTCACCACTGGCATTGTCAGACCTACACAGAAGCCCAGAAAGCAGCTACTTCATCGTGAACTTCAGCTGTGCTTGACAACACCTGCCTAGTACACACAAGAGGCTATACCATGGTGTTGTGGCAGTGGTATTTTGCTGTTAGCAGAACCACCTCAGATGATGCCTAAACAGGCTGCAACCACTCCTGTAAGTGAGCTACAGACATATCCTAAATTACAGTCCAAGCCAGAGCCATAAAAAGGGACAGAATTACAATCTCAGTAAATAAAACTGAATGCAATTAGATAGGGACCATTTACAATACTTAATGCCTGAGAATATATATTTTTTCATATTCTTGTTCATCCTGAAGATCTGATTTTGGTCAATAACCTAGAAACATCTCAGAATCACACAATACTATGAAATGATTTCATAATGCATTCTATAACACATTCTAAGTTACTTAGGAAAATAATCTTAAGTGAACCCAACTATGTTGTTTTAGTTTCATACAGTTTATTCTGAAAATTAAGTGGACAAGCTAAATTAAATACACTCTTAAATGAAAACAAGCAGCTAGTAATAGTTTTCATTTTTTATATGAATTAGTTAAAACAAAAACACAAAAATAGAAAGCAACGCATTACAACTTGTTGCCATTTAGCAGGGAAATACACTGGTATTGTGAGTGTACACTGTGCACGTGCCCTCCTGTAAATCACTGCTTTCAATAAAGTTATAGAGCTTCTTGTCTCAAACACAAGAGATATCAAAAGTAATTTTTGAGTGGAAGACTGAAAGTTGTTCTCCACACTAACTGCCATGATGGGTATGCTCCTATTAAAAATAAAGCTAACTCTGTGAATGGAAACAGAAACTGCTGCGTATGTCAATCAACTAATCATTTGCCTTTTTTAGTTTTGGCCTGCATGGCATTACAAGATACACTTACTCTAGCAATTACAGGGTTTCCACTGTCGGGAAAGGGCTTACCTTCCACTAAGCAAACCAAAAATAACTTCAGATATTTTACTAAGATGTGGAGAATTAACACGTCCTTAATGCCTTTCAAAAGTCTCTATTCTAACTAAATAATTTTAAACAATGCTGACTTTACTATTAGAATAGACACATTCAATTAAGCAAAACTTGACACTTTCTCTGCATAGGATTTTTATATTTTTTCTACACAAACGTCTTATTATGTCTTATACTCTATTTAGAGAAGCATTATTTAGTATTAAGACCATAACAGTGAATATGCAAAACAACCAGAAACCTCTATTTGCATATTTCTTCACTACATAACAAGCAGAAACTTTTACCAAAAAATGGATGATCCAAGAAATAAAACTACTTGAATGTAAGCTTGATACACATTTCTACTTACATCTTCAGCTTTTGAACCTTGATCCTGCAAAGATTTTTGTAGTTCTTCAACCTGGGATTGCACTTCTAGGAGTCTCTGATTTACCAATCTAGGAAATAGATAATATTTTGTTTTTCAGAAAACAATAAAAAACTGCAAAACAATGCCGAGACTTTTAGTGTCCAATGTTTTCAGATCATCTACACAGGAGGTGCAATGCTGTATTTTATTCACTAAAAATTTACAACGGAACTGAGAGGGTACAACAGTTCCAGAGATCAAAGTTTGTAGTCTCCCATAACAGTCTGATACTTATCCAAGACAGCATAGATGCAAGTCATAAGAAACTATTTCCATACAGGTACAACAAGAGTTTCTAACTTGTTCTGACTCACTGTGAGACAGCTACTAGCTTACTGCCTTTACACAGCCACAGAACCCTAAAAACCCATAGGTTGGAAGGAATCTCCAGAGATCATCTTAATCCAACTTCCTTCATGAAGCAGATCAATTAAACAGATCCACTGAGAGCAGCTGTGTAACACAGAACCATGTTCAGATGAGGTTTAGATACCTCCAAGGATAAAGTCTGACAATTTCTCTGAGCCTCTCTTCTAGAGGTTGGAAATTTCTTAGAATTTTTTTTCCCTTTGCATTGAGTCAGAATCTCCCATACTCCAGTTTCCACTGCCTCTTTTCCTTCTACTGTCAATCTCTGAGAAGAGTCCAGCTCTGCCTTCTTGACAGATTCACATTATGCAGATGTAGATCGCAGAACCATCTCCCATGTGCCATCTTCTCTGCAAGCTGAGCAAACCTAGTCCTCAGTATTACCCCACATACCATGTGCTCCAGTATGCCTCATCTCAGCACTCCTGTATGTCCAAAACTGAATGCTATATCCAGACGTGGTATTATGGGATTCCTCAAACGGCTGCTTCACAGCCTCGTGAGGACAGACGAGGTCGCAGTCAGCCTCCTGGGCTGCAGGGTTCTCAGCTGAGACACTCTCTTTACTGCCCAACCAGGATACCCACAGGTTTCGCAGCAGAGCTGCTCCCCAGTCTACCAACACCAGCCTGCATTGCTGGTCTCCCTCCCAGACACAGACAGGGCCCCATCAGCTCATTTCTCTACACTGTTAACAGCACTACTATTCACTGTGACTGAATTTTTCACTCACTTTACTGTCCACTTATTCAGCCTGTATGTAACCATTCTGAACGTAAGGATATCACAGGAGACTGTGCCAAAGGCTTTGCCAAATCTGAGGTAATTTAAGGTATTTCAACCTCTTCCATGTAGGCAGCCATCTCAGTGAAGACAATCCGTTTAGTCAGGCATGCTTTGCTCTGAATAAATTAATATCAGCCTTTCCCAACTACTTTCTTGTCCCTCTTGCAACTGGAAATTCATTCCAGATGGATTTCCTTCACGAGCTTCCTAGGAAATGAGCTGTGGCTGACCAGTCTGTAGAGGCCTGGATCCTCTTTCTTGCCCTTTTTGAAGGTGAGCGTGGCATTTACATTTTCCCAGGCTTCAGAAACCTTCACCAATCAACATTACCTGTCCAAGATTTAGATAGAAAGCAGCTACACAGCAGTATCTGCCAGCTACCTTAGCACCCTCAGATGCAGTCTGGTGCCATGTATGCCTATATTCAGGAACACGTGCTGTTGGGTTTTGAGTATCTCCAAGAATGGACACAACCTCTCTGGGCAACCTATTCCAGTGCTTAGAAACCCTCACAGTAAAAAAGTATTTTCTTATACATTTAGATGGAATTTCATGTGCTACAGTTTGCACCCGTTGCCTTTTCCCACCACTGAGACTATTTCCCTTAGATATTCCCATCAGACATTTACAAACATTGATAGCATTCCTCCCAAGTCTCCTGTTTTCTTGCCTACACAGAATCTCTGAAAGATGCTGCAGTTCTGTAATCACATCCTTGTGGCCCTTCACTCAGCTCACTGCATTAAGTCTCTGTCTGTTTTATGCTGGGGAACCTGGTATTGGCACAGTACTGTCAAAAGTGTATGGCATTGTCAGAAAAGTCAATGGAGCAGAGGACAGAGGAGTTAGAAGACAATACTTCTTACCTGTTCTCTGTCTCCAATTCATTCTTCCTTAAGTTTGCATCATCAAGAAGGCTCTGCAACAAGGCAATCTTTTCATTGTCAGAACCTTCTTGGTTCAATTTTAAAATCTTGTTCTCATGCTGAAGGCGAATGAGTTTCTCCCTAAAGACATGAAATACAGTTTTATAGAAAATAGTATACTAATCTCTTTAAAGAAAAA
Source organism: Cygnus olor (assembly GCF_009769625.2). NCBI lineage: Eukaryota > Metazoa > Chordata > Aves > Anseriformes > Anatidae > Cygnus > Cygnus olor. The sequence continues at coordinate 51,353,843 of NC_049198.1, forward strand.
AACAGTTTAAAACAGAAGGTGTAAAGATAATATAAAGATCATCTTTACCTATTTAAGACAGACAGATGAAACAACAATTAAGTCTTCAAACCCGCAAATTCAAACCCAATTAAAGGAGCTGTAATTGTAGAAAGCACAACAGAAAAAAATTGCCTGAATGCCCCTCCTAGATCTCAGAGTACAGAAGGACAGGTTTATAGGTAGAATGTGGAGAACGCAAAGCTCGGTGACAAGTGTCAAGGGAGGCTGTAATCTCAGCTGTCATGGAACTACTGTACAAACCTGGGGAAGCCACTTCTACCCTGTTGGTCTGTTTTCCCTCATGTCACTTAACTTGTTGATTTACTCAGGTGCAAATGACAGATCGCAGACCAGACCTGCCTGATGAAAATCCCCCATCTAGTCACATCCATGAGATGGAGAAAGGGGCTCGAGCACAGACCCACGCTCTGTCACCTCACAGGGAACTAGAGAGCAGCAGCAGCTACTCCAGTGGGTAAGCTGCCTCTTACAGTCTTCCCCTGTCATCAGGGGGAGCAGCAGCCCAGACCTTCAGATCAGGAAGCTGTACTCCTACAGCAGCCACTGCTACAGCCCATCTCTATGAGGTAGGCACAAAGGCCAAATTTAGCAGCTGCAAACAGACTGCATAGATGCATGCTTGCATAAAATCCAGATTTCATCTTCAGGAGCTGAAGATGGAAGAGATAATGAAACCACATGTCTAACCTTGTGTATCTACAGTATTTATGCTTCCTGTCCTCTCTCATGCAGTCATGTCAAAGATTTATGTAATAATTCCGTAATTCACTAATACTACGTGAAAGCATTCTTTTGTTGTTGCCGAACAAATCTAGAAGAATTGCTCTCGTAGTAAGATGCAGCAACAGAGCTGGAAGAAAAGAACTCTTTTCTACTGTTAGCTTTCTTCACTTAAATTATGTTCTGACCCCAAAAGGATCTTTCCAATTGTTAAAACTGTGTCAATTTTTGTAGAAATGTGAAAGAATAAAATTCCTAAAGGGTCAATAGATTTCTGAGATGTGACTGCCTTTAAGTAACTTAAATTTCAAGCTGCAGTGATACTGAGCATACTGGCAAGGATAAGCACCACCTGCAACTTTTTAAACTATGATTTTCAGCTCTGCCATGGCTGTTCTTCCCTTCCATAGACTGTAATCATTTGCAACAATACAGAGTGAATTATCAAATCAACTGTTTCTATGTCAATTTTTATTCATTTTCTCCTTGTACAACTGCAAGTTCCACTGGAATTTTGTCTGTTAATTCTGATATAAAGTGCAGTTACATGAACACTCTGCAGGAAAAGAAGAGGCACAGTATGAGCATGAAGAGTTTCTTGTTATCGTTCTCTTGGAGTACCGTACAAAAATTAAGAGGTCAAATGAATTTTGTTCTAAGCTCCTACTGTGCAGAAATCCAAAAAAAGAAAATATATATATATTAATTGTAGAAACTTTATAGCACTGATTAAGAAATGAACCAATTATTTATGGGTACATTGTAAGGATTAGTAAAACAAGGCACACATTAGCTTACTTTATTTCAGGAGTAACAATTTCTGCTGCTAAACTGTCTGAAGGTTCTTGTGTTCCTAGCGGCATCAATCCTGGGTCAGGAAAAGTAAAAAATTTAACAAGCAGACCAGTTACTTTATTTTAAAAGATCAGAAATAAACTTTGTTCTACAAGCTTGTAATTTTAGAGTAATGCTAGTAAATGGAAAATTACACAAAGTCAGGCTACAGCAAGACAGGCAACAGCAGTTTCATTTGGCGAATAATCGTTATTTCTGTCTTCATCCATTCTGGTGAAAGTGATTTTATGGTGTATTTTCTACTCATTACCTTATCTAAAAAGCTGTGCAATGCAACAAAAATAAATTGCAACACATGAAATATCATATACACATGAGAAAACTCACATAACTTTCTTCAGAGATCAACTACATAGACATTAGAAATACATTCTAAAACTACCACACAGGGGAGGAGACTAAAATTTCTGATCGACTGAAATCATGTTTAAAGTTCTCAAATACTTGCAAAGTTATGAGTAGCAGAAGCAGCTTTTTATTGCTGTTCTCAGAGGATCTTAAATTTATTCCCTGCTACACAAAAGCACATTCAGCAGTCTTTAGAGAAGTCCTGTGAACTTTAGAAAAGATGCATTTAATCTCCTTATTTGTCCTTTACCTGTAGTGGTGAGCTGACCCTCCTGTGCTTGTACACACCTGAGCTCTTCAATAGTTTCTTTCAAAGAATCTCTTTCTGTTCTTAATCTCTGAATAATTGGAAAGAGAATAAATATGAATCTTGGCGCCACCTTATTATTTTTCAAATTAAGGCATCTTCAGCCTATTTTATAACAGAATAAAAATAATTTTCAAATATCCCACACCAACAGTATTATTTTTGTGAAGGGTTGCTGCTCTGTCAATATACTTAAAGAGGCAAAAATACCAGGGTATAAGCTTACACAATCAATATGTTATTGACACAAAATTCTGGTACCAGGTAGTAAACTGCATGTACTGGGACCACTAAGTCACCCTCCTTTTCCCCTCACCATGGGTTGGTTCCAAGGAAAAGTGAAGTGAGATAGGAGAGTGTAGATGTTTCTCTCAACAAGAAATCAAGATTTAGCCAAGAGTGAAATAAAAGGCAGGTGGATACACAGTCAACACAACAGACAAACTGCATTAACTTTGTTTTGTTTCTCTTTCAACTGTGCAATGGCGAGCAGCAGATCTACAACCTCTTCCTGACATGTGTTAACTGGCCTTGCCAGTCACCAGCATCTCAGATATTTAAGAAAACTATTTGCTTGAGGCTTAGTCCAAAGAGAAATGAAGAACAGGACAGGCCCATCCTGGGGGTCTATACAGATGGGCTCCTCAGTACCGTCAGGTAAATACTCTCCCATTTTGCAGAAGTCTGCTTTTGGCGAAAAACGGGAATCTACAGGTAACATCAAGTCTTAGTCCAGAAGGTTCCCAAGAGTCAAATATGAAAGTAGAAAACAGCAATTATGTAAAGATCCAAATGGTAATTTGCTCCAATATCAGAAATGTCCAGTGCCACTAAAAGGTCTGAGACAGACCTCAGCTCTTTGTAGGTACAGTTGTGTTGGCATCAGCTATCAAGCTCCTTGAATTTGATTCCATTTACAGTTTGATTCAAATATATTTTATATTTCAGCCTGAATAGATTCATAACTTGGAATAACTTTGACAAAGAACGTTTTGTTCAGGTGTGACAGAGGCTTCTGCTGTATTTCTGAATCCTGCATGGTGAACTCTGGTGCAACTACTACAACCTGGGTAAAATATGCATTCTATTAGCACAGAAAGCCATTTCACAAACCCTACAGGTTAAAAACTGTTTTTACTACAAATACCACAGAAAAATAGCCACACAGAGGAGTGCTCAAACTCAGATGCTGAAAGCAAGGATTCAGCAGTCTGTTACTGTCAGTCAGAAAACATCAAGTTGATTAATTAAATGCCAGAATATTTTAATGAATTGAAGAAGCCCTAGGTCTGCATTTGTACACTGAAGACAAAGCCAACTCAACAAATTGTATTAGCACTTATCAAACAACAGACCACAGAAGTGAAATTCCAAACTACAGAAGATATCGAATGCACTACCACACTTTGCCAGAATATAAAGACAAGGCCAAAACTGATTTCTGCAGCTACCTCCAAAATATTACTGACAAAATACCATTCATTACTTAGCTTGTGACCTGTGATGGGCAATGTTAGTGATATGTATGTGACAACAGGGAAAAGAAAGAGTACGTAACACAGGCGGCGAATCACTAATCCAAATGTTGAGATTCTTCTTCAACTGTAAACTAGTTCTCACAGGTGCATGTCAATTCAGAAGAATGTACTGGAAACCAACATCCACCAAAAAAATAAGCTATTTGCCAGGCAGTAAAACAGAAAACTGTATGACAATGACCTGCAATTCAGATCCTTTGTGCAAGAAAAATGGTCCATCAAGCAACAGGTAAGCCACAAACACAATCTTACCATTGTAAAACATAACAAAACTAGAAAAGCAAATTTTAAAAAAGGAGCAGGGATGAAAGCCAAAGCACAATATGAAAATGATTACTATGAGCATTCCAATCTCAGCTGAAGAGCACATGGAAGTGATATCAAGGTCAAATGTTCACAGTAGTTAGAAAATTTAACAAAATATGGAAAACAAGGACCTGTGAACAGAAAATAACTGAGATTTTTCAGTTCAAATGCTATTCAAGTGCAGGGGCTGGAAAATTTGGACAGGATTTAATAGGAAATATGACATATTGAAGGAAATGCCTACAAAGATTCTGGCTGAAGGACAGATGGATTTCTACTTTGAAGAAGCCTGAGAAATCTGTAACTCAAAAGTGCCAGCCATGCTTTCAGGTACTTTAAAGCACCTGCAAATGCATTCCTAAGAAACAAACTGCTGATAAACAACAGTATGTCAGAATAAGAAAAATCTGAAGGATTGGTCTTAGTAAAAGAGGGCAGAGCAACTGATCTCAGAATCACTAGTAGCAAATGACAGAGAGGAATAGAATGGACTGGTATCCATCCTCTGTCTTCCATGTTGACACTACAAGACAGATCAATGAGGAACTGTCATAAAAGGTAAGAATGCAAGAAAAAGGGCATGTCCTATAAGATTCCTAAAAGACTTGCTGCAGTGTTTGTGACTGCACAAAGAGAAGCATGCAGACAGTACCTCAAAGAAAGCTCTTGAAAAAAAGTAACAGGAGTTCAGTACTAGGACAACACTGCAAAAAATCCTATTTTAAATAGTTATTCAGAAAACATGACAATTACTTTGGGTGTTTATTAACCTTCCCATGGTGAATGGGCAAGAAACAACTTCAGATCACAACTGTGAAGGCTCTTCCTCTTAGAAATGTGTTGCAGATGTTTTTGTACAGTCACTTTATTCCATGCTGTACAGTTCTAAGATTTAAAAAGAATCACACATGAGGAAATGTTATGTGAAAAAAGAGTTCCTAATTTAAAAAGCTTGCTGTAAACGTCTAGTTTTCATTATCATATCCCTGTGTTATAAAAGTCACAAAGTTGCTTTTACTACTACCAAAAAAGTAACACCTTGGCACTTACATCTTTTTCTTTTTGGAGGCTGTCTACTTTTTCTTTCAGCCGTTTGCATTCATAATCTAATTTATCAGCTTTCTTGGATTCTTCAGATAACCTGTTTTGTAGTTCAACTGCCTGTGAGAACAAGAATTAATAATTTGTCTGCAAATATTAATATTAAAACAAAATACACAAGACAAAGTAGCCAATTACCATGCACCACAAGTCATTTTGTAAAACAAGTGAAATATTTACCTATAGGACATACTAAAACCTTCTTTCATCAGTTGTTCTGAGCTTCAGCAAAACTAACAGCATTCAAATATTAGGTTTCACCATAAACAAAAGGAGCAAAAATTGTAAAGTATGTTCAGTATATTTAAAACCAGGAATTTATGCCAAAGCATGATTTATTTACAGGGGAAAAAAAAAAAAGCTATATATTTCTACAGATCAAGAAGCTTAGGAAAAGTAGAAAAATTCTCCTGCTATCTGAGAAGTGTAGGAAAAAGAAAAATCTCTGAAGAAATCCACTTTAATTTTAATCTTTTGTTAACTCTGTTTCACAAGTCTTGCTCAGAACTCAAACACCAGTTTATGTAGTCAGGCAATGTCTCTTGACCTGAGATTTTCCTCATCTTTTTTTAATACACTAATATAAAGATTCACCCATAGGCTCATAACTAGTTTTCTTTACTTCGGAAGGAAATACATTGCTAACAGTGTCATATATATACTTTCAACTACAAATTAGTAAGGAATTAATGAAATGAGTAGAAATGTGAAAGCTGAGCAGAAAAAATCAGTGAGCAGAAGGCAAATCAGTGAAGTTCTGCCATTTCAAAGCTTTCAACCTTTACTAGCAAAAGCTCATCCCCAGACATTAATAACACTCATAATGCAGAGAGCATGGAAGCAACTAATCCAAAAAGATTTAAGATGATAAAAAAAGACTGACCTGAAAATATGTAAGCTGAATGATGACTCAGCTGAAGACATACAGCTTCTTCTGAAGCAATTCATAAGAAGGTTTTTTCATGACTTTCAGATTACAGGGAGAGTGACTAACAAATTGTTGAAGCAAAACAGCAGCCATACCTACATAAGACTATCTAGTGGTTCCAATTCCCTTTTATTTTCAATGTGTATAGCTATAACAAAAAAACTACCAGGCCAGAAAAGCTGCATAGTCTTAAATTTTAGAATGAAGGACACTGCTGTTGTCGTTCTTAAAATAAAGGCTGGGAAAAAAAACACCGGCCTGCTATTTCTGAGATTATCACAAAAATAAATCAAAATGCTAGACTTGAAAATATTGAATTTCTCAGATTTGACTTCCATTACTCAGGATATTAAAAAATGAAGGCCTTCACCTGTGATTGTCCCCTCTTGTAAAGTAGGTATATTCCCACCTCACATGGAATAAATGCATTAATGTCTGTAATCACTCATGCCATAATTATGTAGAAAAATACAGCAGGAAATTATTTTGAATCAGATTTTGGGAGTGTATAGACAGATACACAGCTACATGGTAATGCAGAAAACTAAAATAAAATAAAAAAAAGAACTGCCAACACATTTACTGAGCATTATTTGACATGTGGAATGAGTAAAGCAGGCATCTTGCAGCAAAGAAAAGAAGGACATACTGTTAAAAATATATCCAAATGCACATGCACAAAGGGACTGAATTAAAATTACAGAAAACGATTCTGGAATCTGCACATTTTAATTCTTCATGCTGCAATAAAAGGTTTCTTAGAAAACGTCTGTGTTTACTTTCAGAAAAGTGAACAAAAATTCCTAAGTAAATGCTATTGCATCTCCCAGCACAATATACCATCACCAACCTCATCTCACAGAAACCAGCAGGTAAGATGAAGATAGAATTTCCTTGCAGATCGCTATATACCACTGTATTTCTGCACAACACCTGCACAGCACAGAGCTTCTAAATCAAAGAAATAACTCTTTGATGACATCCTTTTAAATCAGATTGGATCCCTCCACACACCAGACCACACACATTGCACTACAGTGGCACGCTACTGCTCAACAAGGGTATAACATCTGAATTCTTATATCTGGCTTAATTTTTATAGCAAAACTTGGGATTCACAGGAATTAATTTAACGACATTTCATGATTCAAAGGCAGATCTCAAAAGGAGCCCAAACAAACAGACAATTAAGGTACATACACTCTGTGTTTATTCTGAGGCACTGTGGTTAGATGAAACAAACTCACACCCGTCACATGAGAAACTTGAGGTTCATTTCAGTCTCACACAGCAGACCACCTTTGCACAAATCAACAGCTCCTTAGATGTGAAATCCCTGCTATAAAGCATGGGGAATGATGGCAAAAAGGAAGAGTACTTCTTGCAGAACAAATGACAGGACTGCCCCTTCTAAAAACCTTACCATTGGTAAAATGAGAACAATCAATGCAGACTGTCAAAGTTACACAATTATATCACATGCTGAACTGTTCAAAGGCAAGGAATATTTCTTGCTAGTAAACATAACACTACTTGCGTATCAAAGGTCATTGCTTTCTGCATTTACTTTTCCCTTTGATTGTCTGTTATTTCAGTGTTTTTCTTGCCCATGTTCTTTACTAGTGGAATCACTTGGACTGTATTAACAATTAGCCCACAGAGGCTCAAGCTCACTGTCCTAATAACCAAGACGGCCATATGCATGAAAAAAGTTCTCAAGTCTCAGGGCCACACTTTGCATCAGGGCTTGCACTGTAGTTGGTGGTGGCTTTTGCATTCTTACTCTGCTGTAAGCTGATGTATAGGGACCATTGTACCATGACTACCACTTGGAGTTCACAATCAGACAGGAATACTGAGTGGGCACTACTGCTTTAACAAATCCAGCTCTGTCTGATCCTGTAACAAGAACCCAAGAATGATGTCATATCAGTGTAGCGCAGAAGCAGAGAGAAGACTGAGCACATCTTCCACCATTACAGAAATATGATCACATGGTGCCTTGTTAAGCAAGATAAATGCCTTTCACTTCAGAGAGAGTGCTGGTGATTAATTTTGTACTCTGCTGAGTGCATATAAACAAGGATGGTATACATCCTTTTCTCTCTACACCTATGCACAACTAGAACCTCAGATAAAAATGTTGATGAACCAATGGAATAACTTATCTCAGCTATGTTATGTTCCTCACTGCTGGAAATTTCTAAGGGAAAAGTGGACACTTCTTAAAGAAGAGGCTGTAACTCAAGCCTCAATACTGACTATGGTTTAGGAATAATTTGAGAAAAAATGTTAACATCTGTTGTTTTTTTGAGAAGAAAAAAATACTGTATACTGGCAAACAAAGGTAAAATTCAAACAACGATAAGAATTGCAGAAAAGAAGAAAAAAGGTAGTGCCTACAAAACAAGCAACTCTCCTAAACGCATGGAGCTGTCTGTTCATCTTTTCTTTTTTACTTTGAGATATTAGCTGTGTTACAACAAGGAATTATTACACAATGCAGAAAACTGCTGCACTGATGATTTCTGTTCTCACCTGTCTCTTGTACGTCTCCAACTGACTGCGTGCTGCATTGGCCTTCCTTAGTTCTTCTTCCAGGCTCACAGTATTTTGCATGTACATCGTATTCTTCTCTTCTAAGAGTTTCACTTGCCGCCGCAAATCACCCAAGTCTTCTAATTTCTTTTTGTATGATTCCACCTGGCTTTCTAACTTGGCTACTTTATCAGAAGAATGCCTGGAGGGACAGATTTGTATCAGATTTATATTCTGAAAGCTAACAAAATCAAATGTCCTGAAGCTTCCTTTATTTTGAATTCACACAGAAGACATTATGAGACATCACGAGGAACATGAGAAAATGACCATATTCTCACATTACGAGATGTTTTCACTTTTAAGTTGTCTGCTTCCCTTCCACCATTTGTTAACTCAAAAAGCTCCTGAAGCACTTTTAAAGAGTACTGTTTGAACACAGGTCTGTATTATTTTGAAGGCCACGGTACCCATTTCACATTTGTTCAGTGTGGTCAACTGTTCTCCATCAAGGTCAAACGTGCAAGCTGTACCAATTGCTGGATTCAAGATCTGACTTCCGCTGACAATACTGACTTAGTTTTATAAACAAACCTTATGTTGGAATAGAAAAAAATAGACAAAAAAATCAGAAACTACAGATTCATAAACATGGGTTTGCTAATTCCTGTAGGACATGCAGGGAGTCTCTGATACAAAACGCTGGAGGGTCAGGCTCTCTAACATGTTGTTTAACATGTTGTATAAACTAAAGTTTAAATCTCATTTTTAATGTGGTAATCTACTTATTTTTGAAAGATGATGAAAAAACTGACATGCATTTTTTTCAAAACGTACAACTCAGAGACATTAAACAAACGTATCTTAAAGAAATACAGAACTCGTATCTCACTGAACTAAACACCTGCAACTTGGTATATATGTTAGTTATCATTAATAAGTTTCATCACCAAAAGCTCAGAGACCTTCAGCTCATGCCCTGATGTGATGCCTTTTCCCTGATGTAAAGAAGTAGAGCAACAGTATCCCACAGCAGTCCTCTTCATATTCCATTTTTTGTTCCCTCCATATTTACTGCAATATACGCTCCATGACTTTATTACAAGGGCATGCAGTGACAGGACAAGGAGTAATGATTTTAAACTGAAAGAGGGTAGACTTAGATTAGATATAAGGAGGAAATTCTTCACTCAGAGGGTGGTGAGGCACTGGCACAGGCTGCCCAGAGAAGCTGTGGATGCCCCATCCCTGGAGGTGTTCAAGGCCAGGCTGGATGAGGCTTTGGGCAACCTGGTCTGGAGGGAGGTGTCCCTGCCCATGGCAGGGGGTTGGCATTATATGATCTTTAAGGTCCCCTCCAACTCAAACCATTCTATGATTCTGTGATTAGTAGAAATAATGGAGTCTCAGTCCCTCCACTATCTGGTACAGATAAATACAGAAATCCTGGTGTTCCAGAACACAGAGGATGGAAACTCCAGGACACCAACTGAAGCATAAAATTGCACATAGTGCATACTGTTCATGTGGACAACAAGGGATCTGATAAGAGTTTATGGTCCAAGCCACCCTCACTTAACTAGAAAATATAAACAAAACCACTGGCGGGCATTTGGAGAATCTGTATTATGTGTAACCAGACTACAAGTATACAAACTCCCTGATGACAGTAGACACTCATGTTGTGGCATAGGTGAGTGGAAAGTACTCAAGATACCGCTGAGTGACTTATTACAGCCATCAGATAGCATAATACTGCTAAGTTGCCTAACATTTACTGATTAGATATGTAATTAGTAACTAATTTACTGAAGCAGAATTGAGTGGTGGTCTGTGCACTCATTTGGAGGATCTGAAAAGGACTGTGACATTGAAGTGGCATTCACAATATGCTCCTTCTGGCAGACCAACATAACTTCAGCAATAAAAGTGCTTAGTGTGACTCACAAGGTGAAGTAACACTGGGGAGCAATAAGACCAGTACTACTGGGACAACTAACATGGAGTTTAAGTGAGGAATATGTGCTAGATAGAAAGATGGAAGGCAAAAGCTTATGAAGTTAGGATATAATAACCTGCACTGAATTACTCAATAGGTGGGGGAAAAACTGCACTGAACATATGGCAATTTGATCAGGGTCTGAGAGAGAGAAAAATAAAAGTCATATAAAGGAAAGAGCAAGTCAGGATCATGATGGTTTCTTTGAAGTTGCTTGATGGTTATGCTAGACATAATAAGAGACAAACAAGCTAAGAATTATTTGTTAGAAGCTGAGAAAGAAAATCTTTCCAAAAGCAGTATGACACACAAAACCAGAAATAAATGTAAGCACAGGGTAAATACCTACAAAACAAATTACAACCCCAATTCACTGCTGAAGCTTAGTAGCAATGGCAACAACTGCTACAAATTGACAGAACAGACCCTAAGTTATGACTGCTATGTATGATGATGATAGGACAGAGATACATGGCACGATCCAGAGTGCTGAACCCCCATCAAATGAACACCATATAATAAACCCCTCTGATTCAAAGAATGACAAAGTTCACATAGTAGCATCCATAACGAAATTAGCACCTGGTACACTGCCAGGATGGCACTGGCCCTGCCCTCTCTCCTCCCTATTCCCAACTATTACTGTTTCCTCAGCTTCATTTTAGAACTTATTTACATACTCAATTTCCTACGAAATCTGGAAAATCCCCTACTGGTGGTCAATTTATGAGATCCTGGGGCAACCCAAATCTCCCTAACCCCCAATAAAGCACAGAGACTCTCTCTGGGGCAAGGAATTACTCTTTGAACCCAAACTTCAGACACAGATAATTTATAAAATTGGGCAGCACAATGGGTTCGTTCCGTACATTAATGACAGAGAAGGTAAAGATGAATGTCTTTGGTAGAAAGCTAGTGAATTAGAAAAGTCAGTATTAAAATAAGTCATGTTAGAATTGGTAGAAAAAAAGATACAGCTGACTGACAGATAACTAGTTCTGAATAATCCATGGCAGCAAGATACCACCATTGAAGGATTATGCTGTTGTAAAAGAGGCTGTCCCACCTTATAAACCCCTACCATTGTCAGTCATTACAACTATGGGTGCTAAAAATTCAGTGGGAAAGACCGCTGTAACAGATGTTGTTCATATTATATGATTATGAACCAAAGCACAAGTCCAAACAATCCCATGAAAGGAAAAGGTCTGGTTCCCCAACAGGAACGGACACCCACATCCTGAAGGCGATGATGATCATGGAATAGTCTACACTCAGAGACCAGTACATGGCTTGTTATGGCCATAAGATGGTATAAAATTGCTAAATTTGCTAATATTTACTGATTAGGCACATAAATAATTAATTTATTTAAGCAGAATTTTGTGGCGTGTACCTGAGTACATCTATCTCATCCTTCAGAGACTGAGCCTCTTCTGCTAATGTAGTAAGCTCTTCTGTCTGTTGTCTCAATTCAGCAATCTCCTTTTCCAGTTCTTCACAGCGTATTCTGTAGTCATCTTTGGCAGCTTCTAATCTGTAGAAATGAAGTGAAACAGAAAAGATTTCTCAGCTTGAGCAACAGTTATCTTTCTTCACCATCATCCTCTCTAAGAATGCTAGAAACAGACTTCTTATGCAGGAAAGGAAAACAGAAGCCCAATGTGCAACATTGCAGACACTCCCAAATGCCTTGATTACTGAAAAATATAGAAGCAGATCAAGTTTTTTGATGCCTTCAATCTGATGTCAGTGTTTCTATTTGGAACATCACAATGTTGTGATGTTTTAATGGAAAGATAACCTGACTTTTTTTCTGTTATAATAATCCAAAAAAAAATCGATGTTCAAGCAGAAATCTCCACCTTTTTTCATCTTGGGTTGTACAGAGTTTGAACATGACATCTTTATCCTACGCTTTTTTTCAGCTGTTTACGTTCAATAATACTAACCTGATTGTCCGATGAAATGCTGTAGAGCTCCCAATGATGTGGTTTTTATTTATTTATTCTTAAAGCCTGTCCAGTACATTCAATTAGTTACCAAGTCATTCATGTAGTTACCTGAATTTCAACTAGCAAACATAGTCATGTCTGCTGCCAGCTACAAACAAACCATCTACCCACATGCAACTCTTCTACCTGAATGTTTCCTCTTGGAGTTGTTCTAGCTGTGTCTGCAGCTGCAAGTGCCTACGACCTGCAGGGCTGTTTGGATCTTCAATAGAATCAGATTGATTCAAACGTTCCATCAAAATCTGGTTCTCGGCAAGTAAGCTGCTCTTCTCCTCCTGAAGGGCTGCAACCTGTTTTAACAGATACACAAACTGGAATAACAGAGCTATCCAGCTCTAAAAAGTAATTTTCTTGTGTGCATAACAAAGTAGAAACACAACTCACAAATGGAAGTGCACAGGTTTCAATAATCACATTTCACAAAGGACAAACCGTAACTTTAATAGGTATTCAATTGCTATGTGATGTAACCAACATATGGCAACATTAGGGGTAGAATTTAGCACCCGTAAAAGGTAATTTTAACTGTACTTCTCAGAAGCATCTAGGCAAAAAAGTCTTAGCTATCACAGAAAAGGAGTTCAGTATATTGATGTCTGCATACTTTCCAAACACGTAAAATTAGCACTTCGTATTAAAGCTTTTAAAATTGACTTCCAAATGAAACAATGCCTATCAGTCCCATAGAAAATCCAAGTCTGGATATCCAAGTAATGGCTGTGCCCTTCTGATTTTTTTTTTTTCATCCAGCAGCCAACTGTAAGCAGATCTGAAACGGGAACAAAATCCCAAGATGGCTCAGTTTCCAACAGTTTTGTGAAAACAAGCACTGGTGCAGAGAGAACCAGAAGTGCTGCAAACAGCAGCTGAAGCATGAGTTCATATATTAGTAAGCAGCATAGAAGCTATTATTAAATATGCAGGAGGAGGAGGAGGGCAAGAGAAGAAATATGAAGATCTCAACAGAAGGAAACGCTTCATTAAGAGCTTGCATCATCAAATAAAATCCACCACGAAACACAAATCAAGGCAAACAACTTCATTAATTCTAACAGTTAGTGAACAGCTTGGCAAAAGGCTGAATTATAGCACCAAGAAGTTTCACTGACAATGCCTTCTTGGGCTCCCTCATTACTCTCTTCGTGTCTTCCAGACTACATATGCTCGATTTTACAGTAAGGCTCAATCTAAACCCATACAGAGCTGGTAGACAAGAGTAACTTCTGGCTGGGGTTGAAACTAATTGTTACAGCTGCACTGCTCCTAGGCCTTCTCTAACTCAAGCACTGAGACACGCAGCTCAATTCCTTCCTATCTGAATAAAAGAAAAGTTTTGTTAGAATGAATCATCTTAGTACTGGCAACATTGCATCAAAACGAGAGAACAAACTTCACCCTGCTAGCACAAGTAAAGCAAAAGAATTACTGTGCAATTTTCTTCTCCAATTTACAAATTAGATTTCCATACTATACATCTTGTCTTCAGCTACCTAAAAATTAATAAGTCTCTTCCTCAGTAATTACTAATAGATGCAATATAGACAACATACCTGCATATCTAACTCGTGACATCTTTGGGCAATTTCTTCTTTTGTTGCCAGTGCTTCATTTAACTCTTCCGTAGTTTTCTTCAGCTACCATAAACAACAAATACTTTTAGTTTAATCACTCTCTGTAAAGCAGGTAGAAAAATTCTGAACTACACGACTGCACAATTATTTCTACATGTAGGTAATATATTGATTTTTTTTTGAAAGTGAGGCAATTCTGCTCTTAAAAAGAAGCAAAGAAGCAGATATGAGCACTGTTTAATTTGTGTGACAGAAGTAAACATATTTAAGAGTATTTGGTCTTACAAAAAAGCATTCCAATTACCACATTTATTCTATGAACAGACCGTAAAAATCCTGAAGAACTTGGGTCTGAAAACCTTGTCAATTCTGCACACACTGAAAAAATTGTCAATACCACTTTTCTTTACAGATGCAAAGAGTGGGTAATTTCAGTTTTGAATCTACTTTTTAAATACACAAAAGACTGGAAGGTGGAATACAGGGAATGGACAATTAGGGTAAAATCTCTCTAGTCACTTCAAACTGCACAACAGGAATACAATTAACATGTTGATGGAGAGCCCTACTCCCTTCTGAAAAAAAAAAAGACATTGAATCTTATAAGTAGTGGGAAGTATTCAGGTAATCCCCATAAAGGGCTTTATGTTCAAAGATGTATACCTTGCATGTTTTTATACAAATGCTGTAAAGTTAACTCTCTTACAAGTTTTAACAGTTCTCGGGACTGCTTTAAGGATTTTGAACAAAATCTATATATTGTTTTAGCCAATTTTAGAAGTGGGAGATGGCAAAAAAAAAAGTTTTGATGAATATTACAAACATTCTTATTCTTCTTTCTCATTACCCAGAAATTTACACCAACCTGCAGTTTTGCTGTACTATGTCATATAGCTTTTTTTTTTTTTTTTTAAAAAATGACTTTTTTCTGTTAAATACCCAAAATGGGAAACTCAATTTATAAAGCAAAATGACTTAAAATACATAAATTTAATTTTCTGTTCCTTACATGAATTTCCCTCAAAATCCTTTCATGACTCTATAAAAGAGACAGGTTTCTTAATAAAGCAAAATGATTGGGCACTGATATGCTATGATTGAAGGAAAAGAAACATCTAGTCTTAGATACCTGCCGATCAAGGTCAACGTAAGCATCATTTCCAACAGAGACGGGAGACTCTTTACTCATCAACTGCAATTAGATTACAGTAGATTAGAAAAAGCAAAGATTTACTTTTATATTAAAACCTAAGCTTCAATGAAATACCAAATTGATTCAAATTTTTGTGAGCTTCGTTCTGACAACAAAGAAGTTTTCCACTTAATTTTTATATGACATTCAGAAAAAATTACTGAAAGTAATCTTCAAAATGTATTATATTTAAAGCAATATAAATGAAATGTTACATCATCTCATTTTCTTCTGCAAAAGCGCATCCTTATCTACAATGAAACCTGCAGTATATCGTGGAGAACATTTTACCAAAGTGCCATTGAATGATGGAAGCTATCAACATTTGAAAGATTTACCATAAATTGTTCTCTGCCACTAGTTTTCATTTTTTTTTTTGTTTGTATCAATTTATTTATTTATTTGACAAAAGTTGGGGATATACCTATTTCAGTTAATTGTGCAAAACAATCAAACTTCGTTTTCTGGAGTCGCATGCAATTTGCAAAATAAATACGTAAATAAATAAATCTACAAATGGTATTCTTGAGAACAAGTAATAAAATTCTTGGTATACTGAGTGATCAATGGTTGATAGTAATTTTAGTCTGGAAAACATTGTTTTTAGCTGTGACTTAAGAAATAAGGTTAAAAAAATAAGAAATACTACATAACTAACTCAAAAGGAGGCATTACAGAAACATAACTGTCATTTCTGCGATTCTATACAAACATGAAATGTTTTATCGTTTCTCCTATGGCACAACTCACAGAAGTTACAAACAAAAGAAGTTGAATCTAACCAAAATCACAAGATTTCTTCCCTCCCCCCACCTCCCCTTCATCCTCTCCCTCCCCCCCATTTTCTCAAGGCCTCCTGTCCAGACTGGTTGCTCTTGCCAAAGACAGGGCTTCCTTTATTCCTTACAGAAACCAGTGCCTTTTGCATAACTTTCCATTGGCAAAGTTCTTCTGGTATATAGCATAGGGCTTGTGTTACCTCCGCATCCTTTCTGTTTATACCACTGTATGCAAGAGCAAATCTCTGTTTGACATTTACACTCCTCAAATATTTATACACTTACATTTCTCTCCCTTTCCCGATCTCCTTAGTTGGGATTTAGCTGTATACTGTGTTTAAACTCATCTATCTGTCATCAGAAGTCCTCCTCAGACCTTGACCATGTTTGTTGCTGACTGCTGAATTCTTTCCATTTTATCTCTATCTTTACAATGACAAACTATCCTGAAATGAAGCTTTCCATGAAGCCCAGATTCTCTGGAATAGTAATTAGAAAGTCTCTTGCCTCAGAGCTGTCCTGAAGAATGAAATCACATGCTTTTTTCATTACCATATATAGTGGCTTTACAAATTTGTATTTAATTCAAGGCCATGTTTTTGAAACTGTTTTGCCATCCATAACAAAAATTTCCAATCCCTCTCTTCTTAGCGTTGTTATGCCTGTTTTAATTGCTCCATTTCACTAGCTATTGTTTAAATGCTTTTCCAGATGACTAACAGGGATGCGAAGACTAACCACGTGCTGAACTATTCACCCTGTTGCACACCCAACAACACTGTTCACAACCACGCGCCCTCCGTGCTCCAGACACTGTGTCAGTACTACCCTTTAAGCACTTTCCAGCTGGCAAGTCCCAGGCTGCACGCAGCCTGTAACATGCCCCTGACATTCAACATACCCCTTCTGGACGCAGTACAACTACCACTTCAGAAACCCAGCTTACAGCCCTGCTCTAGACTTATGCAGGAGCAATACAAGAGGCTGTACAACCTACTAGTGGCCACTGTGATGTTGCTCCCTTCTGTAGATTACTGTAAAGGAAACAAGCTGAGGCCAATAAATGCAATGCCTTTATTCTTCAGCATGTTTTCCCACTTCTCCAAGAACTTCCTACACTTGAGAAGCCCTTGCAGAAACATCCGGAAAAAAAGGACAGAATCAAAGAATGGCTGAGGTTGGGAGGGACCTCTGGAGGTCATCTGGTCCAACCTCCCCGCTCAAGCAGGCTGCTCACAGCCACATCCAGATGGCTTTACAAGGAGGGAGAATCGGGGAAAATTAGGGAGAATTAGGGGTGACGTTAACTACATTAGCTGACAGATTAGAGAAGAATTAGGTACTGGAGATACATGGTATGTGTGTAGCATGAATGTTAAACTAAATTTGTGAAGTGAATTCCATGGAGTGCATCATGAATCTGGGGCACAAAAATGTCATGGGAAGTGCACATGAGGCCCCGAAGTCAAGAGCCATAGGAGACATGCAAACACAACAGGAGACTGAACAAACAACAACAGAAAGACAGGAAGCATTCTTGCAATATTATGACCTGTGACATGGTGGGTGTTCTAAAGATGAAATCTAAGGAATTATGCAGCTGGATTGTGTCCAGACAAGAAATGGGAATGAGACCAACAGATTACTCACAAATAATATACAAATCTGACTTCTCATTATTAGTTAACAATACACTCATGTTAAGAAGTGGGTGGAAAAGTGGAATGAAAAGGGAAAATAAATAGGAATGAGGAAGGAGCTTTTCTACCTTTTCCCAACACATTTTCCCACACACAGGAGAGGACAACGGTATATATATGCAGATGTCCTCGCTGTGTTCTGCTTCTGGACTACCTCTTCCTATTTTCTCCCCCCTTAAAAGCAAACATTTTACTATAGGCAGCACATCTTGTACAGTACCATTCTACCCACCTATACAAACTTCTACAAGACTTCCTGAAAAATTCAGGATAGGTTTTATTGAATGCTGTATTTTTAGGACTTCATGCAGTTACATATGTCAACTCAAAATACATACCACACCTTCTGTCCATCTAAAGAAATATAAGATAACAGGTTTGCCTAATTTTCCCTGTTCTCCACATTGTTTCTAGCCAATCAATCTCCGATAGTACAGAAGTTTAGTGCTCCTAAATGTTCATTTTAACAGTTAACTGCTTGATGGCATATTAAACATTTCTGGATTCATTATTACTAATACACTGTTATTAATTTTAAAAGCAAACATCCTTACTGTGTTCTGCCATACCTCCTTTACTTTCATGCTCACATTCAGTCTAACTCCTGAAATATTGTTGTGGTTTTACTGCTTCACATCCAGCCTTAAGTGTGGTATTAGAACACACGGTCTTATTATGTATGAGTCAGCACCAATATTTTGAGTTTAGCGTGGAAACCATTAATATCTTATTTGTTTCAAGTATTTGAACTGGCTGACCCAAGAGAACAAAATGCAGTGGAAAGTGGCCTTCTCATTCTCCCTCCACAGCTGCAAGTCTTGTTTTCTTGACAAGCAAACTACAGGTAGACACATAGGTCTTCAATTTTGCAGCTCCAGAACTGGCTTTCAGCTCTCAGCCAGCACTGCCTTTCAGCTCTCAGCTCATAATTTAGCTTAAATACAGTATATTCATCTGTTTTAATATTTACCTTTAATGAACAATGATGTGCAAAGATTTTAAAGGTTATAAAAAGGGAAATGAATAAAGTGCCTGCAAAACCCAGCAACAGGCATTAGGCGTCTTACAAGTGTTACGAGGAGCCGCTGAGGGAGCTGGGGTTGTTCAGCCTGGAGAAGAGGAGGCTCAGGGGAGACCTCATCGCTCTCTACAGGTACCTTAAAGGAGGCTGTAGACAGGTGGGGGTTGGTCTATTCTCCCACGTGCCTGGTGACAGGACGAGGGGGAATGGGCTAAAGTTGCGCCAGGGGAGGTTTAGGTTGGATATTAGGAAGGACTTCTTTATGGAAAGGGTTGTTAGGCATTGGAATGGGCTGCCCAGGGAAGTGGTTGAGTCGCCATCCCTGGAGGTCTTTAAAAGACGTTTAGATGTAGTCCTTAGTGATATGGTATAGTGGAGGTCTTGTTAGTGTTAGGACAGAGGCTGGACTAGATGATCTTGGAGGTCTCTTCCAACCTAGACGATTCTGTGATTCTTTGATTCTCTACAGTAAAAGAACAGTCTTCTTAAGCACTATGCATGGTAAAAAAAGCAAGCATCTAACATTTATTTCCCTGCTTTTTTTCTGGTTTATTTTATGATGTTAGAATAAAGACAAAGTAGCACAAGCTCGAACAATCAAAATGTTACTTAGATACAAAAAAGCTTATTCTGTGGTAAAGAGGTTATTCTGGATTTTATGTGGCACACTAACCTGGGCACTGTGACAATTTTTACAATTCTTAGTCTGGTTTTTATGAGAAGCAGTTGTTATTTCCTATTCTGTTCACGTTAATCCTTTATATCTATACAATTCCAAACTCATAGCTTTGGCAAAATGTCTTAAAAAAATACTTGTAGAACTGATAGTTTATTGCTTGTGAAATCTGCACAATTCACGTTGTCACAGACACACAAATATTAGGGAAAATTAGAGTAAAACTATCACAAAATCCACAGGCATGAATAACTTGAATTATGAATGCTTTTTTTTCCCCCAACACCCGATTTACATGACTGTGCAAGTGCAGCTATACCACTTAGTTGATGACGTTAGAAGTTCAAAATACTTCCCTATCTGAAAAGCTTCTTCTACAATTGCTAATATTGTACCAACTCAGTTAAAAGCCCATGAAACAATGTCAAATTCCAGCTTCTATATTCAGGGGATTGCTTTCCTTTCTTGTTTATTTACTTTTTAAAGATATAACACTATAAATGATATAGTGTGTATTCCTTAATGCAGCATGACTTTTCCCTTCCTGCTGACAGACCCAATGACATGTTTTTCTACCTATTCAAAATCCCCTGTTACCTTTGCACATTTAAAGGACAAAAGTTTCTGTTTTGTGGAAGCAACACAGTGACTATTAATCCAGACAGGCAGGGCTTTTTGCTATGCACCCATACAAGTTTTGACAATTTCTAGTATATTGCTGTAAAGAGCCTATTCTGACTTTCAACTTGACCTGCACAGAAAAGGGAAAACACACTTGCTTTAGTCCAAGCAGAAGACTTTGGAAATTCTCCTGTTATTTTCTGCAAAGATGTCAAGGAAAGTAAAATACAGAATAGCCAAAATCATTTCTGTATGGAAAGATTTTTTGCCTTCAGAAAAAAATCTGCCAATTATGAAATTAAAAATACATTTCATATTATACACAATATAACTTACTAATTGCAAGTAATAATAAATTAAAATACACTACAAATGGAATATACGTGAATATATTGCATAATACATAGCACATAATATATAATCATATATAATACTTTTTTGCCAATATTTTTGATAGATATATAATTCTTGCTCTTCCTCTACCTCGTACACTGTCTGCATTTAGAAATGCACATCTGCAGATTGGAATCTAAGAAACTAGGTGGTGGTAATAAACCAAATCAATTTGACCTCACTGATAAAGTGCCAACAAAGCATTCTTAAATTCATAAAACCTTTATGGAGTGCTAGCCATGTTTTATTATAAATGTTATTATTTTAAACATAAGAAAGCAAAGAAAAGAAGTGCTGAAAAATCACCAGTAATTAAAAAATGAAATAAATTTACCAAATAAAATTTAAAACAAAACGCTCATTTTTCCATCTAAAAACAGCTTTTTCATGAAAAAAAGAGGAAAGAGAAAAAAGGCAGATGCTTCTTTTCAGAATTATTTTCATGACTAAGATGATCTATGAAAACCCATAAAGTATCAAGGCACTTATATGTGCTTTGCTGAAACAGAAAAATCAATTACATAATACATCAGTAAAGCCTAGAGAGGTCTTTTTAAATACCTAATTTTGAAGAAAGTGTAACTGCATGTCAAGTGCTTTGAAATGTTTGGATTAGGTGACATATCAACTTTTGAAATATGCATATATAGCTACTTTCCTAAGCACTTTATTTTGGTGTCTCCTACACACTGCTTAGTCCAAGTCACTTGGATTCTGAGATCTGCTCCAAGTCCAAGAAATACAAGAACTCCTTAAATACAATGAAGTTTCACCCCTCCAAAGTCAAAGACTGAAGGTGCAGCTCTGAAAAGTCTCCTCAGACCTAATCCTGTTTTTGAGGATACTTTCTGATCTCTTCAGTTAAGCACCTCAGGCCCTCCTCATTTGGGTCTAAATATCTTACATTTCTAATGACAGCTTGGAAGGCAGCATTAAGATCACTCAGAATCACACCAGTCCATGAATAGTAAACCTTCTGATTCACTGAGTTTCAAAATGTGTTCCAGAACAGATACTCATTCTGTGATTTCTCCCCAATTCTACTCCCAATCTCTGAGACAGAGCACAAACACCAAACAAGTTCAATGCCTACTCGTCAAATGCCAAGACTTATAGGCTACTTCAGATCCAGCTATTTTATCAAATGAAGTTAACATCCAGGAGATTTTTAACCTCCTCTCCAGGAGGAAGGATAAGAGAGGATTTTCTATCTTAAGACAATAAGGGATAAAGCGATCCTAAAAGCTAAGTTTAATAAAAGATGAGGTAAGAAAATCCACCAAAACATTATCTCATAGTTTGAAAAAAAAAAAAAAAAAAAGCTAAAGTAAAATATCTCAAATTTCAGTCAAATTGGTGCTTGCCTGCTCTTGGCAGCAGTGACTGGAAGATGATTTAGCATAAGGATTCTTTTAACACCCATTTCAAAAATCCTGTCTGCAAAATTACATATATGAGTCCATAAACAGCCAGCAAGATCTAGAATTGCATGGCTGCAGCATTGGTCGAAGTAATAATTGAGGTTGGAGTTCCCATAAGCTCAATGATACCTCTTTCTGTATTTAGGCATTAAAGTGAAACTACCCTGGTTTTCAATGTAGAATGTAGTTTCTCTCATTCAGGCTCAGATGAAAGGTTATTACCAATGATTTCCTGCTTACCTTACTTGCCTTCCAGGCAGTAAATGTGCATCTGTAAAGACTAATAGGCACATCTCTTCTAGGCACTTTGGGCACGTTAGAAGTCACTGAGCAGCTTCTTGGTAGTAGTGATCAACACTCTGGTTTATTTTACTTCTCTGATGTGCCCTTCTGTATTTTTGATGTGATTCAACACTGACAGATGACCATGAAATCCTTAATTGCATATAGAAACTCTTCAGGCTAACCACCATAACCATTGCAGTCTCAGAAGCAAATCAAGTTTCCTACTACTGAACAGCACTTTTACAAAATACACAGTAGTATACTTGCCAACATGTAAAAACGTGTATCACAAATACCTTCATTACCTTATTCAAAACACTACAACTAACAAAAGAATACTCTGCTATACAGTTCTCTTTCTTGTCCAGTAAAGAAAACATTAACTCCCTTAGTTCATGGAGTTCTGTGATTACAAGGTACAAATTTTGATGAAATTCTACCATATTTGTTACTCATACAGAAGCAGTCTAGTGTACTTCAGGACACACAGGGTAGGAAAGGTATAGGAAAGGGAACCCAGTATAAAAAACATCTAGAAGTTGCAATCTTCTAGATTTAAAGAAAAGTGGGACATTCAAGTAGAGTTCCATGACATAAAGCAAACTTTAGTGCTTTGTGTCTCTAAAATTTAATATTTTTCAATGCAAAATGGCAAAACCTATTCCCCTTATTTTATTTACTTTTAACTGATTTTTTTTTCCAAGTTAAAAAAAAGTATATGTTTGTAATACACTGAAAAGCTGATCTGCACACTGTGGGTACTCTGACATACCTCCTGAATGGCTGTCATGACAACATGTTGAACCGATTCTTCCATCATCATTATGGTCTGGATGTACTCTGAAAAAAAAAAAAGAGCATTCTGGAATGTTACACACAAAACATGAGGTCAGAAGCTGTATCCTTCCCACAAACTGACTAGGTGTCACAGATGATACAGAAATGCATAACCACCAATTAAGTCCCACCCCCAAAAGATACACAAGACTTTATCACAAAATCTGATCAGATGTAAATCCAGGCGCACTAGAACACTGCAACAATGAAAAAAGTACACGATTATCATCCTTTGTTTTCTCCTTCTTGCACGTCACTCTTTAAAGATGTAAATTCTGAAATTTATGTCTAAATTCTACCTATACATTATTTTTTTTTTAATTTTTTTTTTTTTTTACTTTGTTCCCAAACTATTCAGGCTACACAAGTACACTGTCCAAGGAGAGACTGTCCTTTTCTGTGAGTTCAAGGTTCATGTCCTTTCTACAACATCCTCATTTCAAGTCATTTCCATATCTGTTCTTAGTTTGTTTTAATTTTTGTGCTATATCACAACTAAATTCCCTCCACTTTATCCTCGCTCACCTGTAAGTCCACGTGAGCTACTCGGTAAGTATTTTTGCAAAAAGAGACAAGTTAGAATGACAAATTCTGATGTTTAGACCAAGTCAGGGATTTATAATTTGCCCAGTATCGTATGGTTTCCAGTCAGAGATGATCACCTTTACATGCCACCTACATTCTTTGCCAAAGAGGAAGATGCTGGGGATCAGTCACCTCAAAGTGATTAATTATGTAATGCCAAGTCTCGTTCAAAACACATATAACTAGACTGCTCATATATTTTGATTATTTATGCTCTTACTCTGTCAGTTTGAATGTTAAAAGAAATACAGGAATAAGATATACTTCTCACTTGAAGATGCCAAATTATCACCAAAAGAAAGAAAGAATCTTACATAAGACAGAAAAGACAGACGGTCTAATAAAGGAGTTATTTATGCACTTGTGGAAGAAAATCACCTCTACTTTAATTAATAGGGTATCCAGACTGTCTCCTGAGCAAGAAAAGTATAAAAGCAATTTCATAGTGAGAGAAAAAAGTAATTTAGACACCTGAGAAAACTAGAACAAGTAAATTAGTTTAAAAAGCTAAGATGCACTACGCAAGAGGAAGACGAGGTCTGAAAGCCTAGCTGCCGTTTTGACAGAAAGGGAACTGCAAGAAGTTAAATCACAAAGAGATAGATCTTCAATGCAACTTTAATGTAAATAAATAAACATCATTTTATTTATCCACCTGTGTATTTAATAACTATGTTTCTATGCTCCCTGCTTTAAGTATTAAGAATAAACTGTGGTTGCTTTATTATCATAACATGGCTTGAAATGAGTGTAATTTAAGGTAATTGTCTAACAATAAGACACACAGCAGCACCCAAGGATATGGCTAGTTTAGAGCAAGAGATCTGGGACACTAACTAGTGTCTCCACTGTCCAATAGATCCTCTGCAGCATCTGCAGGAAAAATGAAAGGGTCCCTATTTTAACTGTGCATGTCAGATAGACAGTTGATACCACAGGAGTCAAGAGAATCAGAATTGTCTTTCAGTGACTGCTGATGTGGGATTCAATTGCCTAACAGGGGCCCTAAGTGCCATTTTGGATGTCCTTGATGCTTAGTCTTCAGCATCTGCTGAGAAGGACATGGTCACCAGCGGTCGTTATTCCTATTTGCCAGTCTCATGAAAGACTCTCAGAAACTACAGTGTCCAAGATCACACCAAACATATCTCAAAACAGCTTCCAGGCATAGTGGTGGCTCTCTGCCATGCAATAAGAAGGTGACCGGAATGCATTCCTAAAACCAATCATTTTTTGATCCCTAACTACCCAGAGCTACCTCATAAATGGTGAGAGCAAGGGCCCCAGAATTTTCCTTTTTGGAATTCCTTTTTAGCTCAGCAAACAAAAATTGAAACTACATATGTTGATAACAAAACCAATTCCACAGTTTGAGAGTGCAAAACTAGTGAAACTCATAACAAAACAGTAGTTCTTATCTGTAGGACAAAATAACGTTATTACTTATAAAAACGATGCTTACTTGTCTCTAATGGCAACATGAGAAATATCATTTTCCCCTAAGTGATTACACAAGCTGGATTTTCATTCACTGTCTTGAAGCAAACATTCTTTCAAAATTAAATACCTTGCTTCTGTTCACAATTGACAGCACATCCCAAAATAAGCTGAAGCATTCTTCCAAGTTCTGCAGCATCAGCATGCTCTCCAATCAGGTTAACATCAGGAAGCGTGAAGTCATTAATCTGTTGCCCCAAAATCTGCATAAAGACCCAGTACATACATGTCTGTATCACTACACATACACAGATCCACAAATTTCGACAGACAAACATGATCTGAAATCAACAAGAGTTCACTTTTCGCCTTAGTACAGTTTTCATTCCAACTTTAAAACAAACAAAAATGCCTAACACCATTTTATATACAGACCTCCGAGTAGTAAGTCACCCATATTCTTTGGTACAACTAGTATTTGGTGAAACACAAACCTGTCCCAATTAACAAGAAGCTGGTCATTTCAAACTTAGTATGATTTTTTTCCAGATAAGAAAGGTAACAAAGGCAGGCTCAAAAGATGATCAACAGCATGTGGATAACTTTTTTTTTTTCTTAAACAAAGCTTTCCATTAAAAGTCTAATACCTAAAAACATTTTAGCTAGCATAAAATACTACGTACAAGTCTCATATTTCATACCATTGTAAAGGCAGAAATTAAGATATTTCACTTTTACAAAACATGTGTCTAGCACTGATGGATGACAAATGTAAGACTGTAAAACACTTGATCACTTGACCTTGCACTTCCAAAAAATTCAAGCATATTTAGCAATTCCCAGAGCTAAAAAAATAGCTTAATGGAAAAGAATTTAAGGTAGTAGTACAATATATAATTAAACAGCCCACACACAGAAATAAAAAAAATACTGAAAAACAGAAAAAAGAAAACATGTGACTTATAATTAACGTAATCTGATTTATAATTAAGAAGGATTTACATTAATGATTGTCAGTAGAAGGAATTAAACAATTCTCTTAGATTGTTCTCCAAGAACTTTCAGGGGGCTGAAAATATGAATATGAAATGTGGAATTAAACACATCTCTGACACATTAATTGCAGATAAAAAGAAACTGTCATTTCTTAAGCAGGGTGCAATAAAGAAACAATGACTACCGAGGGAATCAGTCATTTGTTTGCCGAATGCTCCTTTTCATTTAATACTCGAGAAAAACAGAAAAGCAAGTAAAGGTATCTATGAAAAATATTCAACAGATATATATATAAAGAACACATAGAAATCAAGCCATTAAAAAGTTTCCCAGGGCTAGGGAGTTGTGGTTGGGTTTGTTCTTATTTTGTATTTTTGGGGGTCTATGTTTCTTTGTGTATATGGTTGTTTAATTATTGTTATTAACAGCCTTCTCAAAGAATGAGAACCAACACAACTAAAATCTTTGTATACTGTAAAGAACTCTGATATAATCTTATATGAAAAGACTTCCTTTAGGTCTTTCTAGCGAGAAAATAATTCTATGAATGCATTAAGCACAACAGAAAATATTACCATTGTATATGGACTGTGATAACACAGTAAAACACAACATTCTTTGAATGATACAAGTCTGATAATGTGTTTATGTATGGACCTGTATTTCTGGAATTTCTTTCAAATGCAGTGTCAGATTAACATTAATAATAACATAACTGCTTTATAGTTAAGGACAATATAATTTCTGTTGAAAAAAAGTTGAAGAGAAGAGGCGTATCAGCAGACACTATAAAGGAATCAAGCAAAGTAAAGGTGAAAATAGAGCAGGATTTTGCAATAAACATGAGATACAATTATAATGCAATGAGAAAAACAATGAAATATAAATATTAAAATAAATATAAAAATTAATTCTGGAATAAATATCATGAGATGAAAATAGGCATTTTTCCTTTTTTTCCCCAAATAAATATAAAAATACTTTAAAAATATTGTAAAAATTCTTTTACAAAAAGAATAGAAGCTTCTATTCTAGAGCAGAAGAGTTCTGCAGTAAAATTACTGGGGCATCAGAAAGCATGCAAGCTATAAATAGGTACCTTTAGCTTCTTGTTCTTCCTTACTGTAACTGATAAAGACAGCAATGTATGATAGCTATTGAAAGACTGTCCTACTGGATGTGGTATGAATTTTTAAAAATTTTAAAATCAGAAAAATTAGCATATTGACATTTCAAAGATTTTCAGCTAATTAGGTAAAATTCTTCTATATTCACATCTATATTGCAAAGAAGATGACTGCTAGGAGGGGGAAATCAGGCTCAAGAAAAACATAACCAGGATTCGTAGCAGAATCCAGATAATCCCCAATATCACTACAAGCATCGCATCAGCAGAAAAAAAAAAGAAACCAAACCAAATAGAGTTAAACTTATAAATTTGCGTACTTAATCAGCTTAAATCAGGCCAAAACCTGCTGGCTTATCGAAGTAAAGTTTTCACACTAGAAACTTAATCATCATAAATTCCAACTATCCAAAATGAAGCTGGCATCACTTTTGCCATAGTGATATTAAGTTCCTATAACAAATAAATTATTGCTAAAACGGTCTGCTATGAACCAGCTTTCTTTCTGAAGGACCGTATGGACCTGTGCTGTAGCACTTCTTGAAGAATTGCAGCTCATGGGAAACGTGTGCTGGAGCAGCTTGTGAGACTGCATGCTGCAGGAAGGACCAGTCCCAGGCTGAAGCAGAGGAAGGAGGAGTAAGGAGCAGCAGAAACAAATCCTTATGGACTGACCACAACCTCCATCCCCTCCCTATGCCCCTGTGCCACTTGGGGAAGAAGGTAGACGAGCTGAGATTGAAGTTGAGCCCATGAAGAGGGGAGGTGTAAGGAAGTTGTTTTTAGTTTAATTCTCACTGCTCTACTCTGTTATTATTGGTAATAAATTAGATTAATCTTAGCTAAGTGGAGCCTGTTTTGATTGTGATTATAATTGGTGAATGATCTCTCTTTCCTTATCTCAGTCTACGATATTTTTTCATTGTATTTTCTCCCCATCCTGCTGAGAAGACAGAGTGAGCGAGCAGCCTGGTGGCCAACCAATGTCAACCCACCACACCATCAATTTTCAAAATTAATTTCAGCTCGGACAGCTGGCCATTTACTGAATCTGAACTTCTGAGTATAACATTTTCGTTCTGAAAATCTGTTTCTTTTTAAATACTTACATTTATTAACAAATACCTTCCTCACAGAAGTACTTCAGAGAAGCTAATACTGTGGGTTTTTTTGTTTTTTGTTTTGTTTTGTTTTGTTTTTTGAGGGACAAGCAATGTCCAGAATGTACAAGTTATGGATTTTGTGCTGCAGTCTGTACTGGTCAATTTGCTTCAAAACATCACTGAAGCTAAAAGCAAATTTCAACAGAAAATTCACCACTGAAAAATACTGTTTTGTATCTTCTCCAGAGTGGTTAATTTCTGAGTTTCATAACAGAGAACACCATGTGCAGACTATTATCCCAGGATTAAAGCAATTGATTAAAAACAGTAATGTAAGGAGATGATAGAAATTCTCTTTCTCTCTTCAAAGAAAAGGGGGAAAAAAAGATGCAGTTTTTAGCTGGAGCAGAAGAGAAATATTGAACAGAGGTACTGTTTAAGGCCATCATCAGAACATAGTCAACAAAGACATCTACAGTTTGTATGACAGGATTTGCAGGTCATATTCCTCTAAAAGCTTAGAGTGTTTGATAATGCAGGTAAGAAGTTTTAGAGCAGGCTAAGGCCTGAGAACAGGTCATGAAACACCCTGAGTCAAACATTTTTGAAGAAAAAGTCAGAAGTCAATGAATCAGTAGAACATAATTTACATTAAATAGGTTAACTAAAATATTTACAAAAACAACATAAATGTAGATTACTTTAAAATATTCTTACCTCATGGTTGTAATCCAGTATCCCTTTTAAAATTTTCTTCAGGTTGCTTACCTATTTGACAAGAAGAGGAAGGAAATACAATAAATGCAAAGAATAAATTGCAGAAACACGATCATAAAGTAGGCAATCATAGAAGAATCACATAAAAGAATCATACAATCACATCAATTCACATGAAGAGAATTTCTGTTTAAACAGTTTAAATTAGAATTATGGAAATTATGCAATAGTCTGTTGTGATCAGACTGCTAGACCTGATCACAAATCTTTATGAATTCACATAACCCATTTAAGTTTATGAAGATCAACACGTTCTCAGATGGCCTCTAGATCAGACTCTAAAGCACCAATCTTCTTTGGAATACTTGGTTATCTTTATATATATATATATGTGTATATATATACATACTTATATATATATATATATATATATATATATATATATATATATATGTATTTTTATCTGTAAGTCGAAACATTCTTTTTCTTCCCCTTCTTGTCATAAAATATGCTAGTGATCTACTGTTTGCAGAAGCAAACCTTTTCTTCCAAACCAAAACCAGCTACTGCTCAATATCATCTTTTATACCAAACCTACGTAAGGCTAACTTATTAACATTCTCACTAATTAATCCTCCTGGTTCTTTCATTTTTGTTTGATACTCCCTAACCCAGTTTTTCACAATCAAATGCCTGTCTTATAGTGTCAAGGCAAAGTTCACATTTCTTCAATGCCATACAAAGATGGTTTTTGTTCCACCTGCATAATCAATGACATCAGTTACATGTCTCCTGTTGTATAGAATCTGTGCCACAGTTCTTCAGCTCCCCTTCTGGCAAAAAACAAACAAAGAAAAAAAAACAAACCACCACAGAAGCCATGACTTAGAACAAGTCTCTAAGAAACTGTGAAAAAGAAAAAAAAAAGGCCAATGGATCTTATAGGTGATGCTTAGAAAAAAAGATTTTTTTTGAAAATAACTGCGATGGATTCCCACCAAATGGTATAGATTCCCAACAATGTACATATGCAAGAAATTTAGATAACAGAAGCAGCGCACTTGTCCCCTATGACAGCAAGTCTATAAGCGGGTTCTATAAAGACTGAGCAGAAATGAGACGATGGTTAGAGAACTGAGTAATCACTTCCCAATTCTATTCATCTTATCTTAGACACAAGTAGTGTACGAATTAGGATTCAAACTAGGATTTGTAAACTGATGTTGCTGACAACAGTAGCCACAGTTGCAAACCATGACACTATAATGGAGAGTGGGAAAAAACAAATCAAAACAAAACTCTCAAACCCCAGCTGCCTTAAAACTTCCAATTACGTATGTATTTTTTATTATTCTGAAAATATCCAATAAGGAACTTCTGGCAGCAGACAGAATCTACCTACCTTCCAAGAGACCTAAGAAAAAACTGCAGAAAACAGTTTGGAGGCATGACTGAAGCCCAACGACAGACTCAACACTCCCAACAGTCAACAGACAAAATGAAGTGATGAAAGAAAAATGCAGTTCCTTTTCTGGAGGAAACTCAACAAAGGAACAAGCTACAGATGCCACACCACTTAATACATCTCTAAAATCTACAATAACATTCTAGCTGTCAGCCCCAAAGCAATCACCACCATCTTTCAAGGGCTATGAACGATCATAACCAAAGTCTGCAACAGATTTAAGATTTTAAAGAAATATAAATCATTTGATTTTTATATCAAATCACCATAACAAATACTGCAGTGATTGGAATATAATTTTCATACTTGATTCATTAAAATCTTCCAGTTTGTAATTTACCTGCATCTGCTGCAGAAAGTTTCACAGAAACCCAAGGGCCATGCTGTAGAATTTAAGTCCAGTTTACCGATGAGAACATTGTGAGGAACCTTGAACTTGAACACAATCCCAGAAATGAGAAACAAAATAGGATGTACTAGCCTAGAAAATACTTGTTTTCCCCTTTCCTTGTGAGCATTTTTTGAATTAAAATCCCTTAAAAACAAAGGGTTATCTTCCTCCATATAACTTTCATAGAACTTAGAGCTGAGATGCTGGAACAGTATCAGCATTGATCAGAATCTGTCAAGAAAAATACCATATAGGACAGCATCTTCAGAAAAAGAAAACAGCAAATAAACTTAAATAATCTTGTCTTTGAGGTCCAATTTTTTTTTGTCAACCATTGCCAATCAGCAGTGTCAGGATAACTTGCCTTCAGGAGTTAACTGCACCATCTTTGTACTGAGAGCACAATCAGACAATTATAAAGCTGAAGCAGCATCTTTATAGACTGGTTTAAACTTAACAACGACCTTCAGTATTACTACGGGAGTTCTCTTTCACTAGTGTGCAGTAAATACACTTTGATGGTTCTACTGCCAGTGGCAGAGAATCATCATGGGAAACTACCACAAATGTTGTCTGTTTTGAGATTCAGCTCAGAGGATCCATTAGCATTTCCCAGGTCATAGCATAAATTCTTACAAGGAAGACTTTAAACAGAGATGAATGAAAATGAACAACAGATGTAACAGAGAAAAGCACAGGAAATTGTTAAAGACAACTGATTACATGTAGAATTCTAAACCACAGCAGGTGATGGTTTATCAGATGTTTTTGTCTTTTTCTTAAGCACATGGAAAAAAATAACTACAACCAGTTAACAAAGACCATTAAGTCGTGCAATGGCAGAACACGACAGATATAATTTCCAATATCGATCATGACTATAAAGTGCTCTATAATCCTTTGGAGATCAGCCCCAGCCCATGAGCACATAGGATCCCTATTTGGTTGCATCAGCAACTTGACCTCTTCCTTTTCTATACATAGCACATATACTACCCTCCTAACCCCTTTCATAATCCGTTCTGCACATCCATACCCACTTGGAAAAAACATGAAACCCACTTAGAAAATAGGAACAACTACACTCTATTACACTGCTAAAGCACTTACAACTCACAATTGATTGTTTCTAGATGAATCTATTCATTTTCAACATCATCTCAATTCATTTTCAATATCTTTTCCATCCACCATTCCCGTTCTTCAGAGTTGTAGTGAATGGAGTTAAATCCAGTTGGAGGCCAGTCACTAGTGGTGTTTCCCAGGGCTCAGTACTGGGGCCAGTTCTCTTCAATAGCTATATCAATGATCTGGATGAGGGGATCAAGTGCACCCTCAGTAAGTTTGCACCAAGTTAGACATGAGTGTTGATCTGCTCCAGGATAGGACGACTCTGCAGAGGGATCTGGATAGGCTGGACTGATGGGCTGAGGCCAACTACATGAGTCCAATAAGGCCAAGTGCTGGGTTCTGGACCTGGGGCACAGCAACCCCAAGCAGCACTACAGGCTGGGAGATGAGTGGCTGGAAAGCTGCCTGGCAGAAAGGGACCTGGGGTTATTGGTCAATAGATGGCTGAACATGAGCCAGCAGTGTACTCAGGTGGCCAAGGCCAAGTGCATTCTGGCTTGTATCAGGAATAGTGTGGTCAGCAGGACCAGGGAGGTGATCATCCCCCTGTACTCAGCTCTGGTGAGGCCGCACCTCAAGTACTGTGTTCAGCTTTGGGCCCCTCGCTACAAGGACATCGAGGCCCTGGAGCGTGTCCAGAGAAGGGCTACGAAGCTGGTGAAGGGTCTAGAGAACAAGTCTTACGAGAAGTGGCTTAGGGAGCTGGGGTTGTTTCACTTGGAGAAAAGAAGGCTCGGGGAGACCTTATTGCTCTCTATAATTACCTTAAAGGAGGTTGTAGCGAAGTTGGGATCAGGCTCCTCTCCCAAGCACCAAGTGATAAGATGGGGAGAAATGGCCTCAAGTTGCACCAGGGGAGGTTTAGGTTGGATATTAGGAGAAATTTCTTCACTGAAAGGGCTGTGTGGCGTTGGAATGGGCTGCCCAGGGACGTGGTTGAATCACCATCCCTGGAGGTCTTCAGGAAACATGTAGATGTAGAACTTCGCAGCATGGTTTAGTGGTGGACTTGACAGTACAAGGTTAAATGTTTGTCTAGATGATATTAAAAGTCTTTTCCATATTGATATTACTAAAAGTCTTTTCTATATTGATATAATGACTCTATATTTCTATAATGATTCTAAGATTCTACATATTTAGCACACACTATTTAATTAGACTGACCCGTACTCTACAGCATTAACCTGATAAACGGACTAGAATGAAAGGAGATATGATTTACTGAAGACAACACTTGATCTGGCACAGTAAACCTTAATGCTGGGGGGGTTGGGGCTGCTCTAATTTTTTTTCTCACCCGTCATATGAAATCTATTTTTATTTAATTGCAGCTCAAACACCAATTCTATATTGAGGGTCTGTAAGAACAGTGTCTACATTTCTCTCTTTAGGAATATACCTGAGCAACAAAAGGAAAGCCTAATGTAATGGACAACAGAAATGCTTTTCAGCTTGTGATGACTGACAAAAAGGGACCAAGGGTTATATAACCACTTGTTCACTCTCTAACATTTTGACAGCCAGTCAAATGGCTGTCAAACAGACAGTTCTCATTCTTCCATTTATCCTTTTATCATATGCATGACTGAAATCTTGCTTGTACAGAATACCCTGTGTAAATTAATTTATCCTTGTACATTTCAGGTACTCAGGTGTCTAAATGGGAACCCCAATGTTGAAATGTTATTCTACAGTATCTTTCCTGGGTAATTATGCATAGACCTATTTCTCTTCCTACAGGTTATAATTAACTATCTTATAACCTCTGAAAGTGTTGCTAGGGCAGGCTTGCAGTGATGAGAGAACTCTTAATCATTCAGCTTCAGGTATATGACTAAGTGCAGCCAAGAAGAGTACATAAATTGGAAAAAAAGAGACTGTGTGTATGCGTAGTTCCCATTACATTAGGTTTCTGCTCTGAACTGCATTCTGTCTCTTCACTATTATAAATGGGGCCTAGAGAGAGGCTGTACTATTAGCTTTGGAGTTATCACCCTCCAACTTGTCTTCTGCAAAAAGAAATACCAGGAAGAACAGATAGAGACACATCCTTGAATTAAATGGAAAAAAAAAATCATTAAAAGGTGGCTGCGAACAAACAGTATTCCCACATTAAACTTATATTCAGAGACATTGCTGACTTAGGAACTGAGTATATACAAAAAAGAACTAAATGTATCAGCTGCTAAGTATCTTTTTTGACAGAAATACTTGCTGACTAATAAGAATGCCTGATCTCCACTTCTTGCTTGTAGAACATTCACAAGATAGGCTTCTATCTTTATCAGGAAAAAAATATTAACAACCAAACCCTCAAACTCTAAATGGCTTTTCATGAATAAGTGTTCCCTTCTCCACAGAGAATATAAAAGTAGCAGAAGGATGATACCATACACAGAAAACTAGGTTCCATTACTATACAAGTCAACCCAGCCTGTACTGGAATAAATCAGTGTGAGCATAACTGTACTACTGCTAGAGTCAAAATTAATCCTCACAAAGAAGGTTTGTTCACTTCGATTACAACACTAAATAGCCTGTACTCTAATTTCACTGATTATTCCACTTTGCAATATTCCATCAAACAGAAAGCATTCAAACTGTACTTGTTGGAGAAAATCTAGTGGCACATGCTGTTTAAATGTGCTATTCAGGAATGGAACAAACACAGCTTGCTACTACAAACATGGATAAAATAAATGATGTGTGTAGCAAGTGATTAACTGCTTAAACTTTCGGTACTGATATTCCTGGACTACTCGAACTATTCTTGTTTCTTGATTAGGGAATTTCATTCCTGAAAAATTTTGGCTATAAACTTATTTTCCACACCATTTTCCAGTTTCAGTGAAGGCTGTTTTGTCTTCAAAATGTCATCATCTTCAGCATGAAACACTAGTGTGTACACAGTTTAAACCCCAACCATTTTAAAGTGTTCATTTTTATATCAGGAAATAGATGTCTGCGCTTTTATGCATTTTTCTTAAACCACAACATATAATTGCTGTTAGGCCAGGAGTGAGAAATAGTGGGTTTTGTTACACAACAGAAAAAATAGACTGTGAAGCATGCCGATATATGCTGTGCCCCAGAAATTTTAACCCCAAATAAGTAACAAAATGTTTCTGTATTAAACACAGTAGGCAAACAGATCTCATCTGTTTTAATAAACAGAATGCTAGCTGACCACTTCCTACTCTGCAAGTCCCCAGAGCTCTAAGATTTCCCTTTTTCTATCCTGTTCATTGCTCAATCTCTTATGTCAGACAACCTGCCCCAAAACCAAGAGTATAACAACACCCCTTTGAATTTTTACTTTTGTTTTAAACTGGTACAGCAATGGGAAAAATATTTTTAATAAGACAGCATTCCTGCAGTTATCAAAAGTAAACTAAGTTTCATGAACTGCTAAACAAGAAAATTAATGAAAGCTCAGCCATATATTCTTGTTTATATACCACAGAGGACAGCATCCAATGATGCAGTGCATCATTTTCTCAATCTCTCTCTCAACAGTGGTTAGGAGGGCCTGATACAGCTCTCCTAACCACTGCTTCACAAAGAATTACAGGCACATTATGTTTTCTTTGTTTTAAACCTACCTCCCCTACTGGACTTGTTCCTTTATGCGCTTCATAATACTGAGAGCTTGCACAAGTGGTGACTATTATACCACACGATATTGGAGGCAAGGAGCAACCATGTTTAGCAACAAGAACGTTCTTCAGCTCATTATCATGACTTGTGAAGTACTGAACTAACCTAATTATAGTTTCTCATAGTGCTTCTTAAAATATTAAGGGAAATCATATTAAGGAGACACACATGACTATGTTGCCTACATTTATAATCTAGTGACAAACCAATGTAAGTGCACGGATTGAAAATGCTCCTATGAGCAAGACTATGAATAACTGATTGATGGATGAACAGTTGAACAACTAAACTAGTAATGGTGTTTATTTACACAAAAAGAAGAAGAACAGCTGGCATAGTAGAAGATTACTTTCATGGTTAAAGAATGGGAGTAAAAATACCACATTTGTGACTTTTAAAGGAAGGGGCATACAAAAACGTATACAAAAAGCTGTAATATGCATTTGTTTTAAACAAGAAAAAAATATCAGTCTTTAGTTCTTATTTACATGGAAATATGAAAAGTAAAAAGGAACGACATCAGCAAGAAATTGAAATTTGAGCTGATGTTTTTCCAGGCTTCAATCACATAATGAAGTTACTAGATTGTTCAGTCTTTCTGTTTTATTCACACCTGTTAAGCCTTAGAATTTGCCACATTGGCAGGAGAGACAGGAAAAAAATAATTCTTCCTCAAGCTCCATAAGATTTACAGAAGTTGCTACTCCATTTTTAATCAATTGAAATACTATTATAACAAACAGTTGTCA
The DNA here is from genome assembly GCF_009769625.2 of Cygnus olor. Taxonomy (NCBI): domain Eukaryota; kingdom Metazoa; phylum Chordata; class Aves; order Anseriformes; family Anatidae; genus Cygnus; species Cygnus olor. Next base: position 51,390,396 of record NC_049198.1, read on the forward strand.
GACTGTTGTTCTCCTAATTTAACAACCAAGACTTCAATACTCCTTAGGAAAAAAAGCCACATTATTATTTTAGGGAAAAATGAAACCTTGCATCTAGCTGTTCATTTGCAATTTCATAAGCTTCTTTGAAAAAAATAATTTAAATTAACTGCTCTACTACCAGCAGATTTTTATTTGTAGGAACCATATCTTTTCTTTACCAGCCTATCAATATATTCTCAACAATGTTCCCACATTTTGCTGGTAAGGCTATTAGACAAGCTGTTCTAGACAGTCCAGACTCGTACATACTGGCCAGGCAGCAGAAAACATGCTGACAGATCTGCTGACAACATAGGCAACAACAACACCCTCTGTCCTTTCCTCAGGTAGCACTTAACTGTGTCTCCCCCCTCTCCAGTCAGCAACATTGATAAGACAGATATGCATGAGAGTTTTTCCCGCAGTTGTAGCCCTTTCACAGATGTTTAGAAAAGCTTTTGGGAGCCAGAACAAAATGTGTTTATGCAATATTATCTAATGAAAATCATCAGGAAGAAACCAGGCTGGAAACAGCAATTCAGAAAGGTACATATATCATTCTCTGGTCAGAAACTACACTAGTATCTGCATATGAAATTGTGTTCGTCAGGTTTTATACACCAAAATGCTCCATGGCTGTACCAGAGTAAATCCTATTGCCTTTAAGATCTGCAGAGAAAGTACTAGAATACCAAGTGACATAAATGACCCAGCAAACAGGCTGCGGTTAAAAAACATGCTGAGTACAAACAACACAGAAAAAGCATCACTTCCTCTCCTAAAACTCACTAGCTGTGCAGAGCTGGCAAAGTAAAATGAAATAACATTTTACCATTTTTATTTAAATAAATTGGCTATTAGTCTGCTATTATTACACAATTGTTTGTTAGAGCTTTTTTTCCTCTATATGAAAGCATACTTTCACACTTTGCATTAAAAACAAAAGATGTTTCATTCACATTTCTTTGTTTTTCAAATGGTAGTTTAAGCATGATGTTTATTTTAATATTTTTCTCTTTAATTGTTGAAACCCATTTAAAACTCAAAATGTGTTTTCTTCGCTAAACTATGCAGGACTATAATAACAAAAAATAAGCAAGTGTAATTAAAAACTGTCTTAAATTCAACTTACTGTACTATAAAACAAGGTCTTGATCTAGAAATATGCTAATATTTAAACACAATATTGTATTAAGGACAGAACTACAGATCTGCAGAGAAGCAGGTAAGTCAAATACCTTTAGCCTCCAATTATCTCCTACTTCTGTTTTGATCCTGTTTAGCCAGTTTTCATCAAAGTAAGCTGGATCTCTGAAATAGAAAAAAAAAAGGAGTATTTGTTAAAAACTGATTCCAGGAACTAAGAAGATACTTTAGTGTGATTAAGACCCTATCTCAAGCTGAGGCTGCTTAAATGACTACATCTTTGTTCTATATATGGCCAGTACACAGTAGTTCAGAATCCCATTAGTACCCACTTCCTTAAGTCCTTGCACCCTGTTCACAGCACAGCTTCATTTGTGTGCCATGAGTAGCTAATACTTATGAAGAAGCTGCTGTACTTGGAATGTACTTTGTCAGTTTTCCCCTCTCTGTAAATTCTTCCTGTAATTTATCAGCTGTTGCTGGAGCAGTATGTTTGCATTACTTTAAAGTGTTACAAAAATTTATTACTTTTTCACGTGTTATGGAATCATACTGCTATACACTGATTGCAAATATTCCCCTACTAAATGCGAAGCTTGAGACTGAAAAATATATATTCTCTCTATATAATGAGAATGACCAAAAAGCATAAGTGCAGCTAAGTGTTTTCTACTGAGAACACAATCTACCAAACACTATCAGGTTTTGCAAATATTTTTTCACAGTAATCTTTGACAAATCTTTTTGCAAACACCCTTCCTTAACGTTTTTTTGTATCTTCTGCACTATTGACAAGGCAATCCAGATAATGACAGAATAAAAACACCAACTTTATGTAGAGTATACCTTTATTTCTCTAAACTTCTTCCCCCTCTTCCTTTTTCTCACAAGCACCTTCCTTTGGTTGTTTGTTAAACACAACTCCTAAGACTCTCTTGCCCTCAGTTCCTTGATCACCTAAAGGCTAACATTTTCTACTGTACACTCAAGTAAAATCTCTCCTCTACCATACAGAATTTCAATGTTATCCTCAGAACTAGAGAGAGAATGCACTATAACTAGTTGGTTTTAAAGGAGAATGACAACACAATATAATGAAAGGCCCATACTGCAGATGAAACAAAAGTTAATATAGTCAGGGAAGAAAAACTTTCTATAAACATAAGGCTTTTGAGTCAACATGGTAGGCCCGGTTAGAGTTTCACAGGAAGTACTCTAATTTCTAGAAGTATACTGCTGCATTCACTGCCAAGTACTATTAGATTTACTGCTGTATCCTTTGAAGATGGAGTTGTGAACTGAACCCTTCCTTTTTGAAATAAAAAAAAAAGGTAAGATTGTATGAAATCTTACAGGAAAAGCTCAAAAAAATTATGAATATGTCTAGAGATTAAAGTGACATCTCTGCAGTCATATATGTTGCAAGCCAGCAACTGCATCAGCAATTATAGTAGGGCATATTCTTTGTACCCACATTTTTTCCTGATGCATTATCCCTCCTGTATTCCATTTTCCCCACAATATCTTCTCCACAATGTTCCAATGCCTGCAAGCAGCCCATGATACAATACACAGGAGGGGAGAAGGATCATAAACACCAACATTTCTCTACTGAAACATTTTAACTGTTATTTTTACACATTTTGTTACAGACACTGGTGAAGATTATGGCATATTTCTTTTCCTCTGACATGGCATCCGCAAACATATAGCTGGAAGAACAGCTTTAATTACTAGTTAAGCTGATGACTCCAAATTGCTCCCATTCAAAAACAGTGCAGTTCTAGCACAGATGACAAAATCTTGAAGCATGAAACAGAAAAAGCAACATATTATCCAGAGTTTTAACTGGTTTTGAAATGGACTTTTTTGAAATAGCTGTCAAATGGCTTCTGCTCTCAGAGGCAGGTAAATCTGAGCAAGAAATTGATTCCAGTACATACAAGATCAACTACAGATGAAGAAAAAGTTCGCATTCAGTTTTTACATTAAATACCTGTCTCTCCTTGCAAAAGGTCTTAGTATGCCTAACTTCCAACCAATCTGAACAAAATCATCCGGAGAACAGTGGGAAAAAAAACACCTGTTAGTTGAAAATAAGGAGACCCACTCGAACTGCTTCTGTTTGAAGTCTGGAGTTCACAAAGCAGCCTGGTATATTCTGGATGGGCACTCTGCCAAACACAAGTGAGCCTTGCTCACAGACTCGTGTCACCAAGACTGGTGTCTCACAGACTTGCTCACCAAGTGTCTACCCAGCTCAGTGAGAAAGCAGGTATAACTAGTTATCTGTGCCTCCCCAGCAAAAAAAGACCATCGGGACTTTCTTAAGGACCATACCTTATTTTAAAGATTGCAGTTGGTCACGAACATCTTCACCTACTTGAAGGCTGCAGCACCATCAATATAACAACTCCCGATTTACAATTTTGATTCTAAATAACTAAGCATAAGGAACTGTCCACAAGCAGAACTCTGGACCGACTGGCAGACTAACGCTGCATACCCCATTTCAATAATGGGGGCATCAACTGAAGAAGAAATAGAAGATTTCAGGTTTAGCTCCAAATAATTCCACTCTGGATACTTGTACTTTGATAGCACATAAAAAACTTTTCTCAGGTACTACTGCAATTACTGTAACATATGGAACAGAAAATGCCCCTCACTTTCTTGATAGAAGTCCTGGGCTATCTGCACCTTTATACAGATCATCAGACAAAGAAGATTGCTGAGAATTAAACCTAAGCTAAGTATGGCAGTCATTTTCCACAGATTTCACAGGTTTTTTTCTTTTTAAGTATACAAACCTCACGGAAGTATCCAGGGTCCAGCACCCAGTAAGCAAGCCACTCTACATCATCAACACACCACAGTGGTCAGAATAATACCAACAGTTCTCTTTAGGGCATCTCAAATGTGTTTACACAATAACTAGTAGAATACTGCAAAGAATATTTTGTCAGTAATATAAGCAGAAAAGCAACAAGGTGGGCATCAACACCAAGCAAATCTAGAATGACCACCCTTTCCTCATGTAAAAGTCACCTCAGAATCATTCCTAGAGCACTGGATTAATTTAATTCCTGTTCTCAAAAGCCCTATTAAGGTTCAGAATTTACATTAACTGCAATGTTTTCTCTCCGTATTGAACCAATGGAATGAATCATCTCAAACCAGAAGCTTTCCACCAGAATTTCTAGAAATACATTTTAACAGAGCTTCCAGACCCTCCTCCAAAAGCTGCACTAGCTCATTCACAGCCCTTGCTGCAAACAAGTTTCCCTCTACTAAATCTTTGGGAATCATGACTCAACCACATTCTCAGAGCTCTTGAACCCCCTTTGTCCATGTCACTAGGAAAGATGCTGTCATCTCTTGGAGTAATGTTTGAAAAAGCATCACCCAAGCAAATATGAAAATGTGTGGTTGAGAACTGAACAGCTGTGGTTACAAAACCTTCCACTTCATTTTGAAGAAGTACTGCACTAAACAAGGTCAGCAGAAAACTGACTGGAGCATAATCAATACTTTGAGATGACTTGCTTGAACTCAGCATTCTGAAGTGATGAAGTTCCTCAGCCTATATTCAAAGTTGGGGAATCTCTTGCACTTGGTAACTTTCAAGGTTATAAAAGCATCTGTATATCAGTTGATTGCTGCCTAGTCTCTCAATAGCGCTGCAGGTAATTGGAACTTTTCTTCAGAGCACAAGACACTTATCCTGTTGTCAATGGTGTATCACTTCATGTGATGTTGCTTTCAGCAGTTGTCATTTATACCACATCCATCTTATTTTGTATGCAAATTTTCCTTTATTTAAGCAATCATCTCTCCAAATCATAGATGCCAAGAGACAGAAATACTCTTCTGAAGAAAAGAAAACCAACCCACTGAACATGCAGTATAACACATGATTATTACTCATTTTAACAGTGGTACAGTAAGCTGCTTTAAGAGATGTCTGTTTACAAAGAGATCTCTCCACTAGGGACAAATAAAAGCATGGCTTTTGCTTTCTGCATGTGTCAAAACATACACAGCATGCTGCAACGTATAATATCATAAATGAATAATTCATTAAGGGGGGCAAAATGCTCAGATGACAAATGAAAACAAATACCATCTTCCATATCTACCAAGGCCCAAATGACTGAAAAAGAAAGAACTAAAAGAAGAGGAACACCTGGTACTAAACAGTCTCCAGAGAGAGATGAAAAAAAATTTAAAACTATAGTATAAAACAGAGTAATATGCTTTTATGTGGATACCAGTGGACAGTAAGAAACAGATGAACAATATTAGTGGTAAATGCAAAAATCCACACAGAAAAAGATGATGCAATCTGGAAGCTAGCTATGGCACTTCTATCTGCTTGGAACAGCAAAAGCGACATGATTTTAGCCAGACAGCCTACTCAGACAACTTGAACACCCACTTCTGCTTCCAATCTTTACTTACCTTATCTTACTGTACAATTTTAATCAGAGGGAACAGTAACTTTCCTATCTGAACTCAAATGAACAGTAAATATTAAGGAATAATACAATAAATATAGGCTAAAATATAGGCTGAATGCATTTCTTAGAAGAAAATTATTAGCACTGGAGAACTTCATTCAATGACACCTTAACCTGAAATTCAACAATAAAGGCTTTATGATAGAAAGAACGATGTCTTTCAGTGTTTCGTTGTGTTTTTTTAAATCACAACCTGTTTATTAACACCTGAATCTGTAAGTAAAATGCTTGTGCTAGCTTACATAATTCAAATGTCTGCCATATGTTATCACACACTACATTCCTGAAAAGCTTTTGAAGGTGTAATTGTCTCTCTGTATCCTTTTCTTCTCACAGTGTCTTCCAGAAGTTTTATTACAAAAAAAAAAAATCTGCCATGTAAGTTGGCATTTCTGCTCAATGGTCCCTACTTACAAACATGGGACACTACCTTTAGCATAAAAACATTAAGAAAAACATACTTCAAAATGGAAGGAACTGCTGGCTTCTTCTGAACAGATGACACAAGGTATGGGTAGTTTTTTTATTATTATTAATATTATTCCCTGAAACTCTTCCTCATCATAAACTAGTGACTTTGCCATGTTTCCACTACTGCCTGCCCTCACAAGTACCAATGGAAACTTTCCATGAAGGTAGAGGTTGAAAAATAGAAAGAACAGTGAGTTTAGACCCTCAAACTTTAGAATTTTTTTTAGATGAAAAGCCATCCTTACTCTCCTATGGAAGTATATCTATATGACTGGACAAGAACAACATCCCTCAATTTTTGTCAATGCTCTGCCTCATTCAGTTGGTGTTTTTCACCAACTGCATCTTCTTCATTCCCTGAGAACTTTGGGGAGGGATTCTCACCAGGTGCATTAATCTGGTATTTCAGTCATTTTTCACACACTGATTTTTGGGTGCATCAGGACATTTTCTATAAAACTTGCCAAAATTCTCTCCTCTCCCCTTTATGTACACACATTACTGGAGAACCCTAAAGGTGGGGGAAGGTGGGGAGCAGCTATGCTGAAAAACACCCGAATTTCAAGGATCATGCTGCACAGAAATACTAGTTCACTCTCCTCAATGGAATAAGGATAACATAGTTTAAGAAAATTTGTCTCTCCAGTCTAGGCAGTAAATTTGTCTTTTGACAATTAACTAGTTGAGAGTGTCCAGTAGACATGGCCCACAAACCAGCACCAGAGGGTTGTGATAAGCATTAATTAGCAGGTGCAATCCCCTGCTGCAATGGATAGAGGCCCTCCCCATCTCCTGACTGACCTGTCATCTAATGAAGGTTGCTGCTTGCTGTGGGCCTGAATCCAGGGCATAAGAAACTGCCCATTTTCATCCTGCCCTCAGACTATTATGGGTTCTACTCTTCCACCTGGGTACCAACTCTACAGCGAGGAAGACTTGGAGCATACCAAGTGTGACTATATGGCTCTAGAAGCAATGGTCAAGACCCAAGCAGTGTTCTTTCTCTGTCATGCCAGTTAGAGGGAAGGGCTTCAGAAGTGGACAGATTCTGCAGGCCTACAACCAGTTGTGTAACTGGTGTTGGCAGCAGGGTTTTGGTTTCTGTGACCATGGAACCCTGTTTGAGGGATCAAGAACTGCTTGGAAGAGATGGGATCCACCTGTCTGTGCTGGGAAGAAGCATCTTTGCCGATGGGCTAGCAAACCTGGTAACAGTTTTAAACAAGAAACAATGTAGGAGGTAAAGGATGACCGAACATCTGCTGGCAAGCAAAGGCTGCAGGGCAACATGAACAGGAGAGACCTCGTGGTCAACAAAACAGGGCTGAGGTGGGGTCACTCCAATCACATGAATAATAAAGTGTCTACAGAAAATAATTACAGTGAAAGCTCTCGAACTTGTTCTTGGGAATCAGCATGACTGCATGTCAATGTGAAGTGCCTAATACATGCAGCACTGAAAACAAATAGGAAGAAACAGGAAAATTACAAGGCCACAGTCTCATTGGGATCATGGGGACACAGTAGGGTAGCTCACACTACTAGACTGCTGCCATGGATAGATACAGGCTCTTTAGGAAGAACAGGTTTGGAAGGCAATGAGGGGGAGATGCCTTTAATGTGACAGAGCAGCAGGAATGCATGTGCTCTGCTTTGGGATGGATGATGAGCCAGCTGAAAGGTTATGGGTTAACATGACCAGGCAGACCACCACAGGTGATGTTGCTATACATGCTTGTTACAGGCCACCTGATCAGGATACTTAGATTATAGACAAGCTAATGAAGCATGGGATAGGTAAGTGGGAAATAAGGTGGGCTGAAAAGTAGCTGAACTGCCAGCCTCGAATGGTTATGAGCACGAACCCCTGATGGAGGCCAGTCCACTAGCAGCACACCCAAGGGTCAGCCCTGTTTAACTTCTTTAATAGTGACCTAGATGACAGAACAGCGTGCAAGTTTTCAGATGACACAAGACTGGAAGGAGCATTTGACAGACCTGGGGAGTTGTGCTGCTATTCAGAGGGAACTTGACAAACTGGAGAAATGGGCAGACAGGAACCTTATGCAGTTCAACAAAACTGAACGCGAAGTCCTGCACCTGGGGAGGAACAACCAACCCCATGCACTAGTATTTGCTGGAGGCCAACTGGACGGAAAACAGCTTTGCAGAAAGGGAGCTTGGAAGAAACCAGCCTGAACACATAACAGCAATGTGCGCTTGTAGCAAAAAAGACCAAATGGCATCCTAAGCAGCAGTAGGAGGAGCACTGCCAGCAGGTTAAGGGAGGTGCTAGTCAGCTCTGGTGAGACATCTCGGTTTCAGCTGGGATAGAATTAATTTTCTCCCTACTAGGTGGTATGGTGCTGTGTTTGGGATTTAGGATGAAAATTACTTTGATAACACAGCAGTGTTCTAGTTATTGCCAAGCAGTGCTTACACAAAGCCAAAGACTGCTCAGCTCCTGGTGCTGGCCTGCAAGGAGGCTGGGGGTGCACGAGGAGCTGGGAGGGGACACAGCCAGGACTGCTGGCCCAGAATGGCCAAAGGGATGTCCCACACCATGTGGTGTCATGCTGAACAAGTGGGGGGATTTGGCCCAAGGATCTGCCTTTGCTTGGTGACTAGCTAGGACATCGGTCAGCCAGTGGTGAGCAACTGCATTGTGCATTTGTTTCTTCTTTTTGTTGTTACTGCTTTTTCTTTCCCACCTTTTCCTTCTCTCCTTTTTTGTTCTCTTTCTTAATAAACTGTCCCTATCTCAACCCACAAGTTCTTGCACGTTTCAGTTCTCTCCCCCATTCACACTGGGTGAGGGTGGAGGGGTGAGCAAACAGCTCTGTGGCGTTTAGCTGCCTGCCAGGCTAAACCACAATGTGAGGCCACATCCGAAGCACTGTTTCTGGGCTCACCAGTAAGAGAGACAGGGACATACAAGAAAGCTCAGCAAAGAGCAATTACAATGATTAAAGGACTGAAGCATCTGTCATAGGAGGTGAGGCTGAGTGAGCTGGATCTGTTTAGCCTCAAGAAGAAAACGGTCAATGGAATCTTATCAATCCTGTATATAAACACAGGATGTATTTAAAGAAGGAACCTGAACCCTCTCAGTGGCATCAGCAAACAGACAAGAGGCAGTGAAAGACAGTAACTTCTATCTAAAAGTAAGGAATTTTTATTTTATTTTGTTGCTATTGCTACCGTTCTCACTGTGAGGACAGCTGAATACTTACACAGGTTGCACAGAGAACCTGTGGAGTCTCCATCCTTCAACGCATTCAAAACCTTAACTGGACACAGTCCTGGGCAGCCTCCTCTAGCAGATTCTGCTTTGAGAAGCAGGGTTGGTCTAGGCACTGCAGAGATGCCTTCCAACTTTGCCTGTTCCAGACTCTTTGATGTAACCCAAGGGAGGCTCTCATTATGACAATGTCTGTCCTCCTGAACAACCGCTACGCAGATTGAGGCCCTGTTTCCCAAGACGTAGCCAAACCTCACTTGCTGATTGGAAGTAGAGAATAATTGTTTTCTCTTTTTGCTCCCACAAAGCCTTCGCTTTTTTTTTTCTTTTCTCCATAATTAAATTATCCTTAACTCATGAGCCTTTTTTTCTCCACCATATTTTCTCCCACCCTCTCTCTTTGAGGAGGGGGGGAGTGAGAGAATGGTTGTGGTGGAGTTCAGTTGTCCATTAGACTGAAACCACCACAGCATCTTAACATTTGAAGGAAATAAAGTGTATCTTTTTTAAAAACAAACAAAAAGTCTGTAGGACTGACATACTCAATTTGGACTATTGTCTTTGCTAAGTGCTGCTAAAGCTTCTGATGAACAATAAAAAATTCTGTTTCTGTGAAAGTAAGTAAATTTGGATATGGACTGCTACGTTTTAGACGCTTACCTGTACTCCCCCAACACATCCTACATTACACTGAGATGCTGAACTAACGCGTTTTATCCTCTGTGACCTTACAGTTCAAGAAAACAAAACCATTATCTAGTGCAACAACTATTATTTTTTCCACTTACTCTCAAGAATGCAGTATCTTTGCAAACAACCAAATTGACAGTTTTATTCAGTTTACCACCGAAGTTTTATTGCTTGAAACTAACTCTAACATTACAAGTACACTGCTTTTCAAGCAGTGATCATAGTCGATACGTTACCTTGCACTGGTTCCAACTTTTACCCAAAAAAAAAAGTATTTTGAACTTGCAAGCTTATTTTTAACCCAATTTACTTTCCAGTAAGATTAGAATTGAATAAATACCTTCCTAAAAGAAAACTTAATATATTTTCTTTTGCCCTTAAGACAGTTAGTTGAAAACTTTGGAGAAAAAGTGTATTAGTCATGTTCCAGGTTAAATTACTATCTAAACAAAGGAATAGACAGCTCCTAATGAAATACCAGCCATGTTTGAACTAAAATACATTAATATCAGTCAAATTCATACAGAAAATAAATCTGTGTGTATTTAAATAATTAGATAAATTATTTCTTACATTTTTTGAAGAACCTGGGCCATCACAACCCCACTCGTTAAATCTTCCACAGTCTGGCATGGTGCCTCGACATTAAATGTCTGGATCTGAGGGAGAACAAAAAAAGTTATGTTCTTTCACTTCAATGTCAAGGAATTTTTAAAACTAAAAAAAAAAGCTACCAAAGAGCAAACAGAGTAAACTCAACACATTTGGTGTATATATTAAGAAGTATGAAAATTTAGGTTTAATCACAATCAAAGAAATGAACTACTGACATGGCTTAGCATCTTTGTTTTTGTAAGCACAAATGCTGTAAACTTCGCTTGACAACAGGACATTCCCCAAAAGGCATTTTTCCCACAGCATTTTACTTGGACTTTCTCCCCTTTAAGTACTTCTGGAGCATATATTCAAGTACTTCCTCCCAACGAACATATGTAAGAAACTCATCTTTCAAAAGTAACACCAATTACACAGGTTCTCCAAAACCACAAGACCAAATTCAGAGAGAGACACATACTCCAAACTTAACTGCTCCCAAATATTCAGATAAAGGAGCAAAGCACAATGCTGCTAAGCCCTGGCAGGTCCAGAGAGTACTAGCGTTCTAATTATTTCAGTGCATTTAATTAACACAGTGACAGGCATTATAGTCCATATCATGAGAAGCCTCTGATCTTCAGATGGAAGCAATGATACAGAAGTGCTGTTATTCAGATGCATAAAAGGGGAATGGCAAGGCCATTATGACTGAGCTGTTTGATGACAGAATTACTTATGCCTAAAGATGAGCTAGTTTATAACAAATTGCCCCTACAGACTGTGCACTGAACACACTTACTGAGACAAATCTAGTTTTGTAAGGATGCTGTGTATTATTCTAGAAGTAAGGAATTATGCAGGAGCAAGAGCAATCTCTTAACAAAAAAACCCACTCATCGATACACTTAATTTCTGTATGGTTTCTATTCTTCTGCTCCATCTACATGCATACAGCCTACAGGCTATCTGCAACCCTCCCCCCACCACAGCAGCAGAAAATGTACAAAAATGCCAGGGAAAGCTCTTTTCTCCCTTTCTCCATTGATGTGGAAAAGACACTGCTTCAGCACAGTCTTTTCAACTGGTCTAAGTTACCTGATCATTTACTTTAAATGAACATTAATTTTTAGGGATGCAGATGAGTTTTCTGGAAGTAGATTTGATGACATGACATTTGGAGAATATCTGCTCAGTGCTCTCTGCGGTTATTCTCCTTCTAGGGAAGCCTGGGCTTCTTTATAGGAAGCACTACTTGCATGTGTCAGAGATAAGAAAGCCTACAAGACAGCTTGCAACTTCAGGCTACATAAACATTAGATATACCAACCATTTTTTGCGAACACATTGTACAACATTCCCACTTCAGTGGTACTTGAAATACTAATGTTGGTACAAGCCATTTCCCAATAAATGCCCTCTGAATACATATCTTACAATACATTGCAATTCACATTACAAGAAATTGTGTACGACCTTTTTTTTTGTGGAGAAAGCTCTCAAAAATCAAAAGCACAATATCCAGATTCTCATAACATCAAATAAGCACTTCAGCAACATTGCCATTTAAAATTAATTTGGAGAAGGAGCCCCTCAGTGTGTGTTCCTTTCTTCCCTTTACTCAGGAAGGAAAAAACCCTAGCATTTCATTAGGAAAAAGCAGCAATGATGTCCATGAATGGCCAAAACCAATGAACTCCTGAAACACGTTCAGTGACCAGGCAAAGCAGCTACCTGTGAAAAGTCATGAATGATGCACATGGTCCAAGAGTACAAGAATAAAATCTACTATGTGGCATCCAGAACAGACAAAGTAACTTCGGATCAAGTCAATTTTTGTGTAGCTTGGTTCGAGGTACGCTAAGAAAACATTTTGTCACTTGCCCTCCAGAGAATCTAGAAGCCCTAATAGATTAACTAGACACGAGGCAAAAATCATGGTGGGTGGGTTGGAAAAAAAAACAAAACCAAAAACATAAAAAACACCACAGAGCAGGATGTAAAATCAAATTGCTATTTTGCCAGAAACTTCAACTTACCTATAGTCTCTGAATTATAGCAATACTGTCAAAGGAATACAGAGCCAATCCTGTGCCCAAATCCACAAATACTTCAAAATAGGAAACGACACTTTCTCTCCAGTGAAAAAGGTTGTAATGACAGTGTGGATGCTTATGCTTGAAGAAGTTCAAGATGCTATAAGGGTAAAAATTTCAAGCATAAACATGAAAACTTATTTCAAGTTTTCTATACTATTCCTTTAAATTACCAAAATTTCAATCACTTAGTCTGCTGCACAATAGCCAAATGAAAAATTAACCTAAGAACTTTACTCTGTTTTTTCAAAAACAAAGTAAAATGCTATTTTCAAATAAGAAATACTGACATTAAGGTGGTCTTCACAAGTACTGCAAATGAATTCAGTTTCTTGAAGTTTATTTTGCATCTTGACATATGAAATATCTCCTTGACTAAATAAGGAGTGTAGTTAAGAGGTAGTACTACACTGAGCCAAGAAGGGAGGCTGCCAAGCCTATTTCTAAGGCACAGAACAACAAGGTGCATAATCTCTGCAGTTTTGTAACTAATTTTTATCATCATACTTTAAGTAAAAAAAGGTCAAAACTGTCAGCAAGGAGCAGAACGGCTCAGGTTACCAGTCTGAACTCTTTATTTCACAGTCACACATGCATGACTGGAACTGCGGACAATAATGCTTTTTATTAGATGACACAGAACAGAAAGAAAATTTTAAAATAATTTCCCAACTTAGTTCTTCACGTACATTTCAATTTTGTAAGAAATGTCTTTGCTTGCATAGGAAAGGAATACACTGCATAATATTTCAACTAAGGTGTCAAATTTATACTACAAAACCTTTATTTGGCTCTAAAAAGCCCTGTATCTTTTTCATATCCTTCAGATACATGAAAGGAACATATTTTCTTCCCTCCAAAACTACACAAAATTTAAACACTTGTGTCAAATTTAAACTCCTAGTCCATTCTCAGATCGTTCTACAAAAAGCTAAGGCACTCTTAAGAAACAGCAGAATCCATTTTCCAGAAGGGAGAAAAATGACAAGAATGCGGCAATGCTGAAGCGGAGTCCAACTGCAGAGAGAGAGAAGCAAGTAATTTTTTGTGTGCCTCTGAAGAGCTATTCAGCAATGGCTGTTGACGCACTGCCCTTCCTGTGCATTGTAATGTGCTTCCCCTGGAAGACTTCTCTCTCACCCTGCTGGAACTGTTCCTTCTTCTTGAGTGTTTGCAATACTGCCCATATTTCTTATTCCCCAAAGCTGTAAATTCATTCCCACTCCCTATTATGATCCTTCCCCCCCCCCCCCCCCCCCCCATCTTGTACCACTATGAGGAACCTTGACAAACTAGATAACTAACTGGCAAGACAGATGGGGGAAAACACTGAGGGGAAAAAAACAACAACAACAAAAACCAAATGAACAAAACCAACCAAACAAGAAAACACCACTTGTATCATAGCTGCTGCCCCAGCAAGGCCTTCACATTTTCCATAACCCTTTTCTCTTGTTACATGGTAGTTTTATTTCATTTGTTAAGATATTAATCCAGGGCACCGATTCACTAGGCCATGAGCATGTGCTGTCAATTTTTATACAAAACTGAAAAAGAGTAGCAGGTGAATGTTTCAATGCAAAGGGGTCTGTAACTGGGGAGTAAATAATTGCTGCAGGAACTCAGGACATTGGATGATCTGAATTACAGTTCCACATTACACACACAGCTAGTGAGGATTTGTTAGCTACTAGGGATAGGAGGGAGAAACATGTTTCATGAAAAAATAATCTTATATATGAAGGTCAGAGAACTGAACAAACACTCTATTCTCAAACACCCTAGCTGAACACCAGAATAAAATTTGTGATGGGATATCCAGCACCTCATGAAGCCGGAAGATGAACACCAGAAAAACAAACCAAATAGAAAGACAAAAAAGCTCTCTAGCACCCTTCACTTCTCAAGGCTACAGTTAATGAAAGACCTGTTCTTTGCACAGTCTATCCATAGCTTGTTTTTTATTGCTGGTACAGCTGCACAATAAATCTGTCATGTATTCTTTTGTAATAATACCTGGAATCTGTATCAGAGGTTCTTAGCTCATAGAAACACTGGTTACCTTACACATAAAGGCAACAAAAGGTAATCCCCAGTTTCCAGATAGTTATTTTTCAGAGCAGAGTACTCTCCAACATTGCTTTAGAATAATTTATCCATTAAAAACTACGTTTTTGGAACTACCTGTGCAAGATTACAACTAGCTGCCCTACAGAGCCTACATCAGTGCTCTGTCACCACAAATGAAACAAAGCACACAGTTAAGATAGAAAAAGTGACTTAAATGAGCAAGAGGAAGACAAGAACCCATCTCAGTGGCATGGATACATATCCCTACAAGCCAGTATCAAGAGTACTTGAAAGAGGGCTGGATATTTCTCTCCTCACGCATTCACCCAGTACTGTCAGTGAGATCTGCAAGTAGCCCACTAAAACACAGACCATTAATATTTCTCAGGACGGTAAGCTAACTACCTGATACAGGAAGCTGTTCCTCAAATTCCAAACTCTTGTACTGACCCATACCTGTCAGAACGGGAACTGGATATCCTGTTACTTGATAAAGTGCTTCAGAAGCACTTCAGCAAGGTTTCTTCATTCATCCATTTTTCTCCAGCCATTTGGCAGCACTGCTATCTTCTGCCATACACTACTATCTTTTCTTGCTTTCCAAGATAGCAGCACACTGCATAAAGCAGACAAGGCTCTCAGACAAGCAGCAGTTTTATTCACAGATTTAGATCTTGGGATGTTTTTAGTGATTATTAGGTTGTTGGACTCTCCTTACTAAAATCTCAAAGATTTAATTGCAAACCAACATTACATTAGGCACTCAAACAGCTAAACAATGAAATGACAAGGTCTTTACAGTACTGGCTGTTGTGATTTCACACTGATGGCAAGCTCCACCACACAGCTCTCTCACTTCCCTACCTCAGATGAACAGTGGGAGAAACCATGATGAAAAGAAGCTCATGGCTTGAGATAAAGACAGGGAGATTCTTCACCAATCACTACCAGAGGAAAATCAGACTCAGCATGGGGAGGTTAATATAATTTATTGCCTATCACTAGGAGGCTAGAACAATGAGAACTAAAAGCAAACCAAAAAACACCTTCGTTCCATCCAACCTCCTCCACCTCCTCCCATGGGAATGGGGGCTGCGGTCAGTCCCTGACGCTTTGTCTCTGCCGCTCCCTCTCGGTCCCTCCCTGCCCCTGCTCCACGCGGGGTCCCTCCCACGGGATGCCGTCCTTCCCGAACTGAGCCTGCGGGGGCTGCCCGCGGGCAGCAGCTCCTCAAGACCTGCTCCCACACGGCTCCGTACCGCGGGGTCCATCCATCCCCCAGGAGCAAACTGCTCCAGCACGGGTCCCCCACGGGTGGGCAGCTGAGCTCCCCCCAGATCCCTACTCCTGCGTGGGCTCCTGTCCACGGGCTGCAGCTCCGGCCCGGGGCCTGCTCCTGCGGGGGCTCTCCATGGGCCGCAGCCTCCTCCGGGCCACATCCACCTGCTCCACCGGGGGCTCCTCCACGGGGGGGCTGCAGCGTGGAGATCTGCTCCGTGTGGGACCCGTGGGCTGCAGGGGGACAGCCTGCTCCACCAGGGGCCTCTCCCTGCACAGGCCGCAGGGGAACTGCTGCTGCCTGCCTGGAGCACCTCCTGCCCTCCTGCTGCACTCACCTGGGGGGCTGCAGGGCTGCTTCTCCCACACTTTCACAGTCTTCTCTCCCAGCTTCTGTTGCACAGCATTTTTTCCCCTTCCTTAAATCTGCTCTCACAAAGGCCCAACCAATGTCACCCTGGCTCAGCTCTGGCCAGCAGCAGGTCCCTTTTGGAGCTGACACGGCAGCTGCTGGGCTCTGCTCACAGAGGCCACCCCTGCAGCCCCCTGCTAGCAAAACCTTGTCAGGTAAACCGAGTACACTGGCCAAAATGATGATTCTTCCAGGGAAATGGGTATTATTTTTATTAATTCACTTCTCATTTTACATGTACAGTTTTGGATGCCTAATACTTGAGCAAGACAGATGTCAAAGCTCTGAAAGAACTCACTCAAAATACTCCCTTCACAGCTTACATTTTCCACAGAAACTATTTTTTTGGGGGACAGGGGGAAACAGTGCAGAAAGTAGGTGAGATACCCTCGTGGCTAAAGCTAACTTACTAAAGCACTGTGAGATGGGAGAGCCATGATACCAAAAAACAGTTCTTACTGTACTATATTGACACTGACATTAAAATACTGTGAACTCAAATGTTCAAGTCTGACACATTATTAAGACACAATGAACAGAAACTCAAGTCTGAATGATGTTTGGTTTAACCATTTCAGAAACATGCACGAGAAGAAAAACTAATCTATGAACTCCCAGGGAGAAAAGGAACATATCCCTGTTTTCAGCTGAAAGCCAGATATGCTAGCTGATAAAAAAGAATACTAGAGAGCATTTGTGATGATAAAACTAAAATATAAGACCTAACACGAAGGCCTAACATTGTACACTAAAACAACATTTTTTTGAGCTTCCACCAACTTAATCATATTTTATTTAAAAGTAATACTTACCCATTTATGCTTTTTATTATTTTCTCAAAATACAAGCTATCAGTAAGTGTGGAACTGCCAGAACATGACCGTAACACACAGATTTATAGGATACACACATTCACACTCCACCAAGCACCAATGAACCTTATAAACTCAAAAAAAAAGTGCCTCTTAAGACTAGAAACACCTTCTCATGGAAAAATACAAATGAGAAGGTTTATAGGAGTCCAGCCACCAGTTTCTTCTGCCAAACAGTGTAAAGACTCACATCTGTACTACCTTTAGTTGATAAGAGTGATACAGCATTAACAAGCAAACACAGGAAGCACAGAATATCTTTTGTCGTTAGCACTCTGACTTACAGAAGCCTGTATGATGATACAAGCCATGGAACGGTGGTGTGTTTAGTGAAAGAAGGAAAATGAAACTGTTCTCTAAAAGCAGAATGCTCTGTGGACAAAAGAGAAAATTCCTTTTTTCTAAATGAAGACTGCTAGACTACTAGAGACCCGAATAACATCAGGCAAAAACGCTCAAATTGATCCCTACTAAGATAAAGCACAAGCAGCAAGGCAAAGTCCTTTAGCTTCTTGGACAATGGTTAGACAAAAGAATTTAGCATACTAGTAGTCCAGATTTATACACATTTCTAGTATTATTTAAAAAAAAAAAAGATGAACATAGATGACAGCTTTCCCTTTGCAAGATACAGGGAAAGAAGAATACCTATTTAAAGCCCACAACTCCACCTTCTTGCAGCTATAATTTAAATGAAAAGCGCTGTCTCTGTTGACAAGTGGAATAAAGAGCTCTCCTCCAAAGGCACAGAGGATGAATTCAATAGTACCAAGCTGGACTGAAATATCATCTGCACAGGCTTTCTGATCAGTGTGGAAACACACAGTCTTCACAGGATCACAAGAGTGACTTAGCACCTAAAAGATAGGATTCAGAAAGAGATTGCTGTAAGTTTTCACCAAGCTAACATTTCAGACTTAACAGATTCTACAGCTAGTAACACAGATGTATAGGACACCACCAAAATTGGCATATCTTACAGTTCAAGCCTCTTCCATTTCTAGGATTTTTATTTCGGCGAACTTTTTCCTGGACTTCACAGAGATTGCTTAGGTATGCAGAACAAGTACTGTCAGAGGTTGCGCCAGTTCCATGATCCCTCAAGAAAGACCAGAGTCACTGTGGAACACGCTGCCATCCTTCGGTGTTGTCCATACAATAAAATCAGCTAAAACACTTTGCAGTGTGGAAGTCCCATTGCTTGTTTGTTTGTTTTCCCTTGAGCACCAAAGGGGCACTAAAATTGATAAAACAACCATAATCTGTTGCAGTTAAACAAACATATTGATACTCGTTTCTACCCTGAAATGAAACTATGGGTACCTTGACACCATGGCAAACAAGGTCATTCAAAGGATTGTCTCATGCAACCCCAGAACAGAAGAAAGGCCTATTTAATACTTTGCAGCTCTGGAATCAATTAAATTATTTTCCCAGATCTTCTAATGCCTCTCATGCACGGTACGGACGCACAGCTGGTATTTAGCTGAGGTGTCTAAACTTAGCCATCCCGAGAGATGTAGCTCTGAAGTCAACAGGACTTCTACAGGACACAAAGCACTGCAAATAATCTTGCAGCTAAATGATGTGGAAAAGCCCTACCAATTTCAGGGCTGAAGCATATTATCATCAGCTTTATAATGCATCCACTTGTGCAATACTTGCTCCACTACATGCAGCACCCCAGAACCATTTCCTGCATGCCTCCACTGAGGAGCTGCCATTGCTTTACAGCCCAAGCTACCTCGTTCAAACTCCCGCTCTGTATCCATTCAGAAGCTTTTGCCTGCCACTTGCAGGAGTGTAACGCTAGCTCCTCCGAACTTAGGGAGCTTCTCTCTCCATCAAAGCCCTCCTCTTCCTTTCCATGTTATCTTGTGTTCATTGGCATGAACAAGAAGCACTAGGGAACTCACGGGAATGCATAAGTCACATATGGCAAAGCGAGGCAGCCAGGAGAACAGCATGTGCCCGCTCTGCATGGCAGAAAACCATCACCAGCAGGTTGGAAAGGAGTTAATCCCCTTCCCCGTGCAGCAGGACCCGCCAGGCTGTTGGCAACAAAAGCCACAAAAAGGACACTACTACCCTCCTCCCCTCGCTTCCAGCCACGCATTCTTGCCTTAACCTTGTACTAGCGTAAGCTGTTGTATGGCCAAAATTTTTTTGTTGTTTTTAATTCGTGAATTGGACTTGCAAATTAAATTGCTCAAGCAACCCTCAACTTTGAAGTTGGAAGAAAACCAAAGTTGGTTAAGTCTCTCTGAAGTTGGAGGAAAACCAAAGCTGGTTAAGTCTCTCTGAACTGTCACAGTACCTCAGCTCACTCAAAAACACAGACAGCAATAAGCACAATTGAGTCTTGGGTCCTTTTTCTTCTCTCCCCCCTGCTCCACAATTTCTGTCTGCAATTGCTCTACCAACATCGAACACATCACAGCAAAGACTTTTGACGGTCCAGGAAGAACACAGCATCAGAATATTCATATTCCAGTTCAAATGCCTTAAAACAGTCTCAAAATAAAGACAATGACAATTGTGCCAAATTCCCAATTTAAATATTCACCGATTGACTGTTTAACTATTTCAAAAAGATGGAAACAAGCTCCTCTCCTCACCTCCCACTTCAAGATTAACAAGCTAGCAGTTGTTTCCTTTGTACTGATTAAGGTTCACGGTTCTCTGCAGAAAAACCTGCTTCTTCTCCTAGCAGCATCTCACAATCCCCCTGGAAAAGTGAGGGGGCAGAACTGAAACTGAGCACATGCTGAATCACATCAAAATGCTGTGGTTTTTTTTTTTAACTTCCAGAGAACCACTGATTGTTATGAATGTGCCACCACTATACAATGGCTCTTCAGAAAGGAGTGAATTGAAAAAAAAGGCAGAATTTGTGACAAGGCCATGAAGAACCAGAACCTAACACTGATAAAAAATGCACGCATGAAGAATAATGTCTGCAGTTACCAAATTCTGTGTTTACCCTGTCTTCCTGTTGTTGACACATTTGAGACTTAAGAAGAAAAAAATAACACATACAGAATGTATTTTATCATCTTTGATTACGATATTCACGCATTATCAGCCTTGTATCAGTTGTTCGCAGTCTCTAAGGGAAGTTGTTCTGCCCCTCCTTGACCTCTCGACGACAGGTCAAAAAATCCCTATCACCCAGCAACAGTGCTAAATACCCCAGCTCCTTCAAACACAGTAAATGATATGCTCAGAACATTGGCCTCTCAGACAAGCACACCTAAAAGAGTGCAACAACAAACTCTTTGACATCTTAGTGAGAGGTCGTTAAAAGAAAGAAAGGCAGCCCAACCTACTGGTCTGCTGCAGCAGATAGAGGGGCTGTGATCAGCCTGTGTTCCACAAATGCTGGCAAAGCAAGCTCAATGTTTTCTTCCTCTGCCCGAACAGTAACATCTTCAAACCCAACTATTTTCTGATCTGCTGTCACCACCAGAATAACCAACCACTCCTGAACTATGACGGTTTTTCTTCAACAGGTAAGAGATGCTGATGCGATGATATCATCAGAAGAAAATTAAAACCCTACAGCTTTGTGGTCGACCATCAAGGGTTGAAAGAGAGTTTAAACAGGCTGAACTTGTTTCCAACGATCTTTGCATCCATAAGAAATCAGATGAGTACTTAAAAGCACAGATGCACAAGGATCAAGGACAGCATAGTATAAAAAAAGGGATAATTGAACAGGAAGGGAAAACAAGAGTTTCACTAGCAAATTCTGGCAGCTTTGATCCTCTCCGAAAAGGAGGCCTAAACAGTGTTTACCAGCAGCCTTCCTGAAGAATCAAAATCTCTGTTTCTGCACTTGTTTACATGGTGTCTAAATTTCCAACCAGCACAGGCAAATCCTTCCAGCTGGGGAAAAGGCAACAGGCAGAAGATAGAGATACGCTGTACTGCGAAGATAGTTCAGCCAAAAAGGAGAAAGGTCAAAGAAGTGATACCACATAAGTGGCCAGATGTGTTTTTAAAATGCAGGAAACGAAAACAGTGGCCTTGTACAGTATTTACAAAATTCACACTTATAAGGCTTTAACATGTCTACCAGCACATAGATAGTATATCTATTTGGCCTTGAGAAGAGAAAGAAAGCAGGCAAGCTGGCAACTTGGTGGAGGCAGCGTATGGCAAAATAATAGTTACTTAACATCATGAAGGAAAGAAAGTTCATGATACCTTTACAGCAACCTGCTACCTGTAACCACCCAACAATGACCTCTTTGGGGAGTCGTGCTGTTTATATACCAATGCTAAGTAATCTTTTCAATATCAGACCTTAGTTCTGTGTAAGAAAACTTACCAGATTCCACAGCAAAAAGCCTGTACCCATCACACTGATTTCAGCTACAGGCATATTACAGTGCAACTGCCACATGCATGTTTGACAGCTCTTTGTGTTTTAAGACATGACTCAGTGATGCATCGGAGTGAAATGCACTCCCAGGACCACACAGAACGCAAAACAATCCAGGTGTTCTCATGTGGACCCGTCACAAGTTTTGACTAGAAAAGGTGGTGTGAATCTGTATTAGATACGCTGAAGCAATTTTAAAAATCACTGCAGCTTTACCTCACAGCCTCATTTTTCTAGACTGCTTTGGCTGCAGCACTGCCTGGATAACTACACCACAGCGCCTAGAATAGTCTCAGAAGAGGCTTCTGGGATATTTTTGGTAGGGTAACAGTTCTGCAATTACAGCAGGCTGCAAAAACTGCTGAAGTATAAATACCAACTTTGAGACAACAGTAGTTGGGTCCCAGTCCTTCACTCGGCTTCACCCTAGTTGCTACTACCCTGGCTGCATCGAAGGATCGTCACGGTCACCTGCTGAAATGGAAGGAAGCAAAAACTCTCCTGGCTTAAAATTCTGAAAAAAAAGCAATTCAGGAATACACTTGGCAAAGCTCTCAAAGAGCTAAAAGTCTGAAAATCACATGCCAAGCTAGTCTGCAACACAAAAATGGGGTGTGAGTGAAATATTAAAGAATAAACCAAAACATATTTACAGGTAAGCAGTTTGGTCTAGCTTAAAGAAACCACAACAGGAATCTCAGCCACACAAGGTGAAAGACGTGAAGGACATCCCCAGTCTTTAAAATCACAGGTTGGCAGCGGGAGGAGCAGTTTCATCTCACCTGTGTCCGTGCCAGCAAACATCCAGTTTAGGCTGAACAGGTTCTCAGACCTGTGGAAAGCCTTATCTGCTCTACTTAAAACACAGACAAACCAGTTCATGTACTTCTATGTGAATGTGAAGCAAGCAATCTGGGAGGTTAAACCAGTTCTTAAGAACAGACGACTTCCCTGGCACAATGGAAAAGACTGGCCATCTGAGGTACAAGTAAATGGTAATTAAGACAGATCTATTTTCCCATCTAAATGAGCGGTTTCCCAAGCATCATTATGGGACTTGGGAGAAAGGCCAGGCAAAAAAGTCCTTGTTTATACAGCTAGTTTCACTGAGGGCTAAACATTTCATCGCTTTTTCTTCCTTTTTGCAAGTTTTGCCTGTCTTGGAAGAAAGTGAAACTACTTTTTTTTTTTTTTTTTTTTTTAAACAGAGCCAATTAAAATGTCACATTCATACAAAAATCCTGAAATTGCAAAAAATAACACAACCCCATATGCTCCTTTAAGAAATGTGCTTACTAATTCCAATGCTTTTTAAGAAGTATTTACTAATGTTTCTGTTCACCAAAAAGCCAGCAGTTAGTTTCTTGAACATCCCAGTATTTAATGGAGTAGAAAGGGTGGAAATGTAAAGGGATCTGCATGGACCATTACCACAGACTTGACTGGATAGATGCAGTTTCAGGGCCAAAGACAATAAATGCTAACTACTGCCCAAATATGTCATGTGGCCATATGGCTGAGTAATAACTCCTATAGATGGTCAACCCCACAAGACCTTTTTTTTTTTCCCACTGTTGTGGTAAAAATGGAAAGCTTAGAGAGAAATATCTACATTTTCAGGGCAGTTTTCTGTCCCAAGGTAATTTTGTTTTCAATGGCTTAGATTTTAAAGGAAGTGCAAATTATTTTCAAGGGTAACAATGAAGTTTTGTAACTGAGACAATTGATTTGTTAAGTGGCATTATCAAATGCAGCATGGAAAAAGAAATTGCTAGCTGTTTTCACTGGTTTTTACCATAATGCAAGAAAAATCAATATTAGCTTTTACTAATGTGGAACAGACTTTGTATCGATATACTTGTCCTCCTGCTCTCCACAGACAAGAGCTGGTGACTCTTACTTTACTTTCTACCAAAGTAAATAATCCAGCTCCCACCGGATCTGAACACGTGCAGAAGTTGACAAGACAGGCTTTCAAAACACACACGAGCCGCTGTTTGGTACCATATTTGGTTGTACAAAGAATTCTTTTGGGGAGTAGGGAAGCGGCCGCTGCCTTGTGTCTCTGCATTTTGTGCTTTCCCTTGCTAGCTAGCCAATACCTTAGCATTACAAGATTTTAGAAGTAATTCCACCGAAATATTAACACCTAAAGATGAAATTTGAATGGCACACTTACGTAACTGCAAATTGGAATATTTTTTGTTTTAAAATTTTCTCAGACTTGACACGGATTTCTAGAGAGATGCTACGTTTCATAAATATTCTAAAGTCTAATTATTTTGTCAAGTCTTCGACTGGATAATGGGTAGGATCAACAGTTCAAATCACTATAGACCAATACGCTACAAGAGAAAATTCAATCTCTTTGACTGAAAATTCTGCAGCAGCTCATGTGTTTCTGGCACAGTAGCCTCATGCTCAAAGGAAAGATCTGGTCTGTTGGCGACCTGGGAATCTGGGGAGTTCAGAAGGCGTTGGGAACGTGACCATTTGCTAGGCACGCATTTAAGCTTACGCTTCTCCCAGGAGCATGGCTGCTTTACTGCCAGAGCGTACCAGTGGAGCGTATCTAGAACAGCTAAAACAAAAACACAGACAAACCAGCAGCACACATCGACGGACCTTCCTCCATCGCCCCCGGTACGCCAACCTCTTTCTCCTTGCTCTGAGCCCTTCTTTGCCAGGATTCACAGACAGCCACTTCCTCGTAAATTCTACCACTAAGAGGACTTTTCATTCCCAGCGCCTGAGAGAGCAAAGCATGGGAAGCCTGCAGCAGGACGAGGGGGCCAGCCACGGTGGAAACACAAAGGCTGGCAGGGATGTGAAGGAAGGAAACAGAGAAGGAGTTAGTTATTTCTTCTGACCTGCGTAACGCAGTGGGGCGGCCAGGGATCTGTGTGTGTATATATATATATATATATAAATATGTATATATTTATACTGTTGCCCACGACCTCAGGCTGCTGTACTTTCTGGGCCACCTGCTCACCTCTAACCACCGTATCTCCCTTGCTCCTCTCCCTTGGGATTTCGGAGAGGAGCGTGCCCTGCCGTTTCTCGGTAACTTCACCATCCACCGCCGCAGCTCTGCCCAGCCGTGAGCTCGCACGATTTAAAAGCCTCTGAAGGAGCGGACTCGTTTCAGCAGCCCGGCTTCACGCCGCGGGCATTCACCCGGCGGCTCTGCCGGCGGAAGGGGAAGGAGGCGCCCCGCACAATGGCTCCGAGCCGCCACCCGCTGCGCCCGCACCACACCGGCACAACTCCCGGGGCGAATCCCGGGCGCCCACGGTTCCCGGGGGGGGGGGGGGGTGGGCTGTGGGGGTGAGGCAGGGGTGCTCACGGCCGGGCTGCGGGGCAGGAGGCCGCGCTGGGCCCTTTGTTCCCTGCAGCGCCCCGGCGGGGACGGGGGCGGAAGAGGCGGGGGGGGGTGGGGGGGGAGGTGAGGCAGCTCCCGGGCGGCTCCGCCAGGGCTCGGTGCTGCGGGGCGGCGTTGCGGGGGCACTCACCCAGGTGAGGAGGCTCTCGCCCAGCTCCGCCCGCTCCAGGCTCTCCACGTTGAACATGGCGGGGCGCGGCCCGGTCGGTTCCAACGGCGGCGGCGGCGGCAACGGCGGCGGCCCCCTCCCTCCCTCAGCCCTCCCGCCCCGCCCTGTCCGCTCCTGTCCCGGGCCGGGCCGGGCCGCGCCGCGGCGCAGACACGTCAGAAGCGCCTGACGGGAGGGGGGGGGGGGGGGGGGGGGGGGGTGAAGAGAGCCGCCCGCCCGCGCATGCGCCCTGCGCCGCCCCGAGCCCACACGGTCCCGGGCCCAGACGCGACGCGAGGGGGCGGGGCGGGGCGGGGCGGGGCGGGGCGGGGCGGCCGTTGGCGGCCGTTGGCGAGCGGCAGGAGCTGAGGTAGCGCCGTGAGGGGACGGGGCGGGACGGTAGGGGCGGAGGGCGCCGGTCGCAGAGGGGGGAAAGGGAGGGAGAGCCGCCGGGAGAAGGGGCTTGGTGGCGGCAGGCCGGGCTGAGGGGCACGGCCCAGCGCTCGGTAGCGGGCCCGCGGCTCGGCACGGCCCGCAGCAGCCTCCGCGTGACGGGTTCTTATTCTCCTCGGGGTTTATTCTCGGGGGTTTTTCCTCTCGTTGGAGCGGGGGGCGAGCGGTGTTTCACGGCTGTGATCCCCCGTGGTGTGCCGGTGTCCCGCCCCGGTTTGTCAGCTGTCGCGACATGCAACTTCAGTTTCGTGTGGCGCTGACGCAAGCAGGCAGGGTAACGCTTTCTGTCGTGCTGTTGGGGATGTGAGGTTGCGTACAGAAGCACTGCTTTCCACCATGAACAATTCTGGGGCACTTTCAAACTATCTAAGTTAAAAAAAAAAAAAGCCTTTCCAGCCTTAGCTGAAATACTACCATATTTCAGTAAACTATTATAATTAAGCAACATTACTTCCTTTCTCATCCTGTCTGCCCAGAAAAGTTAGTTGTCCAACTGAAGGCACTGACAGGCCTTTCCTCAAGTTCCCATCTTCATGTCAACCCAATTCTGCCCTCCGTGTTTCTTAGAGCTCCATACCTTTCCATCTCTTTTAGCCTTATGCAGCAGTTCCAGACATGGTTTGGGGCTGTTTGACACAGGTCATGCGTCATCCAGATACTCCAAATAGGAATGCTGCACGGTTTCAGGCTCATAGGAAAATGTTTGGAGGCTCTGTTGGGAGTATATTCCTGTACGGAATTTGCATCTGGAGTTTGCATCTTTAACTTGCAAGGTGGGATTCCAGCAGGAAAAGCAAAATACCTACTTTTTTTTTTTTTTTTTTTAGGGAAGATGCGCCACAGGCGCTGCTGACCTCTGACCTTGCAGAGACCTGCTTTATCAGGCAAGTGCCTTGGTTTGGCAGTTTTTAACATATAATGAAGAAATGTGTGTTATTCCCCTACTGAAATTGCCCTGTCCACTATTTTGGCTTTATACTAAATCTACCAAGACTGTTTAAGCTTTTTTCTTTCTCTTTTGCAATGACTATGTTCGCGCATAAATGTATTCAGCGTTACCCTGTAAGTACTGGTGGTCGACGATGAAAGCATAACTGAACACAATATGGTTGAGTTGGGCTATAAGTTTGCTGTACCAGCTAAGCAGATTCATGACTCCAAAGTAGCCGCTAACTCATAATAATGCTGTATTAACAGACTGCATGAAGTCCTACTCTAATGTTCCTGAGTTTGTTTTAACCTTCTCACAGAATATATCTTGTCAATTTGTACGTCACTTTTATTTTTTATTTGCCTTAGTAATTGTGCCTTTTGGTTTGTCTCCTCCTGATTTTTGAAACTTATGGAAATACTTAGTACTAGAGATTATTCTGTGCTTTTTGCTAATAAGTGTGCGTTCACAAAAATGGAAAGCTAATAAATCCTGCGTCATCAAAACGACTTTTTCTGAGTACACCCACCGTCATTACCAAATTTCTCTTTTAAAACATTTCATATGTCCAGTGCTATGTCAAAGTCCAGCTTCAGTATACTAACTTTAAAGTACTTTCAATACTATTTGTACGTTCACTGACGTTCATTGGACATGCGTAACACATGCTGTCATTACGCTTCCTGAATGCAGTGTAGGCATGCCCTTCAATCCTGCATGAAAGAGAGTGAAAATAACTGTAGGATCCAGCTTGGTGGTTCAAATCCATTAGCAAAGTCCTATTCTCAACTACAGACAATGTCCAGGAGCTACTACTACCATGAAGTTGGAAGTAGTTGGATAACTTCTGACAAGAAAGGTCTCAATAGTTACTTAGCAATTATTAATTTGTCTTTATTTGGGGGACCTTGTGTCTGTTTTTCTCTTCAGTGAAACCAAAAGAGCTAAATTCATGCCTTAAAGATTTCAATATAAGCTGATACGCATGGGGGAGGGTTTTACAGAATAAATATGCTCCATTTTACTACTTTCAAACAATTAAACATCGATTTTGTTATTTAAAGCAGGTCACTTATTGGAAACCTGGTGATACAAATGAAATCAATTTATTTGGTTTTAGTTCCTTTTACCATGGAAGAAAATTCTGGAGACTTAACAAAAATCAGAATCACAGGAATAACCTGTACTTTCCAAGAGTTCCATTTTATAAGCCTGTGTTTCTCAGTAGTATTTTACTAGTTAGGAATTAGCATATCCTGGAGAACACATATTCTCTCTAAAGCAAGAAGCATTTGCAAGGAAAAAGGGAATAATGGTTCTACTACTAAAAGACAACAGGCAATCGGTATTGTAGGTTCCAACGGTGGTGGGCACCACCGATGTCTTCATTTTATAAATTTTTTTCAAGCAGTGAGGGTGGTTGTCAGTACTGCAACAAGAAGAAAATAGCAGAAATACAAATGAAGTAGAATGGTTGTTCTTACTCAGTTCACTCCCAGCCCATCCCTGAAGGGGCATGTTGTTACCCAACATATTTTTCAGATGCTGAGCAAATTGTACCCTGCTCTCAAAGTCAACGTTGCTCGTGATTACTAATCAGTATTTCACAGCAGTATTGCTTGTGTGTTATCTCATTGTTTACTTCTCTGAGATGACGAGAGCCTCTTAGTTCTCTGAGCTAGCATATTCCTTTGGTAGTGGGTCCTCTGTCTTTTGAGGAGTATATTAGCATGTGGTACTTTCATGTTGAACTTGGAAAATACAATTCCTATAGAAAATCTATGGGGATATTCTGATTTTGGTTAGCTCACAAAAAGTACATAATGTATTGTGGCAGACATAAGATAACATATTTTTCATTTGTTTGCAGACCATAGTGTAGGTATTGCTCTAACTGTGCTGTATGTAGTACACGAAAGCCTTCAAAATATTTTTCAAATCTTAAAAAAAAAAAAAAAAAAAAAAGAGGTAATGCATCCACGCTATTATGGGTCTTTGTGCCCCCACATTTCAGTATTATCTGTATGTGTTTCCGAGAATAAAAGCTACCACCATAATTGCAATGTTGCTCTTCATGATTTTGCTTCTTTTGCATAAAATTGCATGTATTGTTCATACATAACCATCAGGTGGAAGGAAATGTACCTTTCAAGGCCTGCAGGTTCTTATATGAAATGTTTGTAAATTAGTGTTGCTTTCTGTCTGTAATCAGTCATCAAAACACAGGACAAGCAAAGTGATTATGTGTGCAGGTGGGTAGTCTGAAATGTTGTTTTACAAACAAAACAGCATGATTTTACAAAGTTTCATTCCTTTCTACTTTGAAGCATTCTGTGGCCAGATGAGTCTATTTCAGGTTGTTTACATCCTGTAACCATAAAGAATCCTGATGCAGATAAATCTGATCCCCATCTAAGCACTGTGCTGCAAAGTCCCGTTGTAATTTAGCTAAGCCAAGTGGAAGAGAGGAATAACTACTTGTATTTCTTTCCTTACTAGGCAGTCCTACTATTTTATTTCAAGTAAGTGCCACTAGTTTAAAGTTAAACTGGAAATTTTGTTGTTTATTTGTTTTGTTACTGTTGTTGCACTGAATGTAGGAAAAAGGCCAAGTGTTTTTGTTGGATTTTTAAACTTTGCAACCTGTACTTTTGTCATTCTGAAATTGATTGTATACCATCCAGTTTTAATGGGATTGAAATTGTTAGATGATTTTAGATGTTAGATGTTTGTTTTTCTTCCTTTAATTGGAAGACAAGGTGGGGTTATGCTCTCCTGTAAAAAAGCTACCTCACTGCTAAGTGGTTTAAAAGAGGAAAATAATTCCAAGTGTAAGCAAAGGTCAATTCTTAAAATTTAATTTATTTCTTATTACTGCCTGTTTTAACTGAAGTCATTATATTAATGTGACAGTTTTCTTAAAAAGCTAGAATAGACAAGAACTAATTTATTGTATAAAAGAACAGAGACACAGCATGAAAATTTTCAAACCTTTGTAATTATTAAAAGGAAAGAAACAGTAGTATAAGTCTATAGTGAAGAATGAACAACTTTATTTAATGCCTGAAGAGCCTATGGTCTCGAAGACTGATCTGAACAGGCTGAGGAAATACAGTTATTTTTGCACAACCAGACAAATGTAATGGATCAAAGTAAACGGGTTGAAGAAAATAATTCAATGCAAATTACATCAAGTTGCTATTATATGGCATCAACTTACTAGTGCATATTATTTTGGGAGAGATAGGTAGAGTTTTTTCTTGTAGAAGTTTTCCCTGTGAACTTCAGTCCTTAGTCCTCATCAGCACTGGTTGTCACAAAAGATAACTTCATTATATCATTTAAGACTGAGTCTCCTATAGCTTGCTTATTAATTGTGCTGACTGAAAGACCACTGCTGCTAGACCTACTCATTCAGTGGAAGGCAAGATTCTTTAGAAGCAATGTTAGGCCTTGGCTAGTCTATTATGCATACAAACCACTACAGCTGTGTTCATGGGCTGTTGTGGTTGCACTTGAAGAAACGTGAACTGCAAGCTTGCAGTTCTGTGCATTTTGTTGGAAAATGTTGTAAACAGGCTTGAGATCAGAAAATTCCTTCCTCCTTCAGCCAGACAGTTTTCACATTGTATATTTCAGCAGTGTTCTCCTTGGAGCCATTGTTGTTTGTTTTTTTACATGCTCACACAGAGATAAAGTAGGAGGAGATCGTTGCTGTGTCTACTGAGGCTTAAATGACTCATCAGAGAAAGCATGTATTGATCTTTTGAACTGAAAAGCTTCTCTTTATATTTCTTAGTCTACACAATTTGTGTCAGCCCTCTTGTGCAATGGTTTGATTCAGAAGAAGTGCTAGAGGTAACGAGGGGAATGTGCACAGCACTCATTTGCTGTCCAGAGGCAGAAAGTAAAACATGTTAAAGTTAAGACATGAATGTGAGTCCTAAACATTAATAGCCCATCTTCCCTAGAATTTAGTAATAGAAGCAGCAAGGAGAGAGACTTAGGAGGCAGAGGTTCCACTTCCCCCTGTATATCTTGACAGTAGTGATACATTAGTGAAGACAAAGTGTTTTGAGGAGCGGTCTTTTATGTAGAAAAGCAAAACTGTGCAGGAATTCCTGTTGGGCAGTAAGTTGGTGTTAAAATGGGCATTGGGAAAGTCATATGTGGTAAGTGAACATCTGAAGTAGAGAAAAATAATTGGGATTGTGTGTGGTGAGGAAGAGAAAGTGAGAATCTCTGTTCCATACTCATTTTCTCCTGCTAACCTTGGCACCACAGTCGGGTATTTCAGTAAAAGTACAAGAGCAGAAATGACGATGTAGTCAGTGTAATGATAAATAGATAAGAATTAAGGATGTTGTTGCAAGGAGCATGAAGAGAAGGAGAGGGAGCTCTAGAGTGGAAGCCTTGGAGGCTGTTCAGGAAAATTCCTTTCATTTTGTGTGATACTGACAATTCATGTGTTGGATTCAGAGTACACCAAGCAAGCACTGATACAGGAAGCCTTTCAGGTGTCAGAGAGAGAAACATTTACCTTCCAAAGGTGCTGGGCAATCAGAGCATCTGTATGTCTCTCGAACACAATATGTATTTCTGAAAAAATGATTAATGCTTAACAAAGTGTAGGTGTTACTAGTGTGTTGGTCTGTTCTGACAGAGCTGTTGCAGGACTGTGGAGAAATCATCACATACCAGTTCCTTGCCATTTACGTCTGTAAGTATATGGAGTGGTCAACCCAGAAATGACAGTGTGACAGTAAAGGTTAGTGCAGTGATGATGGTACTTAAGGAGAGAAAACATGAAAATAACAGCACTCTGCCTGAGACACAGTTGTGGAAAATGGGTGTCCCAGAATGATGTATTGTAAGAGAGAGACGCTTCTTCGAGAGTGAATATTTAAAAGAAATAAAGTGTACAGTTTGGGAATGTTGAGCTGAGGCTTGACAGTACGCCTAGAAATCCAGACCCTCAGCACCAAGGAATTGATGATCAGAAGACTTTCACAGTACCTTAGCCTCACAGCTTTAGGTATAGCAATCTAATTGCGTAACTAGCTACACAGAAATGCTGTAGCTCCTTGTGTGTAGGGTCATGATCCTGCGTAAGACCTTTCCACAAAGATACAGACTTTTATTCATTAGTATGTATGAAATCTGGGTCAATATTGACCTATTTCAAACATGGTTCTTGATGAGTCATAGGTGTTCTACCTTTAGGAAAACTTATTCTTTCTAAATATTAATCAACATTTCAGTAGTTAGATTATGACACAGTTGTGGGTGAAAAGCTGTCATTAGCAAAAGTTATGACTATAGTTACAGGAATAATAGTCTCAGTTCAGGTTGAGATGCAGGTTAGGTAACTTAGTTTATGTTCCACTTCATATATGCTTCATTATTTCATTTTGTTTTTTCGCAGTGGAAGTCCAAAAATATAAGAACAATGAAAGGAATCTACCCTTCATGCTCCATGTTTTCTCTGCTATTATGGTACTTAATTATACCCACTTACCCCTTTTATAGTAATGTTAGAATATACTAGCTTCTCTTGCCTTGCTGCTGCAGAGGTGGCTCCCACAAATGTAACAAAGCTTGGAAAAAGCTCTATAACTCCTACAAGAACAGATCTGGAGAGTGAGAGTAGTCATCTTATGGAAAAGATGACATTTTTCTGTTAGCAGTAGACTGGTGTGTTGAAATCTTGCCAGGGTAGTGCATTACAGTTAGGTTCTAAAATGCCCATGGCTTGTGTTCCCTTTCATTTTTGCAATTAATTCAGAACCAGACGATGTCTTTTGTAGTGATGTTTGCTAGACTGCAGGGTTCAAATTCAGAAGTCACATACAGGCTGTGAACTAGGAAGAGACACTGATGAAAGTTTGCAGGCTTAAAGCACCCACACTGGAGTAGGAAGTAAAGTAAATGACACCTGTCTTCCCTGACCTTGTAAAATGCTGCTGAGCTTTTATGTCAAATCTGTATGAAAAATAGTTCCAATGTGTATGGACACATCTTTAATATGGCATTTTTTTTAACCTTTTCCTAGACTTAGTTTCACTTTCCTGGTTTCGTAATATTCACAGCTGTAGTTCATTTCACTTCCTGATTGGAACAGGAGTGATTTAGCAGCATGTTGCAGACTATTTTATTTTCCTTGTCTTCAGCTGCAGGTTAATGAACATTAGTGCTGGCAAGTCATTCTGATTTTTGTATATGTGAAATGAGTATAAAACAAATAAGTTTAACTAGGGAAGCCTGAAAGTACTATTTTTCTTTCAAGCTTTTCCCATATTTCCAGCTGAAACCATAGAAAAGGCAGATAAAATACGAAATTCATCAGATGGTTTTTGTGCATCCAAATGGCCATTTAACACTCTAAAACTACCTGTGATGCAAATATTCCTGTTTCTTTATTCATGTAGGTAAGGGGAATAAATTAGGTTTCTAAAATGTATATTGTTTTAGCCTAGCAACAATGATGTGTTATGTAATAACAAAAAATCTTGATAATGTTGAGTCATACTTTTTACAAATGAACTATCCTTAGAATATGTCAAATACAGCAGGGTATCCTGTCCCTAAGCAAGATATCTGATAAAGATTTTCAGGTAAAGTATGTGACTGATTTTGTTGTTTTTTTTAAAAAAGACGACCTTATATCTCAATGCAGTTATTGCTACTGTGCAAGGCAAATGTTTTGTAGTCCTCTGCAGCAAGCTGTTTGGTAAAATGCATGTTTCCTCTTCTTTTACCATTTTTCTCCCAGCAATGAGTAATCTTTTGCTTCAAGAGTTTATTGTTCATATGAATACATACGTATACGTATTATTCGTAACTGTTTAAGAATGTATGTCTGTATGTGTGTGTATGTCTCTCTCTATACATGTATACATATATATTCCTTTTTACATTTTAGAGCTGTGATGGCCAGTCACCAGGCAGAAGTTCAGAGTTTGAAGCTAGATAATGATTCAGTCATAGAAGGAATAAGTGACCAGGTACTGGTGGCAGTTGTGCTCAGTTTCACTTTCATTGCTGCTCTGGTATATACGCTTTTAAGGTGAGAATATGTTGATGGGAATTAATCAACGTACTTGAGTTTGTCAAATTCTAACTTTCTCAACCGATTGTTGCATATACAAAACTTACTTTGTGACGTTAAGGAAATGATTGTTTGATCACTTACTCTATTTAGCTAACTGCCTGTCTGAGTTCATAATTTAATTCACAGTTAAGAGTTAAATGATGCGTTTCTCAAAAGTAAAGTAAAATTTTCATATGTTCATCATTTCCTAAGACTCAAAATGACTGAGTTCACAGTCTGTATGGCTGTTGTGTCATACTTGGTTGCTGAGCAAAGATTTATCAATAATGACTCCACAAATAAGATTAAATGGAATCCTTCAATGTACATGCTAGTTGAACTCTCAAAGAAAAAAAAAAAAGAACAGACTGATTTATTTATAAATGTGTATATTTGAAAAACAATGGACTTTAATATGCTTTTCCATGCTTTCCATTTCCATAAAGAATTTTAAAGGTCAATTAATAAAAGCTTATTTGTAGTTCCAATGTTTTTCCTTGCAACCTAACAAATATCTTAGCCTGTGTGTTTTTGGGAGAATAAATCTGAGCTTCACGCTGGCTTTTTTGTTGTTACTTTGGTTTTTTTGTTGTTGTTGTATGTCTTTTTTTAACACTTCTGTGTACTTCTGAATACAGAAGCGGTTTTAATATCTGAGAAAACTAAATTTTAATGATGCATCAGCATTATGAAGCTTACCGAGGAGAACGTGTCCTTGTGAGAAGTATTAGTGGGGCAAGGTGTGTTTGAGAGCAGGCCATGAAAGATACCAGGACCGGAAAAGCCTGGTTGAAGTGCAAGGCAGTGCTTCTGTTCATGACCAGGAGATAGCACGGAAACCTCAGAGGATTGAATGCACATCAAAGTGCTTTTCTTGCCAAGCCTGTATTCAGTTATTCAGATGACTTCAGGATTCCTCTCTTCCCTCAGCTGCCTTTTCTCTGCCCTCTTGTGCTTATGTTGACTTTTTATAGCACGTGACTTGCATTTGAAGCATTTAGTTAAATACTAAACATTTTGGTTTTGAACTTCATAATGCAAAGTAAGTTAACATAAAAAAAAGTGAGTAAAGCAAGGAGGGTCAGCAGTGAGCAAGAGCAGTGGGAGCTTACTCAAGATGGGCATTCAGGGAGATGATACATTGATGATGAAGAGTTACTTGAGGGAGGAGAAAATGGCTAGTTAGATCTTACCTGTGCAGTGGAATGAGCTGTAACAAGATCTGTGGATCCTGTTACATGCCTTGACAGTTTATTTTCTGGAATGGCAAACGAACTTGAACACAAAGTTTTAATAGTTTAGAAGGCTAGAAACTAGCTTATTTCCACACAGTACGACTGACTACTGAAGGTCTTACCAGCATCTTCTTAGATACCCGCTGTGCCTTCTGGAACCTTTGAAAATTGTCTGTATTAAGCAGCATTTTCCCCATACCTCTTTTGTATTGTCACCATCAATATCTGTACAGTACAATGGAAAATCTGTACAGTACAAAATAACAGTAATACCTATTTAGCACTGAACTAGAGGCAGGGGAGAAAACACAGATAAATATGGAGGGGAGAAAAATGGAATATGAAAAGAACTGCTGAGGGATACGGTTGCTGTACTTCTTTGTAGCAGGGAAAATGCAATGAGGCATCATATCAAGGCATGTGCTGAACTTTTGGTGTTGAAATCTATTAACAATAACTAACATATATATCAAGTTGCAGGTGTTTAGTTCAGTGAGATACCAGTTCAGTATTTCTTTAAGATACTTTGTTTAATGTCTCTGAGTTGTACATTTTGATAAAATGCAGTCAGTTTTTTTCCATCATCTTTCAAAAATAAGTAGATTACCACTTTACAAATGAGATTGTGAAAATTTATTTTATGAAACATGTTAAAGAGAGTCTGACCCTCCAGTGTTTTGGATCAGAGACTCCCAGCATGTCCTACATGAATTAGCAAACCCATATTTATGAATCTGTAGTTTTATTCTTTTTGTCTATTTTTTTCTATTCCAGCGTAAGGTTTGTTTATAAAACTAAGTCAGTATTGTCAGCAGAAGTCAGATTTTAGTCCTTGGAAAAAGAACAATGGCAATCATTGTGCAGTGATATATCAGTCTGCATAGGTGCTGGCCTTCACTTTGCCTACATGAGAGCACACACTGAATGAGTAGGCAGCCTTCCTCTCCTGGTAATGATAGTTTGGTGTGGTCCTTCATGAGGCATAGTAAAATCTTGCCATCTCATGGGATTTCTTTCCTCAAGTTACGGAGTGCTAACACTCAGAAATGAGGAAAAGTGCTTACTAAACTTATTTTTTTTTCTGGCTTGTGTTTGGCCAGAAAAAAAAAAGCCTTTAATTAACAAAGCACCATACTGTTTCTCATTTATTCCAACTTACTTTCTCACACTAACTGCACAACAGAAGCTCTGAGTGGGATATGTCTTGAACTATGCCTGTCTCTTCCTGGACGTTGTGTAGTATTCTGCTTCTGAACCATCTTATGCATTGGTGACAGACACTGTACCTCTACAAACACTCTCATGTGTTGAGCACAGTGTGTGGTACCAGACTAAAGTCACGTATGTGTAATATTTGCATAAGGATGATATGCTAGTATTGCCCTGGTAACTTTGTCTACTTTTTTTAGATAACAATCTGGTAAGAAATTTGCAATTAGTTGTTTATAAAGGACTCGGGATAAACTGGCTTATAATTCACACCTTCCACTTGTGTGTGATTTGCATTGAATTTCAATATATATCAAAGTTCTGGCAAACTGAAGGTGCAAAGCATGCTAATTTGTAGAGTCTAAACAGGAAAATACTGTTAAACATATAATTTGCACGACAGACAACTTCTACAAGATGTGATTTGTGGAGAACCAGGGAGAACAAGAAAGCTTTTAATGTAAGCTTCTCATCATATAAGCTTCGTATGTCAGCCACTTAACTGCTAAATAAATATACCTTTTGCAGATAATCAGGTTGTTACTAGCATGAAAATATGGGTTTTGTCTGTTCCTCTTTGAAAAAAGAATGAAGAAGACAAAACATTAAAGACAGTAGTATGCAGTATTGTGATTGCTCACATCAAATGAAGGAAAATATTGCAGATGTGCCTGGAGCCACTGAGGAAGTTACATAAATAGATCTGCAGCCAGAAAAGATCTTAAAATTCAGCCATTTAATTCTGACACAGGATCAGCCTGCCTAGATCATCCCTAGAATCAGAGTAACCTGTTCTTCAATTTAACTTTTAGTCAAAGATAAGTCACAGTACCCTGAGGTAAAGTTTTCTGGCCTCGTACACTTAGTAGTTACAAATGTTTTTCCACCAACCTTGGATAACTATGGAAAATCATTGCTCATATTTATAGATTAAAAGACTTATCCTGTCCCCTCTTCTCTCCATAGGCAGTCTTCTAAACAAGCTCCCATTTCTTCAGTCTTTTTCTAATGCTTGAACTATGTGGGCAGTAGTTCTTATAAATCTCTTCTGAATTCCTCCAATTTCTCTACGTGTTTTTATGCATTTAGCTCAAAATGGAAGACACAATCCAGCTGAGATTTCAACAGTGCTGAGCAGAATTTATCACCAGTTAAATCCATATGAATAAATAAAACACAGAAATTTGCAGTTCTGAACGTGTTGTTGACTCATATTTATTGTAACTCAACATCTCTTAATGTTGTCTGCATAATTTCTAATTCCAATCCTGTTCCCATTGTGTTTTTGAATTCTTAATATATCCAGCCTCCTTTCTTCAGTGAGTCCCTTCCCTCTGATTCCTTTTTATCTTGGTGTTTCTAACCTGTAGTTTTCTTGCCAGTAGAGTCTGCAGTGATTTCTTTTTATATCCAAGCTGCTGATAGTTACATAAAGTCAACATTCTAAAGCTAAGAGTTTGCCTACCCCTTCTTATGTAAATCTTGTGGATTAATCTTTCATATAGCAGATAAATCTGAAGTAGTAAGGATTTTTAAACTCGATGATAGCTTCTGTAGTAAAGCAACAACATAAAAACTGGAATGGAGAGAAAAAATAAAACTTTTTCTACATGATGAATATAATATCTTTAAAGCAGCTTGACTTTTTTGCAGGTTAATGGCTTGATTTTTTTTTCATGACAAAATTGAGTTTTAATATGGTTTAGTGATTGATTATGGAGCCTCTATTTGAAAAACTTTGCTGCTGTAGAGCTTTAAGTGGCCAGAGTAATTTTAGGATCTACACTAAATGTACTGTTTCCTTAATTATTTGTGTACTTCCTTTAAAATCCCTTATAGCAGGAAAGAATGTTTTTTTCCCCCTTTTTTAAGTTTCATTGTTTTCTAATCAATTATTTTTTAGTGTTGGTTCACAGTGTTCAGTTTTTTCTTATTGCTTATATTTCCTTTCACAGAAACGAACATCAGAACATACACCCGGAAAATCAAGAGCTAGTAAGAGCTCTTCGACAGCAGCTTCAAACTGAACAGGTACTTTACTAAGTGTTGAAATCGTTCACCTATCTGGTTTGGGGTAGTGTAGACTTCTCTTCTGAAGGTCTGGAAGAAGCTAGTGTTGAAAGTTTCAAGACCTTACTTACTGTTCAGAGGCATCCTTAAAATTTATCTAAGAATGAGGTGATGTCGTTTTTTTTTTTTTTTAGTGGATAAATCAAGTCTACAATTGAAGATTTGACTGGTTCTTTTTTCAAACCAGCTTTTGCCACAAGGTGGAGTATGTTAGATTGTGTTGTGTGCTTCCTGCAATGTTCCTGGAAACTTAGTGTTAAGGAAAAGGAATCTGGAGAACAGCTTGCTGCCACAGGACAGGGGTTAGATGTTTAAACTGATAAACTGTGTAGCAGAACAATGGCACAACAGCTGGAGCTGGGCAACAGGAATTGCACCCAATTCCGACGTGTAGGAGAGAATCTAATGCCTAGGCCATGTTAGCAGTAATTTTTGAGTCCCAGCCCTCGAATGAGAGAACCCATACTTCTTGGAGACTGTTCAGAAGAGTCTTTAATCATAGTAGTACTTGAAATAATGACAGATTTTTGACCAGAATGCTTATTTATGTGGAGGAAAAATATGGCAAAATGGGGAGGAAAACACATTTCACCACAGTGAAATAAACAAACTGATGTCCCTGTTTGGCCTTGGGAACCCTAGATAGTGCAGTTGGTAAGCAATACAGTTTAGGTACCAGAGCTATTTAGAATAATAAAGTAAAAGTCTAGAATCTAAGTTGTTATTCATGCTTCAGTGTGTCTAATCTAGGGGGTCCTACTTAATGTGAAGGATTGGGGAGGTTCTTCTTTTGTGGTCTTGTGGTCTTTAATTGGATGGAATCACATATTTATATGAGGGGAAAATAATGTGCTCGTCACCAGAAAAAAAAAAAAGTTTCTTGGTGAAACAGCTTTTGCATTTAAGTATGTTTTGTTTTTGAATTGAAATTTATTTTATTTCACATAGTTTTGCATTTGAGTATTTGACTTCTGGTAACATATATATTTATTTATGTACTTGAAGTTCAGCAGACTTCTCTCATAAGAAATAGGATCTCTAACATTTTCCATTTCTCTTTTGTCCCAGCAGGATGCCTCTGCTGGTGACAGACATCGCTTCTATACAGATATGTCTTGTCCAGTCTGTTTGCAACAAGCTACATTTCCTATAGAAACAAACTGTGGACATCTCTTCTGTGGTAAGAAAGAAAAACCCCAAACCCCATTGATAAAACCAGAACAGAAATACAAACTTCTGGCAATGGTACTGTTACCCTAATGCAAAGCTTTGCTAGATTTTAACTGCGTATCTGCAAGTCCATTAAAAATATTTTTTTATATAATGTGTTGAAAAAATGCATGCTAATAAATAGTCACTCTCATAATGTGCTGGATTTTTTTCTATGGTATCAGGCTTGAAATGCATTTAATTTAAATATATTATGGACAGAGAGTATCGTTACTTCCTGATAGTGAAAAACAGAAGAGGCTGAAATACACTTGGAAACGTACCATTAAAAAAGCTGGTTTAGAAAGAACAAAAAATATCTGCTTGGTGTTTTCATTATTACAGAGGTGGTTTTTTTTGTTTGTTTTTCTTAGAAGACCTAAAGAGTTGCTACTAGCTTACAATGATTAAAATATTTTCTTTTCTTTGAGGCCCAGCTGTTCAAATTTATAAATATATATCAATGTTCTATGTAGCATTTTGCTTCCCCTCCTTCACTTTCCCAGTAGGATTCTTTTACTGCGGTTGTCTACTGTTACAGAATATATCATGCTTACCATGCCTGGTCATTTAAAAGACAAAAGTTATAAATGTGGAAAACAGTAAGGGGACCCAGATTTTCATACATTGATTCACCCATTGAAACTCTGATGATAAAGCCAGGTTTTCAGGATGAATTTTACATCTCTTGATATTTTTGTCACTTCTGAATTTTAAACTGGAAATTTTTTTTATTATTTGTTTCTTCAGTTAATGATTTTCTGTCATTTCAGGAAATAATTTCTTAAAATTAATAATGCATGTGAACCTGTTCAAGATTTTTCTCATTAGTCATGCTGAATATGGTTCTTGGTATCTTCAATGAGTGCCGTATACAAAAATACACATCTTCATTGTTTTGCTTGGTGCTTAGCTTATCATTTCATACAATAATAGTTTCAGCTCAGAAATGTCAACATCTGAAACTTATTTTTGTCAGGTTCCTGCATTATTGCATACTGGAGGTATGGATCGTGGCTTGGTGCAATCCGTTGTCCAATCTGCAGACAAACGGTAATAATTCAAGTAATTGTGGACCCGATGGTTTGGCCATCTTGTACAGTTTACCAAAAAAAGCATTACATGTGGACTGCTGTATTAAGAGTGACAGAAGAGGGAATCTGAGAAGCTGAAAGAATATGGATATGTGAGACATAGATGGTGGACATTGTTTCTTAAACATTTTGCTTTGTCAGATAAATCAAAAAAATAAAGAATGTTCCTGCAACTCAAATTTAAGTGAACAGCACTGATAACTCAGCCATTTTTCTGTAAAGCAGTATATGAAAACAGAAAATCATGAGACCTTAACTATGGTTCTTCCCTGCTTCCTAGTTGTGATGTTATACAACTTCTTAACTAGAACTTGTATCTGAAAGACCTGGCTGTTCTGGAAGACTGCCAGTAGTCAAAATATGACTGGTTTCTAAGAAGTACATCTGTTCTCCTTGCCAGAAAAACAAACCAAAACAAAAACTATCCATGTCAATTTCTTATTCTGTTCCTATTTTTAGTTTTTATTAATTTGAGCTTTATAGAGCAAGCATATTACTTCCTTCCTACACAATTTACTTACATTGTTAGTTTGAAGTATGTCCTTGCAATTCATTAACATTCAATCTGAGCCTCACAGTCTGTTTTAACAAAAGTACATCTGTGTTTTAACAGTAGTAAAATTACAGAGTTATATAATTCATTGGAAGCTACTAACATACTTCACCCCCTTGCCCATACATTATATCCTGTTTTGATTCTGTGTATCGGCATGTCAAGTGACCATAGGAGAGATTAAGGAAAGAAAAATATGTATGGCTAGAGGGAGAATGAATGGGTTTAGACAACACCAAGTGAGGAGAGAGAGAGAGACAGACAGACAATAAGGGTGAGAAAGATGGAAAAAAGGAAAATAAGATACTTTTAAGTGCTTTTTAATATTTCTCTGGAGATAGATGGTCTTCTATCTTCCTCTGAGTAATAAGTACATTGGGTGGAACTGCTTGCATGATTATGCATTCATTCTCACCCCCTGTGAGGTAAGAAAAGCGAGGTCTCACTTGAACGGGGAATGGAAGTGTATATACATGAACGACATGAGTCACACAGAAGGTTTGTGGCAGGGCTAGAAGTTGAATATAGATCTGCTTGTGCTGTTATTTGCCAAGTGTGACTGCTGTAAAAACTCCTACAGGATCCTCCCTTGCCTTATGCTCTGAAAAGCTTTTCAAAGTCCAGTCTCTTGAAGCATTCCACAGATACAGATGAGTTAATATGAGAAAGCTTAAAGAAGCTTTGTTTTTTAAGCTTCTACATATAGACATGAAATGTAATAAATGCTTCATTTTAAATCTAGTATTAGCTCAGAAATAAATATTGTTCAACATACAACTTAAAGAGTAATGGTTTTGTGCTTGGGAGAAAGGAGGGGACCTTCCTTCTGAACGTTGCTTTTTCTGTTTTTCTTTTCTTTTTGATTTAAAATGGGGTTAGGTAGTAACAGCCATTGGAGATATACACTGCTTTTGGAAGCTTTGAAGATGTATATTTACTGGGCAGGTACAGAGGGAACTTCCAAAAATAGTTATAATTTAAATAAAGACTTTTTCTGCTTGCTCTGATAATACGCATTTTATACCTAAACATACTTCCAAATGCAAGACTTAGGTTTCCAGAAACTCTTATGCAGAAAGATAAAATATATTTGAATATGACTTCACATATGTTTATGTTTGCATGATAATTAACCCGAGAACATAAGGGAATCCTCTGTACTTACCAGAGAGCTGAAGGCTATTATTCTTTTTCCACTGTCTTCTGTTACTCTCTTTGGTCTTCTTATAACTGTCTGTAACATGAAGCATGAATTTTGTTGCTTGTTTGCTGAAATGCAGCGTCCTTCTAAAGCTGGCAGAGAATGGCCTCAGTGCATGCTTTACTTGATTTTGAGTTTAAGAAACAAAACTAGATTAATTTGTGAAATTAACTTTATTATCCAAATCACTTCTAAAACATGAAAGATTTAGGTGTTGCGAAAAATTTGTGGCAAGCTACTCTTAGAAGGAGGGTTGTTTGTTGTTGCTTGCTTTTCGCAAACTTTAAAAAAAAATGCATTGATATTCTTTAAATAGTTTTAAGCAATAAACTTGTTGAAACTTAGAAGCAGTAACCGTGTATTAAATATTAATATTTTTCATTTTATTTTGCTACTAAATATTGAACTAAAACAAAGTTTGTTCTATATAGTTAACTGAACATTACTGTTGTCTCATTTATAATTGACAATATCTGTGTTTAATTGCACATGTTCTAAAATCCCTGCTGTGCCTAGGTAACATTGTTTTTACCACTCTTCGGTGAAGATCAGCAGGATGCAGCCCAAGTACTGCAAGATGTTAATGATTACAATCGGAGATTCTCGGGACAACCCAGATCTGTAAGTTTGCGGTAAATTTGGGTGGACATCAGTGATTTCAGGGGAGATTAACAGCATTTTTGATGACTTCTTTTTCCCATGGAATGTGAATTTTCTATTTGTCATGTATAGGGACTATGCAGGTTTTTCTTAGGAAACTCGTGCTTTTATGGTTAAGACAAGCCCACAAGCTTGAAATATGTTTGTAGTTGCTATATTGGAACTACTATTTTTGTTGTGAGTGAGAACTGCTAATAATCTTGAGTTCCCTTTTCTTAATACTTAATGAAACAAGTGAGTTGTAGGAAAGAATACTCGCTTGATTAATCTGTTTAAATCGATTAGAAGAATCTGAAGTTCTACTGCCTTTCTTCTTCAGATTTCAAGCTGTATGCTGTTTTGGTATTTTTTTCTGCAAGACTATATTACAGTCTTTATTCTGCCCTCTGAGTGAAGAAAACAGGATTTTTTTGATGAATAGCTAAGAGATGGTTGAAGTTCTATGAACTTTAGAAAATCAACCTTGTACCCCTTTATTTTGTGTGCACGGCCTGATTTGGAAAGTGAGATGTATGCACACAAATACCAGTAACTCTGATACACTGTTTGTCTTCACCTATTCATTGGATTTAGATATAGTAACAAAACATTTCTAAGAAAATTTACAGTCCAAAAAGAAAAAAATTGTGAGAAGGGATTTTTGTTGTTTTTCATGTTCTAAAGCACAAAACAGGAATGGTTTTTATCCAGAATAGATTGAAACTACATTTTAGGCTCCAGTGGATGTTTCTGGGCTCTGCGTCTAGTCCTCAGTAACTGTCCAAGGTCATCCCAGAAGTCTGCACTAAAGTCCTAACCTGAATTAGATAATTTGTTTTTGATTTATACACAGTATTTTGCCTTAACCACGTACAATATTCTTTTCTAGGGGATTTTTTCAGCCTTGGTGATAAGTCCTTTTAATGTCATGGCTCTGTGTACAGTAGAAACGGAATCAGTACCTAAAAAAATAAAGTAAAATTCAAAGGTCATCCTCCCCAAGCCTCACAACAAACACTTGAATATTTTCTACTGAGCAGTCCCTCACTTAAGATGACAGAATCATACTAAAAAAAAAAAAAAAAAAAAAAAAAGAAAAGAAAAAAAGGAAGGAGCCAGGGATGGATTCATTTAAAGGTTCTTTAGTTTACTTTAAAGTTTGATCCTTGGTGATTTATAAGAATCACTGGTTGTATGCCATAGGAGAGGGTGTTGTGTTTCTGAAGAAATTCTATGTATTCTAATTTAGCTATTGTTTCTTTTACTTCCAGGAATCCCTAGTTCTCTTTCCTTCTGATCAATATATCATTCCAATTACCCTGTTTGCTGTTTCATAATTTCTCCATATTTTGTTTTCCTCTAATAGTCACTCCTTTCCCTTCTTAATAGATAATAATGTATTTTGTGGTAAGGCAAATGTACATTTTACTGTATAGAGT
Organism: Cygnus olor; assembly: GCF_009769625.2. Lineage (NCBI taxonomy): Eukaryota > Metazoa > Chordata > Aves > Anseriformes > Anatidae > Cygnus > Cygnus olor. The sequence continues at coordinate 51,434,850 of NC_049198.1, forward strand.
TATACAGTTTGACTGTTGCTTGAAAACATATATATTCTAAAACTAACTTCTTACCTAGCAAAATTAAATCCAGAGAGTTTTATCTTACTGTTTTTTATTTTCATACTTATAAATGAAGAGATACCAAAGCTGTAATGTAGTAATAGAAACTTCATACTGAAAAAAAGACCCATTTAGCATGGACCTGTAGCTAAAGCAAAATATTAATCTTTGGTTTGTTTCTTGATAGATTATGGAAAGAATTATGGATCTGCCCACTTTACTGCGGCATGCATTCAGGGAGATGTTTTCTGTTGGGGGCCTCTTCTGGATGTTTCGCATCAGAATATTCCTCTGCTTGCTTGGAGCTTTGCTCTACCTGGCATCACCTCTGGATTTTCTTCCTGAAGCCCTCTTTGGAATCCTGGGGTTCTTGGATGATTTCTTTGTCATTTTTCTCCTGCTGATATACATCTCCATCATGTACCGAGAAGTGGTAACACAGCGGCTGAATAGATGAAACGGATGAAAATCTCCGAGATGCACAGGTGTTTGTGGAATGTTTTAAAAAGAGAACTATAAGTATGGAGTAGTAAGGTGCCTGTGCACAGCTTCAGTAACTGCAATTTCATGGCTTCTAGCTGATCATCTTATACAAGTATGAACAATTAGTATGTGGTGATGCTTAACTGGAATCTTTGTGTATTACAAAAGCTTCATAATGATGAGGTTAGTTTTATAATGTAATAAGCTACCTTCATCTGCTTATATCTAATGAACAATTGTATGTAATCAAAGCAGAAAACACCTCTTTTGGGGTGTGATTTGTGAAAAGGGAGCTCTGGTAAAGAACTTCTAAGAAAAAATACATTTGGGTACTTTAGACGTGTATAAAGAAATTTCAGAAACTCTTCAGAGGACAGTTACCATGACTAAATTGTTTAATGTCTCACCGCTGTGGGCTAGAGTTTTTTAAAATCAAAGTAGCGTGTTGTATCTCTGTGGAAGAAGAAACCCAAGGACTGCATTACAGGTATCAGCCTACAGTTTACTGCTGTCCACTTGCTTCACAAAAACAAGGAGAACACCTCAGTATTGCTTAAGCTGCACTATGTACGGTTGCATGCAATTCGTACAATTTTATTTTTATATTTCGTAATATGCACACACCAGACGATCTACATGGAGAAACCAGTATTATGCACACCAAACTGGCTAGTGCTCTGTGTTTCAATGGGAGCATGGTTTTTCTCTTCAGCTTGTTTATTTGGTGGGTTATATACCTTGAAAGTGGCATTTTTGTGCCGCTTCAGGTCAATGCAGTATATCTATATTGGACATTTGCATCCCTGTAACTGCATTCAAGAATCTGGCCAATAGAAAGAACCCTCAGATTTTAGGCAGTAATCAAAGAAAAGAACTCAGAACTGGATGTTTACAGAACTTTACCTGATTGTATATTTGCAACACTAATATTAAACAACTTAGATATGTGGGTGTTTGATTTTCACTTGAGGATTTCTTGTTTGATTGGCTGGTTGACTTGGATGTGGGCAGAGGGTGTTCTGAATTAACTTGAAAAAGATCTATGAATAGGGACCACCAAAAAAAAATAAAAATCTGGAAATATTTTCGAACCTACCAGAGTATTAATTATCCTTAAAGTTGATTCTTTTTCTGATGTATTTCAATATAGGCTATCATAGCTACAGAATTCATTTGAAAGTACTTTCATTTTATGTAAGGGAATGCCACTAGAAAGCTCAAGAATATTCCATATCTGTGTACTTTTTAGTTTGAGGAAAGGTAATTGCCATTTTACTTTAACTTCCTGAGTACTTGAAAGACAGCAATTAGACAGGTGATTCTTTGCATGTTTACATTGTATTGGATGAGACTTAAAATGAAAGGGACCTTTCCACCACTTCTGTGTTTCGCCCATGTCGGCATCTTTCCACAGCTTCTAGTACCTAGGCATGTTCAGGAAGATGATATAACTGGCACCTGATGTGTCATTCTATGGTTGGTGCTGGAGATTGTCCCTCAGTGTTTTAAATTACATTCATTTACAGGTAAATCCACTGATTCTTCATTTGGAAATTTGCTATTGAAAGTCCAGTGATGTTTTCCAAATGAACTGGAAGGCTAAATTTTTCCTTGTTGCTATGTGTGTTAAAGATGGGCAAGAAGAGAAACAGGAAGTGAAACAAGGGTGAGGGGGAGAAGAGCAGGACAGAAAATGATGTCTTGATTAGCAAACCCTGTTGTTTTTAGCAAACCAGCCATTCTTGAGCATATTAGTTGAGCTTAACTCTCTGTTTTGGTATTGTTAATGTATGGTGATGGTGTGGTGGCTACCTCAGTTAAGTCTTTAAGGTATTATTGAGTAAGTGTGGGATATTCATAAGCTGTTAGACGTATTTACAAAGCAAGATAGTAATTTAGAATAAACAGAATTTTGTAGTTTTGCTTTAAGCATGGTTTGTTTGTTTGTTTTTCCAAGAGATCCAGCTGAGAGCAAACTCCAAAAAAGTATTTACAATCAAGTAAATGTAACACCTCCTTTTTTTCCTAGAGTTTAGCTTGTGGGTCTGCTTAGAGAACAGTGTGTACTGCTGTTGTAGGATAACTGGACTCTGTTCATAGAATCTGGTGATCTGGTACCTCCTACATGCGTTTATCCTGTGATTGTGGTTATACTTTTTCCCACGACTCTCCAGATCGAGTTGGTATAGAAACTGCCTAGTGATTTTTCATTGAGCTCCCAAATTCCACATGATACTGTGAAGAAGTTAACGCAGAAAAGCCCTTCCAAGGAGTCTGTTCCCAAAGAACAGATCTTCCTTTGTATCTGAAATCATGTACAAGCCACATTTGAGTAACTACGTAAAGTTTACCTGTGTTCTGTTCACCACGTTTCTGCTAGCCAGCAGGATTTCACTCAGAGGCCTCAGCTTACTTTTGAATATTGAGTAAGACTGTAAGCTTTAATTAAGCACAGTAAATGCTTGACAGAATAAAGACCATCCTGCCTTTTCACCAACATGTGTGCTTGCATGTGGAGACTTTTTTGGGTTTCTTTTTGCTTCTTCAAGGCACTGATGAACAGTATTATGAGTTGTTCAGGCTTTTCTTTCGAGCAGCTGTAATGTGCAGGTGCAGCTGTCCAGCAGTGTCTGGCTGCTGCTCCTTCAGGCAAATCTGAATTAGCTCTAAGTTAGCTATCTTGAGTAATGCTAATACCTTGAGCTTAACTGAAGCTGCAGAGCTCCCACGAAGCTGGAGATAAATACGTGAGCATTTAGCATTCCTTAACTACATACTGCCAAGTTATTCTGTTAGCAATGTTCAAGGTAAGTGCTAGACCTGAGCACTAGCTTCAGAATGTGAAAGAAATGCTGTCTGGGGAGCAACTGCAAACATTGCTGCAGTTTTGCTGCATGGAATGGAGCAGCCATATCACGAAAGGAGGGGAAGAGGAAGCCTTTAGCAGAAAAGAAGCAATATGGGGGGGGTGGGGGAGGGTGGGGGGGAAGACAGTTCTTAAAAGATTGTTATGGCTTCACCAAAACCTGTGAAATATTTGATTGTTTCAGCAATATTAACGAAGAGGAAAAGTAAAGTTATACTTCATAGTTTTTACAGAATAACTTGTAGCATCTCGAGGCCTAATGATAATCCTTATCACAAGCGCTGTATAAAGCAGTCTGTTTCTATGTTGTTTGTGACACACACCATGGATGCCTATGAAGATGAGGCAAAATGGTGTTATTTGGGGATGCAATTTTGCCATAGATTTCATAGAACTGTAACAGTGACCTGTGTGTTACACTAGATTTTTAAAACAAAAGGATTTAAACCTACTTGTTGTTACTTTTAATGATAATAAATTGCTATTAAAGTGAGAGATTCTTTTGATTTACTTTGTTGGCTTTCTGGATGGGAACTTTTTTATTCTTCCTTTTCCCCCTCCACCAGTCTAAAGTTAGTGGTAGCTCTGCTCCAATGTTGAGTGATTCTTATGTCTGGGCATCCTGTCCACAGGCAGTAACTCAATGCTTTTCATCTTTATTATTTCCATTATGAGAATTACAATCTCAGATTTTAGTCCCAAAATTATATTGGTACATTAAATGTCTTTTCCCTGAACAGTCCAACTAGTGCTTCAGATCCATAGGCACTGAGCTTTCAGGATGCCAAACCAGTACAGACGATTATTTAGCACATTCGTATGTCAATGCTCCAGGCAAACAAAAGCATAAAGCGGGCAGATAGAATCTAGATGGTAAGCTAAACTGAAGAAAATAGAAAATAATCTCCATAGGTTTAAGGGAATGGTGAAGGCCAATGTGGGACAAAGAAAAATTGAATGTGAACAGCATGTGCTGCAGTCCTGTGCTTTTCATGATTCATGTCATGAATGGCCCCTGGCTATTGGGAAGATGTGATCTGTTCTGCTAAGAAATTACCTACAAGACTTGCAGAATCAAAGAACAGTTGAGGGTGGAAGGGACTTCTGGAGATGTGGTGGTTTTACTCAGGTGGGCAGCTGAGCTCCACCACATCGACTCACTCCCCCTCAAAGGGAAAGGGGACGAAAATACAACGCAGAGGGCTCAAGGGTTGAGACAAAGACAGGGAGATCGCTCACCAATTACCGTGACAGGCAAAACAGACTCAGATTAGGGAGATTAGTACAATTTATTGACTATTACTAACAAGCTAGAGCAGTGAGAAACAAAGGAAAAGCAAACCAAAAAGACCTTCCCCCCATCCACCCTCTTCCACCTCCTGCCCCCAAGCAGCACAGGGGAATGCGAAATGGGGGCTGCGGTCAGTCCCTGACGCTTCGTCTCCACCGCTCCCTCTCGGTCCCTCCCTGCCCCTGCTCCACGCGGGGTCCCTCCCACGGGATGCCGTCCTTCCCGAACTGAGCCTGCGGGGGCTGCCCGCGGGCAGCAGCTCCTCAAGACCTGCTCCCACACGGCTCCGTACCGCGGGGTCCATCCATCCCCCAGGAGCAAACTGCTCCAGCACGGGTCCCCCACGGGTGGGCGGCAGCTCCCCCCAGACCCCCTGCTCCTGCTGCGGGGGCTCCTCTCCACGGGCTGCAGCTCCGGCCCGGGGCCTGCTCCTGCGGGGGCTCTCCATGGGCCGCAGCCTCCTCCAGGCCACATCCACCTGCTCCACCGGGGGCTCCTCCACGGGGGGGCTGCAGCGTGGAGATCTGCTCCGTGTGGGACCCATGGGCTGCAGGGGGACAGCCTGCTCCACCAGGGGCCTCTCCCTGCACAGGCCACAGGGGAACTGCTGCTGCGTGCCTGGAGCACCTCCTGCCCTCCTGCTGCACTCACCTGGGGGCTGCAGGGCTGCTGCTCACTCCTCGCTGTCCTGGCTGCTGTTGCACAGCAGGTTTTTTTTTTTTCCCCCTTTCTTAAATGTACTCTCCCAGAGGCACAAACAACCTCACTTTTTGGCTTGGCTTTGGCCAGCAGCAGGTCCCTTTCGGAGCTGGCTGAAACTGGCCCTTATGTAACATGGGGCAGCTGCTGGATTCTTTTCACAGAAACCACCCCCTTCAGCCCTCTGCTACCAAAACCTAGCCACATAAACCCAATACAGGAGACCATCTGGTCCAACCCCCTGCTCAAGCAGGGACACCCAGAGCAAGTTACCCAGGACCATGTCCAGCTGGGTTTTGAAGATCTCAAAGGAGGGAAACTCCACCACCCCTTTGGGCAACCTGTGCCAGTGCTCAGTCACCCACGCAGCACAGAAGTGCTTCCTGATGTTCAGAGGGAACCTCCTGTGTTCAAGCCTGTTCCTGTTGCTTTTGTCCTGGTACTGAGTACCACTGAAAAAAGCCTGGCTCTGCACTCTTCCTCCAGGCATTACAGACAGAGAGATCCCCCTGAGCCTTCTCTTCCAGCTGAACAGTCCCATCTCTCTGGCTTTCCTCAGAGGAGAGGTGTTCTGGTCCCTTCACCACCTTTGTGCCCCTGTGTTGGACTCTCTCCAGTGTGCCCACATCTCTCTTGTACTGGGGAGCCCAGAACTGGACACAGCGCTCCAGGTGTGACTTAAGTGGTGCAGAAGAGAAGGGGAAGGATCACCTCATACACTGTTGCCTGGAGTTGTTCTTCCCCAGGTGCAGGACTTCGCACTTCTTGTTGAACTTCACGAGGTTCCTGCCATCCCACTTTTCAAGCCCCTTGAGGTTCCTCCGGATGGCTGCACAGCCCTCTGGTGTATCTGGCACTTCCCCCAGTTTTGTGTCATCTGCAAACTTGCTGAGGATACACTCTGTGGTAAACTTTTTAGCTTCTTTTGGTACACGGTTCTATGTTTATGGAAACACAGTGTTTATGGAAACACATTTAATTATGTATCTGGTAAAAAGCTATTAAATAGCCTTGAAAATTTGATGGTACACACTTGTCCTTTTGTCTGTTGCATTTATGATTGCTTGTGGGAGACTCGGCTGAAGACGAGTGTTCCCCAGACAGACGAGGCTGTCATGGTAGATGGCTCTTTTAGAGCCTTTTGTCAAAGGCCTATAATACAGTTGCAGTTGTAGGCAGGTTTTCTCCTACAGAAAACTGCTTTCTGCCTTTCTGTAGGTTTTCTGCTACTTGGTTTTCGCCAGCCAAACAGACAAGTGCCTGTTGGTCACCAACCCCAGAAGCCACATGGGCATTTGCTCCGAGGGGACAGAGCACAAAGTCACACTCCCATCCCTGTTTCTTTGAGAGCTAGTGTGCTAATGTGCTACATAAGATGTCTGTCTCTTCAGCATCCACACAAAGAGTCTATCAATCACAGTTAGGTTTTCTTCATGTCTAGCTAATCTCAGATTTTGCCTTGGGAACTTCCACTGCAACTCTTATGACAAGTGTCAGGGCCTCACTGTTGGGTGGATTAAATCAAAGGACAGTGAGATGACAAAGGTTGGGGTGAAGAGGAAAAGAGCCTCAAAAAAAAAAAAAAAAAGTAATTTTGTGATCTACTGTTATTTTTACTTTATAGCCCTCTATGATGACAAGTAAATATCTTGTAATTCTTTCATTATGTAATACTAGGTAAAAAGCACATTAATTACAAAAAGTCTAGAAAATGCAACAGTGAAGACAGATTGAAGAGACTGGTATTTTGCCTATAAGGTAGACTGAGGACGACCAGAGAACTGTCTTTAAATATGCTAAAAGGAAATGCTATTCTATACATCTGGTATGGCTAGAGGAAGTGGCAGTGAGCTTGAATTGTACCAAATGAGGCTTAGGTTAGGAAAAAAAACAACTTGCTTAAGTGAACCAGCAGAGGATATTGTCTGGGACAATGGTGGGAACTCCGCTGCGAGGCTTCTAAAGGCAGATTCACATTGGTTGAGACTGGCATCTGTACAGCTAGCCCTGCCTTAGGAAGAAGTAGATGAATGAAAAAAGGCTTTTTTTTTTCAAGGCAGCTAGCTCTAGGCCTTAATAGACATGGGACAAGAGAAGTCCTGATCCGACCAAGTCTGTCTTGGGTTTCTAACAAACCTCATCTGTACACAACAGCCAGCAGGCCTGACCAGCATACCTTTACCTAGGAGCTTTGCGAAATTGCAGTGCTTAAAATCCCTGAAGTAACAATGTGGCTCCACCTTATTTCAGGACACCTTAATGACTACTTACAATAATATTCAATTTTATTACAAAAAACTCATTGTTTGTCCCGTATTTTCCAAGAAGAGGATTAGTTCTCATGACTAACAGATGCTTAATTGGTGGGAGGGAAGGAGAGGGGAAAGGAACACAATTGATAATATTAAGTCAATTGCTCATTGTTGGCAGGTAACTAATGAGGAACCATGGGTATATCAGGTGTTACGAATGAGTTGGCTAGAATATGTTACATGGAAAGCTGTTCAGCTTCACACTAGCATATGTTGTGCTTCACAGTCAAGAATATTTTTCCCTGTACCCCCTATTTCTGCCTGCATTCTGGAAACTTACTTCTTCTAATATCAAAACAGGGAGGTAGCAGAACCTGAAAACAACCTGTACCACATTGTATGCAGTGTAAGCTCCTATGATTAAATCACCTTTTTGAAAGAGATGCTTTTCCCATCCTCCCCCGGGATGTGTTCCTGCTCTCTAAAGCACAAGGTCACACTTTGGTCTTCGTTGCCTTCTCCACCATCTCGGTCCCTGGATGCCAGGGGCTGTGTTACCTGCTGCTGCTGTTGCCTTCGTGGCTGGGCTCATCACAGAAGTTCATGGGATTCTGTCTAATGCAAGCTGACTCCAACCGGCTATTAAAATATGCCTCATGAGTGAGCTGGTTTAGGTCAAGCTAATATTTTCATCCCCTCTAAAGTCTTCAGAATCCAACAAAACAACCGGAATTTGCTTTAGGGTCATTTTTCTCTTCTTTTGCACATTTTTGTATCTCTCCCCTCCCACTTTCTTACTGTGGTGCACAGTAAATATCACAAAGCAAATTTTGATGAATCACTTGCTCCTATCTCACAATACTCAGCGCCTTATCCCCAGACGTACCTTCCTGCCTACCCCTCAACATGTCATGCATCAGCAAGGAAGGTGAGAAACGTGTGTCGTTAAAAGGTCAAATGCAGCAGCTTGGAGAAGACAGTTCCGGGCAGCCCCATCCTTCTGTCTCCTCCCTGCTCACAGAGCTGGGCACCCTTCATCTGCTGCCTTTCCCCATGAAGGATGAAGAACCTGAAGCCCAGCAGAGTTTTGGTTTAGATTTCTCAGCAATGCCCTTTGTCTGATGACTGAAACCAAAGAAAAGACCAGAAGCACGGCACTGAAGTGGACCTGCTGTTAGCTGGGCTCTGTTTGCACCTGGGAGGCTGAAGTAGAGCCCACGCACTGAGAAGCTATTGCAAAAGGTTTCGGTCGTGTCTGGAAAGATTGGTTTTCTCTGTCACTGAAGCTGTTGGGTGCAACTTTCTTTTATTGAAGAAAAGCAAGACATTGCTTTGAAAATAATCTCTGTGGTGTAACCCTTTATTTGCATACAGGTAGTTTGAGCCCCTGGGGTTTTTGTTCTCATCATTTTTTTCACAGCTCCCTCCAACAAATAAATAAATAAATAAGTAAATTTCTCTATAAGAAAAGGAAAGAAGGAGAACTCAGTAATCATGTTACATGAGCTCCAGAATAAATAAATAAATAAAATCAGCATATAAGTCACATGATTAAAACCACAAGGACTGTCAACATGGTGTCACCAAAGCTGCTTCTCTGGAAATCCCATGAACTTCCCCTTCTGTCCTGCTAGGCAAACCCTTTCCTGGATTCAGATCTTTGCTATTGATTTATTTCATCTTGCTCAGAAGAATGAGGCGATTGATTGCAGTAAGCGTAGATGTTAGCTCACCAGCAGAAGTAGCCACACGGGCCCCAAAGGGCAGACCTTCTCCTGTTCTACCTTGTGCTCTGCTCTGGGCTGCTGTACGCCGCTGAGCCCCACACCGACTTGCTGGGGGCATTGCAGATGCCGTGGTAGATCTGAGGGCAGAAGGACATCGAGAATAGCTGAAACCCTTCCTCACAAGCTAGGAGATTGCACTACAGAGGTTTCGTTGCCAAGGAAAGGAAGAAGGAAGTGGGCAGATCCTTACCCTTTGGAGGAGAAAGGGAGGCAGGGGAGCACCAACCCACCAGAAAATGCCCAAAAGAACAGCCCTGACTCAGGTACGCTTCCTTGCAAAGGGTGGGGAGGTCAGATCCTAGCAGGGGCCTGTGGTGATCCCATGTGGACTGTGAGACAGCCAAAAAGCAAAGCCAGTGTGCAGATGCAGCTGGGGCAACATGTCCCAGCGTTGGTGAGTGTACCCCACAGTACCCAGGGGACTTACTGCCATTTTTGAGCTTCTGCAGACTGACCTAAGCCCAGCAGGAATTAGTTGCACAACTCTTCACAAAGTAGCATAGCTTTTTGCCTTGCTGGCATCCTCCTGGCTTCAGTGCAGTGCGATGAATCCTGGGTAGCACTGTTCCTGGAAAAAATGAGAGCTGCTAAGCAGAGGCTGCAGGGCCCAAGCTGTCCCTGCCACTATGGGAAGATTCATGAATAAACCCAGGATGGGTGGGCTCCCCTGGCCTTGGTTACTTGCTCGACTGCTCGTAGGCATTTGCCATAGTTTCTTTTGCAATCTGCTTTTTCTGTGCATTTTCCTTCAAGTATTTCTGCTTTTTCTAGAGGGTTGGTGTCTTATTATTTCCATTGCCTTTGGTTTTATCACAATCCTGGTATTCACTACTACATACAAGCAATAATGGGGTCCTACCCTAGAGCCAGCCTTATAGCATTTGATAAATCTTAACAGGTAGGCTCTAAATGGTTAAACTGTATTAAGTATCAAAATCTAGTGAAAATAAAATAATCCGAATGGGAAAGGGGAATCAACTTGGGGATTAGTCATTACTGAGTAGGATTTACAGAGGAGTAAAACTAGCGTAAAAATGTAAACTAGCTTTGCATCCACCCACCATACCATGTTTGCTTGCTAAGAAACATCAAGCAAGAAACAGTAGGCGCATCATCTGATTTACTGCATTGAAGGTTCATGGGTCAAAATAATCTAGCAAACGAGTGGTACCACAGCCAGAAGATGTACGTGCCCAAACTGGGACAGACCTATTCATAAATGCAGCGCACCATTGGCCTGTTGGTCACCGAAAGGTCCTGCAGCCTTTGCCCTGAACTCTGTCTGCAGATCGTGGTGTTCCCTGCATGGCCCTTCCTTTGAGAGATGTTTCATACAATCAAAAAGATCTTCCATCCCAAACTGCTCTGTACTCATTCCTATTAGCCCATCGACACAAGGCATACCAGATCCTTGCCTAGTCATAGTACTACAGCCCTGTTGAGATTGTGGGCAGGAATGATACCCCATGGAGAGCTCCTTTCCTTGGATATGGTCCTTTGCAGTGAGGATGGAGATTAAATCCTTTGTGTCCCAACAGGATTCTCAGGTCCTGCTCTGGCAGACCTCTCCCACCATGCCCCAGCCACCTCCCAACAGATGGCAGCAGCTTTTCGTATTGTCCATGTGCAAGGCTTGACTTCATGCAAAAGGATCATGCTTCCACATGGCAACTTTGGTGAATTTTTTCCTCCCTAACTGTTCAAAGGCCTTTTGATTTCAAGGCAAATGTAGCCTGATAAAGATATCTCAGTACCTTGGCTGCTCTTGGTCTATCATGTATAGCTCCTCTTTTCTTCTGACACCATCAGCACTGCTAGGTCAAACCAAGCCGGCAGCTCACTTACACCCCCAACTTTGGGAGTCATGTGAGTGTGTGGAAGTCCTGGTTTACATTAACCCTCCTCCCCCTCTTCAAACCTCATTTTTCCAGTGAAAACCTGATAGCAAGGAACCAGTGCCTACAGCCCTGTATGCCAAAAGAGGAACAAGAAAAAAAACAACTGTTGAACTCATGCTTTGGTAAGTTTTGTATTTATAAAGTAGTCTCATGCTTTTGAAGGACCTGAGTCAGATCAGCTTTTGAGGATAGTGTTTGTCAGCACTATTGCTTCTCTTCTTCCCCTGCTCTCTTATTACTGCCCATAAGTCTGTTTCTTCTCACTTTCATCTTTCTTGCTTTGGTGCTGCCTTTTCCTGTCTCCCTTGCACAACTGAGAGAGTTTCTGCTTACTTACTGTTGTCCCCTCTCTCTTCATCTTTAGTGTGACACCTCTTCAAGGAAGTTAATGGAAGGGTAAGGGAAGTCCTTTTGATGAAGACCTTATCATTGGTGCTGTAAAAGTAAAAAACATAGGCTCCAGAAAATGTGTGAAGTTTTAGATGTATTTTACCCTTAATTTAAAAAAAAATAATTATGCCAAGCCATCTGTTGCTAATGTAAAAAAAGATGTAAATAGATGATACATAGTGTACAGAGTGTCACATGAGTGCTCCATCTGCCGTGGGGAAAGTCAGCATTCCCCAGAAACAGCATCGGGTGCTGAACTGCAATCCAGGGTTTGGAGCAGCCTTTGGCTTTCCAAAGGCATAACCTGCTCCAAAGGCTGCCTCAAAATGAAAACAACTCAGGCAAGATTGGATGGGGTAGATCTCTGCATATCAATCCTTCCTCTCTGCTTTTTTGACAAGTGGCAATGGTGGGGATGGGGTAAGGTATACTTTTTACCCTCTTGTTTCAGACTCTGAAAACTCATGGGCCTTGCTCCCTTACTTACACTTCCAAGGTTTCCTTGGCAGCCAGGTTCCTAGCAAGCTATCTTTTTACTTGATGACAGCACAAGTCTCCCTCAATGTCAAAGTAACCGGGCAATCGAGTGGGAGATGAAACCCAGCTTTGGTGAATGCAGAATAGTGTGCACAGGGCTCAAGCAACCCTTGCTGTGGTGGCATAATGACAGATCCCATGCCAGCTGTCACCACTCATGAAGAGACCTGGGAGATGCCAAGAATGGCTTGGTGTTCTCAGGAGGGGTCAGGAGAGGAAATCAAAGGTCAAGCAGTACAAGGAATGAAATAAAGAACCAAAGTCCCTGGTGTGTCTGCACCATGAGCCCTCCGTGTAGCTCTGGTCTCCCCACCTGCAAATGGCTGTAGGGGAACCAGGAAGGACCCTGAGGAGCAGGATGACTGGAACAGCTGTGTATGAGGACACAGCAAAGACAGTAGGGCTCTTAACCTGCAGAGCAGAGGAGAAATAGCAGAGGTCTAAGAAACTTCATCATTTAGTTAGGCACTGGGACGGGTTGCCCGGGGAGGTGGTGGTGTCACCATCCCTGGGGGTGTTCAAGGAAAGGTTGGACGTGGTGCTTAGGGACGTGGTTCAGTGGGAGACATTGGTAGTAGGGTGATGATTGGACCAGGTGATCTTGGAGGTCTTTTCCAACCTTAATGATTCTGTGATTCTGTGAAACCAGGACTAGAATGGGAAATGTGCGCAGGGAAACACCACTCCCCGCCCCCGCAGCACAAGGCCTGAGGGTGCCTCATGATGTTAGCCATGGATAGGCCTTAAAGTCAGCCCAAGGACAGACTGTTCCGCGTGGTGCACAATTAACTTCTTGTTGAAGAAGTCAGGAGTTTGTGCAGTTTCCAAAAGCTTCTAAACAAATCTGTGGCATTTCTGTGAGAAATATTAAATGAGGAGGTAAGGTCCCAGAGCGATCTCTCCCTCCAGAAGTTCCTAATGGTCACTGACAGCAGCTGGGAGGGGGCGCAGGAGGAAGATCTTTTATCCCACCTCATTCTCTTCCGAAGTGACTGCTGCTATCTGCCAGAGATATTTATACACAGGGCCTGGGACCAAGGGCAGGGTATGGCTGGAGACCAGGCCCACCACGTCCTGGTGGCAGCAGGCACCACTTGCAGTGGTGTGCCTGGTGTCTGGTGGAGGTCTGCAGGGGGAAGCCACCCTTCCTGGGGACTCCTGCGGCTTGGCTGGTAGGAGCAGGTCTTCTCTGTGGGGAGAAGGGCATGGAGCAGGGCAGGTCTTGGGTCCCTTCCTACCTCCAGCAGCCGCTGCACGGAGGCGACATTGGGAAGTGGTGGGTGAAACGTCCTTCAGGGACACGGACAAGTGTTTCTCCAGCCATTGAGGTGCTGGGGTGCATGATCCTGCCCCTCCTCGCCTCCAGAGTGGCCTGTAAGCCTCCTGCCAGATGTGCTGCTGCACATTAGTAGCTTTTCACCCCCAAACAGTGCTGGGAGGGCATTTGGGCACATGTGCCCTCCCGACTCCTGTCTTTCACCTTCTGCAACTGCCTGAGAGGCCTGGGTCACCTGGGCTATGCATTCCCATCCTCTGCACTGCTGAGCAAACAAGCGGTGCCTTGTCTCCTCCGGACTTCTCCGCCCCATGCTGGCTGCCTCTCAGTTATCTGCCAAAGTGCTTTGCAGGCAAATATTTGCTCTGCGGTCCCAGACGCTACCTCACTCCTGTTTGCCCAGGTTCTTTCTTCAGTGCCTTCAACATCACGCTTGCCCCATCCATATACCCTGAGGTGCTCGAACACACATGGCATTGCAGGGTCACAGGCTTCCATATCCCACCCTCATGTGTGCCTTGCTGGCAAGCGAGGAGGAAGAAGAGACAGCCTGGAGATGCCCAGCCCACCAAGCCCACCTGGAGTCTTGCAGCCAGTGCAGCCTTATCGGGGAGGACGCTGACGACGAGCAGCACAGCCGTGAGCCCCTGCCACTTCCCGAAAGCAGCAATGAGTCACAGCCGCCCCTGTGCCTCCTCTGAAGAAACTGAAAGGAGCAAAGGGCAAGCGCTGGGGAAGTTCTCCCCGCGAGTCATCCACAGGAGCCTGCGCCACGCAGGCACCGAGGAGCTCACCTGGCTGCTCCTAGCCCATGACCCACAGGTGAGAGTGTCCCTTGACACCCCTAGAATGAGCGATCAGTGGGGCCTCAGTGACATTTGACAGCACGTGGTGATCCTAAGGGGATGCTGGGGTTAAAGGTGTTCAAGTGACCTAACCCATAGGGCATGCTCTCAGACTGTCTGGAAACGAGGAACTATTTTGCTGATCCGATACTACAAATAACTGCACTGTGACAGAGAGAAGGTGAAGGTGAAGAGGGAGAGCTCTCAATGTCCTGAGATCAGCCCAGCTGGCCAGCACATGGAGAGACCCTACTCTCCCCAAAAACCTTCAGTGAGGAGGCAAACAAACTGGAAGACCTCCTCGCCACAGCAACTTGTGTTTAATCTCCAATTGTAAACTCCGGAGAGCAAGGGCACAGGGAAAGGCAGTAGAGGTAATCTGGCACCTTTGTTATGTATTATTATTTGTCTGGAGGTTGCCAATTTTCTAACGTGTGTTTCAGGGAATGGTTACAAGTTTCCTAATGCTGATTTTATTTATTTTATTTTATTTTATTTTATTTTATTTTATTTTATTTTATTTTATTTTATTTTATTAACCCTTAAGCATTTATATTGCTCTCTGTTTTGTGTAATTCTCTCTCCAGGATCTTCCTTAACTTTTTCCCTATTTGAATCATGCTGAGCATAACCCTTGCCGAGGTGCTGTCTAGGAGCAACTTAGAGCTGAGAGCCAAACCTGCAAAGCCCTCCCAGCTTTTAGGGCAACATTCTTGCTGTGGATGTACCCAGGTCTTACCCAGCATGGGGCAGCAAGGCAGCACTGACCCTGCATGCTCACAGTGCTGGCATGATGCGCTATGTCTCTCCTTTGCAAATGCAGCTGTCAATCAATCCATTTACTAATTCACTGAATGGAAAATTTCCTCTTATTGTTGCAAAATGACAGGTGAAAGTCGGAATTGTTCAAGGCCAGGCTGGATGGGGTTTTGCGCAACCTGGTGTAATGGGAGGTGTCCCCGCCCATGGCAGGGGGCAGAATTAGTCTTTAAGGTTCCTTCCAATGCAAACCATTCTATGACTCTATGAAAAATGTGGAGGTGAGTGCTCCCATCCTTGCAGGTGGGCTCAGAGTGCTGCAGGGCTGAGGGGTGGCAGGAGAAGCACTGGGGTTAGAGAAACACAGGTGCTCCAAGGGGAGATGTGGCATGGAGGAAGGGTGGAGAGGGAGGCAAAGAGTTTCTGTTTGTGTGTAAAGCCTCAAGGCTTGCAGAGCATCAGGTGGACTCGTGTCAGGTGTTTACTGCAGATACTGGAAATTTACTAGCAGACAGACTGCTCTGCTGGGCACCGGAGGGAAATGACTTGCTCGGTACAAAAGAACAACCAGTAAGCCGAGGAAAAGCAAAGGCTGGAGGTTTGCTCCCAGGCTGGCACAGCTCAAGCAGTGCAGTGCAGCTCCTTCAGAGCAAGAGTGCCGATGGTTTCGCAGAGGAGACGCCAGGCTGGAGTGGAGGAGGAGTCACTTGGCACCGCAGCACAGCTCTGGGGGCAGCTGACCCCAGCTTTTGGATACCTTCCGAAACTGAACCGTTGGAAGAGTGTGTGCATTAGCCCCCACAGCCAAATCACAGGACACGAGAGGCACCCCAAGAGCTGGAGCTGGTCCCTGTAACCTGTACCCTCAGGAATCTGGCCCTCATGCCTGCCTGACCTGCAGGTCGATGTTGGGGGGGGGTGGGAAAGAAACCACCCAAACACCTCCCTTTGCCAAAACCCTCCCAGGGCCGCACTGAGCTGACATCTGAGAGCAAAAGTGAGGGAAGCAGGAATTTCAGACGTGTCAGGGTGGCTCGGATGTTGAGATATCTGCCCAAATGTGCTGAGTGTTTGCCATTTGCACTTCCTGATCTCATTTACTGTTGGTGGGGGGAAACCCAACACAACTTCTGTGTCATATCTTGCACTTCGCTACGTCACACCAAAGAAGGGGAAACTTTGGAAAATGATCGTAATTCAGCCGAGGAGCGGGTATCTCACACATCTGAAAGTGAAGCAGGGAGCAATCAGCCCACACCAGGACCAATGAGAGAGGTCCCCAGCTTTTGTGCGTCACCTGCCATTTGATTTCTGGCAACTGATGCAATTGCCAGATCCACCTGAAGGGCGTACATCAGAACCTGAGTAGCTCTGACTGAAGAAGACGCTTGGTCTAGGACACAGGCAGTGGCACTAAATCTGGTAGCGGGTTGAGTTACCACCATGGGACACTGCTTTTGGAAGCTTTGCAAGAGCCACCTCTGCCCCACTCTTGCAAGGCCTCTGGTGACAGAAGGTGAAGGGAAAAGGGCCGTCAGAGGCAAAATAAAGTTTAACATGATGCTGCAGGTTAGCATGCAAGTAATGCAAAGCACCCAGCTTTTACTCCATGTCCGTCCGATAACAGAGTGCAACCAGACGAAGCTCTCTCCTCGCTGAGCTCTTCTGATTCTGAGGGCACCTCTGTGAGACACCCAAGGCCCAAACTGAGCGCTTAGAGTGAACAAGTAGCTTGGTTCCTATACTACAATTAAAAACATATCTTTATGTAAGTGGGCTCTGTAGCTCAAATTGACATCCAGAATTAGAAACAATACCCTGAAGCATCTTTCAAAGCACTCAAGCATTTAATTTGGAAAGCATCAAGAATATCGCAAGAGTACTACGGACTCTCTCAGGAAGAAAATTGTATTGAAGTGAGGAAAAAATCTGCATTGAAGTGGAGTGGAAATCTGTACACAGTGGTCTGGCTAGCACGTGTGAAATACAGTCTGCAGCCATGCACAACACGAAGATTAAAACACATTAAATAACTTCTGTTGTGCCGAAGGAGGCATGGTTCCCATTTAGAAGTCACAGTAATCCCACACCAAACAGATTATGTGGCCATAAAACATAAGTGGCTATGTACAACAGCTTGAATTACAATGCTCGCAGCTTCCTTTTTTTTTTTTCCCCTCTAACTTTTTGCACACCAGATTCTGTCCCGTGCACCGCTGCAGGGGTAGCCAGGATCCAGCTGTATCATGGGCTGGTGTCATGACCTCCATGGCCACTGCTGAGCTTCTCAGCTTTTGCTTGAGCTTGGCATCCTCTGAGCATTCCTGCTCAGCCTTGGCACTGCGTCGTTCCCCGAGTAACTCAGCTGGGAAGACAGATCCAGGAGGCAGGGCTGCCTTCCCGGAGCAGCAGAGTTCTCAAGTGGAACCTCTGGGGTGTTTCTAGCATGCAGCAGTGTTTGCCGAGCAGCCCTCCCGTGGGAATATGTCGAAATGTAGTTACGGGCATGAGAACGATCACGGGAGAGGAAAAAAGTGCCGCCTCGTTCAACAGATTTGTTGCAGATGTGGTTTCAGACCAAGTCCCTACCATCCCTCATTCTGCTGTGACAGTGCTCTGTTCTCTGGAGGATGGCCTGGGATCTGATGTCACAGCAGTGGGGCCTTCTCTTCTCTGCCTCTCCTCTTTTTAAAAGCTCACTTTTTGAGCTGCGTCTGCACTAGCGTATAGGGAAGTTGTCCTAAAGTGCAGCGTTTTTACCAAAAGAAATCCTTCCTTCCTTGTACTCCAAAATGCTAATACAGTTGAAAGGAGCAGCACATTAAGCATGATAAGAAGATACTACAGGAAAAGCCTAGATGGACCAGCTCTTTGATTTTCCGACAAAGTGAGAATTATGCCTTAAGATGGCTTTTAAATTTCTTGCTGAAATAATGAAAAAAAAATAAACAGCCAAAAATATGAATATAAAGCAACTTTAATTTTCCTCTAGATATTTATATCAAAGAAATAATACTCATGTCCAAGTATTGTACATACAATATCTTCCTTATAAACTCTTTAGTTTAAAACACGTGTACAAAATTGCACATTGCAGTTTGCAAAAAATCATAAATACCTTTTTGCATGTAAACAATTCCAGCACAAGGATAAACGTTATACATTCCAAAATGTCTAAGTCTCTGATCAGAAACAAACAAAAACAAACAAACAAAAATCCCATTGTGATCCCCATAAAGGTTCTAGTGTTACAAATCAACCATTAACAGATTTATAACTGATGTACTACACACAGGAATACATAAATGAGCACAAGGCAAGTCGCCTTTTAGTCATAAGCACTTAAGACAGAGACTTGGAATACAATTCTGCTGCCGTTTATATCCATGGTATCCACCCCACAGTATTTAGTGGTAGCAGGATTGCATTAATTTTTCCAAGATTACCAGTTGCAGTATGCCTTACTTTTAATTCTTAAACAAGTTGGCCACTGCTGAACAGTAGGAATTGGAAAGTTATTGTAAACACAGTTATCACCGTTGTATATTCAGTAAGTTACAGTATTCTCCTAAACACATCACTAAATTAAGAAAATGTTTTACATTTAATCAAGTGCAAGTTGCCAACCAAATATTGTCCACTTTGTCTCAGAAATAAGCATTTTGACTATAGTATTACATAGTTTGTTAAAGTAACATAAAAAAATACAATGGACATAATCCTCAGTTGTAGTATATTATTAAGCCCTGTAGCTTCCGTTTATGTAAAAAAAGTAATCACCACATCAAGAAAAAAAGCTGTCAGAGGTGTCCTTGATAAACCTCTCCTGACCAAATCCAGCCAGTCAGTAGCTACTGAATTTTGTTTCACTACTATTGCCTCGGTCTGCATGCAATATGCTTGCCAGCACACCCATTTGAAGAGTTCCCCAAAATAATCAGTTAAAAAAAAAAAAAAAAAAAAGAGAAAAAAGCAGAAGTATTTCTGAATCCATACAAAGCAGGTTTTTGCATTTATTTTTCATCTATTCAAATACTGTCAATTTTCAGAAGTTCTTCCTGAAGCAGAGATTTTGGAAGGGTTTCTCGGAGGGTTCCTCTGTGCCAGTTAGTTTAATAAGGCAGAATACGAAGGTGCACATAAACCCAACTTGTAAAAACCCAGCAAAGCATGTGGCCAGACAACCACCCACCAACTATCTGCACGTAAGCTGCTGCAAGAGCGGAGGCAAATCTGAACTGCTCTGTCTCCACCTTTCGTTTTGAATAGCTATCCTGGACAAGTGAGTTGCAGTGCCCTGCCCGAGGGCCTCGGAAGAACCAGTTTGGATTTCAGCACTGTAGGAAGTGACAGTTTGCTCACACTTCTCCTTTCGGACAGAAACAGAGCTTGGGGATGCTGGTGGCTAACCAGCAGGGAGGGGCTGCTTCTCCTTTTCAAGAGATCCCCAGCGTCTGTTGATCATGCAAGGGATGACCACGGGGGTTGACTGACCCCAGCAGCTACCCCAGCAGACAATATTGCAAGGCTCAGAGCACTGTGCAGCATTATTTTCTACGTCATGGGCGTTCAGCAAGGACCAGACACCAGAAAACACCGAGAGCTCTCAAACCTGGGTTCCACTGCCCAAGAGACCTCTCATTTTTGGCTGATGGAAGGTCTCTATACAACTGATGAAGCCAAGTGGTCTTAAAAGCATATTTCTCTAAGAATGAGGTATTTCTACTTTCCTAGCCTGCACCTGTCCAGAGCTGCTCCTTTCTTACAGGGATCTGTTTTGAGTGATCCAGGACAAGCCACTACGAGCACCACACTGCGAGGGCACATTCGTGGTCCCCTACACCTCAGACAGATTTTCAGTCTAGGCAGAAATTGCAGAAAGAAGAAACAAGCCTCAGATGAGCGGCTCGAAAAAAAGAGAAACTGCCCTGGAAGAATGACCTACAAGTCCCCATACTGAAAAACAAGGAAGCTGAAGAGCTACCCCACCAGCAAGACTTGTTCAGAAAGAGAGATCCAGCTGGTAAGAACCTGCACGGGCATCTTAAGGGTTACCTTCAGACAGCATAAACTACAGGTAATTTAACAGATGAGCTTGTTTCAAGGACCAGCAGGTCTGCCCCTTGCTTTCGTAGCAGAAAACCTCTGCTACTGCCTTCTCTTAATGTCTCTACCCATCTCTCCTTTTGACCTTAAAAAGCCTGTGGACCCATTCCTAATTAAGATGAGTGGGTGTGGTAAGAAGCAGCGGCCAGATTTCGGTGGGCGAGAGGCCTATGCAGGCTTGCTCATCATTTTCAGTTTGAAAGCCAGGAATTGCACAATACTACATTGCAACACTTATTCCCTTCTCTTTGTCCCCTACTGCAACCAAAGCAAAATTGCACGTGTAAATAAGTGTTTACACTGAGCGCAGTGCCAGCACTGCGCAAGGTGTCTCTGCCATCAATAAACTGTGCATCATCACAAAGCAAAACAATTCTCTAAGGCTTGCTTGTGTTGGGTCTTTTCTTCTGCTTTTTTTTCGGGGGGGACAGAGGACAGAAATTAATGAAGTGTGAATATCTAATTTGTTACATAGAGAGGAATGCTCAAGGGACTCGCAAGAACTTGTTTTGCTACATATTGAGCAACACCACATGGGAAAGCCTTGAAATTAGAGCAAATGCTTGAAGCCAGGGCGTAGCTGCCTCTTGGAACTTGTCCTTCATGAGCCTCATTTTATTAGAGAGCAGACCTTTGCATCATCAGCCAGCATTCAGACCTGGACTTTACTTGATGACATTTCAGTATGGTGGTTACCATGGCTTTAAATAAATAAGGGTAAGTGTGAAATTACCACTCATTGGGCAAAACAGGGAGGGGCACGGTTTCCAGAGAAGACGAGTTTAGAAGACACTTAAGCAGTAATAATAAAACAAAACAAGATAAAAAGCATCCTGAAGAGCAATATTAATTCTCCCCCACTTCAACACACAATAAATATCAACATGAAATAATCTCTCGTAGTTAACTTTTATTCCTTCCTTGGATTCCTTGCTTTTTCCTACTGTTGCAGGTTTCTCCAACTAACATCTCTAAGTATTACCATGGGGAAAGGAATAAAAAATGTACTTGGTATTACATACTATCGGCCTGCCGGGAGCGTGACATCACACTGCATACCACAAACATACCACAGATATACCAGCCTGTGCTGTGATTTCAGTCACAGTGTGCACAGGGCTTTAAAACACCACAGGGAGTTACAATACCATTTCAGTAACCGGCACAAAATGGTCTGAACTGGTAACGTTCTGACATTTGGGCAGCATGTTAGAAAGCCCTGCTCTGCTGAAGGTGTCATCTTGCAGACTCTAAGTAGAGTAGGTGTCTGTGGTGGTTTTACCCACTACAGTGTCCTGGGTACTTAAGGCCTATGTGACATACTATATATAACAAGATGAGTTTAACTCTCTAGAAGTCACTATCTTCCCACTGGTTCCCTACAATGCACCTTTCCATGATGGTTATTGAAAGACAGAATGGTAAAAGCTGCAAAAGAACACGAGTTCAACTGTTGACTCTGTTCACTCAGAGAGGCAAGTTTTCTATCAGTCTCATTTCAAGTTTCCAAGGAAGAAAGAGAGGATATCCTAAACACGCTCTCCTGAGCAGTCCATTAACTTTACTCTATGCCACCATGCTGCTTGTGTCCAGCGCTGCAAGAAAACCTGGTGGTTTATGAAACAGAGGAGAGGAAAAGGGCTGTGAAGCGCAACATGCTATCCTTTGAAAGGCTCAGCATGAGCCACAAGACTATCTGTATAAGCTTTTTTTTTTTTTTTTAAAGGCTGTTCATCCTTAAAAGCCAACCTTCTGTGTCAGGCTGAAGGGCCATGCACCCCTTGAGGTGGCAGGAAGCTTTCTGAAAGGACAGGAAAATGTTACCAAACAGTTCCACAACGCTCAAGCTCCTGGTTATGATTTTTAGAATGATCAGTGCACAGTCTAAGAACAGGGCTGCAAGGAGAAGCCTGACTTTTAACAGTTTTAGTCTTCTCCATTTACGACAGAAGCAATACCACAATCTCACTGAGGGCAAAGGGTGAGTAACTGAACAGTTACAAGGGATGCTTGAAGGTACCTAGCAGAAATGTTTTAAAATTGCTAAATTGTTGTGTTTTTTTTTTTTTTAAAGGAAAAAACTTCAGTCAAAGTTTTTTTTTTTTTTCTGGGAGGGGATGGAGTGTTTGTTATGGATACATCAAGACTCTATGGAGCTTATTTATGTGGCTTACAATTCCACTCTGAACTTGTTTTTAAACCAATAAGTAGCAGTAGAAGTAAGTCTTCTCAGTAGTTCACTAAATATCAGAATCTAGCAGTGCACTGGAGCACAGAGAACTGGTCATATCCGTTGTCTCTGTGTGCTAGCAGGGCTTCGTATTCAACCATCACTCCAAAGCGTTCCTCCAGAAATCATAATTTCTCGAGAAAAGGTATTTAGCCAGCACATAGGCTTCTTGACAGTATTTTGGACCATCTTTCTTACAAGTAGAGAATCCAGAGAAAAGTTCAGTGTACAGCTAGCCACGCTACAGAAGCAGACATTTTGACAGGCACAAAAGCAAATGGCAGGCAGGTAATTATTTAGGGCCAAACCCCTGCAATCATTATTTATAATAACCTTCCCTTCACTTTGCAACAAATCACTACGCATGAACTGCAGTGCTTTAGATCTCAGTATGGCTAAATGTGACTTTAAAGTAGGTGATCTTTGTGCATTAATTTAACCTTGCAGGATTCGACAGTCCCTCCAATTTGACTGGCAATCTGAAAAGTCACCTTGCAATCACACGCATTGCTGTGCCTTAGTTTTCTTCTGGGAGAACTTGGCCCCTGCAATGAAAATGATGGTGCCCCATGGCATACCACAATGAGAACTGGTATTGGAGCTGAGAGGACACCACAGAGAGCGGGACCCCAGCGTAAGAGCTCATGTCTTCCGGAGACACAAGATGCTTTCATGCAGCGCTCTCACATTGGTGACATGCTTTTACAAGACTACTCAAAAGAAATCTGCATTTGGAAACAGCTAGAAGATGGCATTCGGGTAGCCCTAAGTGCAGTGGACCGTGTGAACTTCCAATCAGAGATCCAGTCTGCAATTGCACTGATGAGGAAAGCAAGCCTTCTGGCATGCCATAGCTGAGGAACGGTGCTTCCTGCCTGAAGCAAGCAGTGGGGATCAATGCACGCTGCAAGTCAACAGGGTGGTGTCTTGGAAAGATGCCCTCGCTGTAAATTTTAGATGTAGAGGTGTTTATACTGTTAGCAGCACGCAGACCGCAGCAGGTTCTCCACTGTGCACCCAATTTTTCTGAAACCCACATTTAGGTTGTCACACGTGGCCACTCCATGCAGAAGTCACCTCTGTCCCACCTCTGAGTTACTAACAGCCACCATGAAGAGAGAGGTGTCACAGCATAACCAGCTGCAAGCCATTTCATCAGCAGCCCCAACAGAGAGAGAGACCTTTGAAACAAGCGGGCAGGAGTAACTGAGAATTAACAAGACCTCTCATCTACCAGAATGCACCATAATGGCCTAAATCTTCCTAAATTCAGACTTAACTAATCAACACCTTCTCAATAGAGTTTTGCCATGTGTGGGAAGATTTTGTAAGGTTTATACGAAATGTAAGATTCTGGATTTTTTCACAGGAACATTTCTCCTACTGAACCAGGTAGAGTAAGTCCTGATGCAGCATCGCAGCAAGTAATTATGGCTTTCAAAAGATCAGTAGCCATGTGCAGGATTGTTATGCACAGTGAAACCTTTCTGTTCAAGGCTTTTTCTGCTGATGCAGAAAAGTGTTTAAAAAAGTGGGTCCGTGACAGATGTTACCATCCACCTGTGCTGGAATGCACACAGTCACTGCACAAAACGCTGACCAGATGAAGCGAACAGAGAGGGGCAAAACAGCCAAGGAATTCTCCCAGCGCTCTCCCGGTTACAGTAAAATAGCAAATAAATTACTTGGAAAATGGAAGTGGTTTTGTACAAGTCAAGTATGTACACAGAGATGTCATATTCCACTTTCTGTCCTTGCTAAACATAGAAAGTTAGAGAATCAAGCAAGGAAGGAACAAAAGTTGTTCGGCAGCAGTTACAGCTGCCCAAGAATAAACAAAAAATGTAACTCATTGCTTTTTCTGCTTACAAACCAGGACACCAAAAACACATTGAAGATTGACTTATGTTACAAGCAGATGAATTTCTTCTTGTATATTAATTTTGGATACAGAGAAAGACTCCCTAAGAAGTTGCTGGACTCGGGTTGTTCAGACTCACATTACAGCAACCAGGCCACTATTTTCAGCGCTACGAGCAATTCGGATTGCTATGCCTCCACACTTCAAACGCCACAGAACAACGCTATGCAATAACAGGTATTTATAATTCCACTTCAAACTCCTGCAGATCGCCTGGAGGCTTAACTTTGGGCGACTGATCCTTTCTCAGAAGTCAGATGGACACACTGAGCTGGACAACTACAAGAGAAAAAAACAGGGCATCTCATGACTTGTTTCAGTAATGACACGAACACAAACCAAGATGACAGAGGACCGTTGTATGGCCACTCTTTGTTCTTCAAGAGTGCATGAAATTCAATAGCGATTTATGATGTGCGGTGAAGAGCCCAAATCCCTTGAGATATTTGAGACTACCAGAAGCTCATGAGAAAACTGCCACCACCACGAGACTCAGCCCAGTCAGTAACGGGGATGCGGCACTACCACAGACCCACACTTCTCAGGGCACATGAAGCACTCATCCTCAGGGATTTTGCTTCCCAGGCCTGCCGGGTGGATTCCCCTGAACCGTGGTGGGAGCTGTAACAACCACTCACCAACCACACAGACCTGCCTGGGCAGCTCGAGACACTGATAGACGCCAGGGAGGGAGCAAATCCATCAACTCCTAGTGATGGCTTTGCTTGATGTGGTGGCAGCAGGGCACGTTCCCCACATGGACATAAAGCTGGGGCAGCGCTGGTGGTAGCTCCTCCAAGCCTCTACCCCAGGAAGGGTGAACAACACTTCCCTAACCACAAATACTGCTATTCCCCAAGACAGAAGAGATGCACTAACGATTCAAGGAAACACAAGTCACTTATGAATCAAGCCATTTTGCTGTGGCACCTCGACAGGAAGGCAACTCACATCCAGACCAAGACATCAAGCATCTTCAAAGTCTGCTGACGAGCAGCAAGCCAGATGTGCACAGCAGCAACCTCCCAGCAACCAGAACAGATAAAGGAAGGGACCGCACAGTCCCCAGAGCAGAGGCTCACCTGGGGCAAGGACACAAAGAGGAATGCTCACTTGTCACGGGTTCGTACCTGGAACGCAAAACCAGATCAGAAGGGCGCGAGAGTAGCCTGCACTATGAGAGTCTTCACAGGGACACACACAAGCGTAGCAAAACACGGTATGGTTTTGAAGGATGGAGAAGAATACTAAAAGGAAAAGCACTGAGGCTCCAAATTAACTTGAACTGTTTCTTTTTTTTTTTTTTTTTTTTTTTTTTTTTTACAGTGACTCTCACGCACCCTACGTACCTGCGCTTACTGAAAGTGAGCTACATTGATCCAAACCATATAAAGAGACTGGAAAAATTTTACCCAGTATCACACTTTTAGCATTTCACAGTGATGAAAATTTCAGTCAGAATATCAAAACAAAAGATAAAGGATACAGAGAAGAAAAACGCTGCAATGAACTGAATTAAATAATAATAAAAAAAAAGGTACAAACTAAAGAAGACATAATTAAAGACCTAGGGACACTACGAGGTGACAGTCAGAGTACTGATACATTTTAGAAGACAATAATTGAAGAAGTGAAAACCTGAAGCAACGAAGCCTGACAGCTGCAGAACGCAAGCACTCCTGAGCCTTGCTATATTGGTTTGAACCACTAGGTATTCAGGCTGTCCATTCGCCTGCCTGCTGGGGATCAGTAACCTCTTGCAAAATCAGTAGGAAAAAAAAAAAAAAATTAAGAAAACCCTACTCTCAGATTTTGGTCACATCCCCAGCCTGGCAGAGGGCTGGAGCAGGCAGCCCCAGCAGCAGCCTCCTGTCAGCCACCGGTTTAACAGGGCCGGACTGTCAGCACTTCCATCGCCCAACACGTGCCAGCCAGGGCGTAAAGCAGGCTATTAAAAAAGTTTGCAGGCCGGATCTTTGAGAGGCCGTATGCAGGGCTGCTCATGCTGAAAGCTGAGAGGCAACGCGTGGCACTCGCTGGCTTTGACAGCGACACGCTGGAAAGGGCCAGCTCGTTACTACCTGGGGTCAGGAAGGGGGACGGCAGGGGCTGCTGTGTCTTAGGGCTCACCCACTTCTCCCTGGGCATCGCTAACCTGCTCTGACCAGAAGTGGTACCAAAGAGCGAAGAACAAGCACGGAGTACTGCACAGCCTGCCCCGTGTCCTGCCACAGGGTCTTTACCTAGCCCCGCACTCATCCTCAAACACAAGAACTGAAACTGTGCTGCCCATACATGTCATTTTCATGTATTTTCCAAGATGCTTTAAAAAAAATTATACTCTCTACACGTGCAGTAAAGATAAGCACCTCGCAACAGCGGATTTCCCCAGGTGGCATTGCCTCTCCCACCAGGGAAAGCACATCAAGGGTGGCCAAAAAAAAAAAAAGTCTTTATCAGTTTCTCCAACCTCGCAGCAACTTTGCAGATAGGTCATGTCTGCCACATAGTAAAAACTGCTTTGTACCCGGTCGTTATGCAGCAGGCACTGCCACAGGCTGCATGCTATCCGGCTCAGAATGCCTTTAAGAACTCTTCAAACCCACGCTAAGATCAGAATTATTTTGTCTCTGTTCACCAGCATTTCTAAAGCAGCTCTACCAGCCAGCAGAAGGTACCGTGACACTCGACCATTTAAAACCCCGAAAACAGGCTCTGGTGACGTGATTAAAAGTTACAGAATGATTAATATGGCTTCTACCTGATTTGCATATGCATTAAGAAAAGAAACCTCCTCAGAGCATCTCGGCGCCAACGCCCCGACCTCCACGCACCGCCACGCCGCGTTACAGGTGTGCCCGGGGTGGCAGCGTGCTGGAAGAGCAGGACCACCACGGCTGAACCTTTCGAACAGACAGCGCTCGCGTGTCACTAACGAGAGCAAAAAATAAAAATAGAAAAAAAAAAAAAAAAAAAGACGAGTCCATCCCAGGCTCTCTTCTCGGATTTCCAAGCACGGCGCGCAGCCTTCAGGAGAAGTGACGCGGATGTCCAGCAGCTGCAGAAAGGTGCAACAGAGTCGAGCGATGGCCGGGACACCTGAGGATGCCCGAGCCCCTGTGCTTCCCCACGCGGCCCCCTGCTTTCACCAGCTGGCACAGGCGCGCCTCCCGGCCTCACGTCTTGTCCGAGCTGCAGCAGAGCCTTCTGCACGGCTTGGGAGCGGGAGCGGGCCCTGCTCTGCAGCCGGATCTGCTCAGGAGGAGCTGTGCTCTCACCGGGTGACCTTCACGCTCCGACAGACCGTTCCCACTGCACCATCCACAGGGCTCAGCAGCGCTGCACGGGCGGGGGGATGCTCAAAACACGCGGGAGGGAGCCACAAAAGCAAGGCAGGCAGCAGGACCGAGCGAGGGATCAGCTTTGAAAGAACTTATTGAGGATTATGTCTAATCGACCAGAGTAAAAAAAAAAAAAAAAAAAAAGTTCCTGTGCTGCTCTCTTCGGCTAGTAAAATCTTGACAAAGAAATAAAGCGTGTCAGTTCTTCCCAGCCAGAAATTCACTTCACATTCTAGCACTGGCTCTTTCAGCCTCCAGCGTATTGCAGAAAAAGTTTCTTTAGAACAAAGCAGACCGAGAAGAAATGCATACAGATTTCTACCGAAAAATAAATCTCCTTCTCCGTAGTATTTCTGTGATTTATTCAAACAGAATACAATGGAATTACCGTTCTCATAGCGAATCCACCCCAAATCTGAGCCCTTTTCTGTATAGCACGGGATCGTTACTATACTACGCAAAGAGCAAACACTACTGGAATGTACACAGTGAAAGAAAAAGAGTAAGTAAAGCTCTTCTTGCCAAGGTAACTGTTTTCACTACTAACGTGTTATCTATAAAAATAAGGTCTAGGCAACGTCCAAAAGTGTTCAAGTTTCAATAAATAACTATCAATGCCCCAGATTTGCACTGGCACAAGAAATATGGAGCTAACAGTTTAGAAAAGTATTTTCATACGACTGAGTCGGCAATACATTTCGTCCCGCCTAAGGTTTACAACCAAACCATTCTCCTCCCTCCAGGGTTCGACTTTAGACCTGCAGCCATTCAAGTGCGAGAGCACCCACCCGGTTGTCTTAGCTCTCAATGGCAAATTAAAGCTCTAGAGAAAGACGGTATTAAAAAAAAGAATTATTCATCTATACCGAGAAAATATACATAGCCATGTTGTGTTTTAAATATATATATATCCACGCACATCTTTTCGAAAGGGTACGATTCTGGCTTCTTCTTATTCTTTTTTTTTTCCTTTTTTTTTTTTTTTCGGTTGTTTTGTTTTCTCCAAACTGTGAAAAGCTTATCCATCGCTATACACTTCCTAAGGTAAGGTGTATTAGGAAACATATATATATATATATATATATATATTTTATCCCCACGTGAAAATAAAAGCTCAGTCTTTCTGTAAACAGGAATTACCTTAATTTCCGAAATCTCCACAGACCTCAAGCACTTCACTCAAGCAACACCTGCCCCTGCTCCCCTCGGGGGGCTCCGAAAGGACGCCGGGGAGGGGGGGGGGGCCGGAGCACCCCGGACACCGGGTGTAAGGGGGGGAAGGGGGGCGCTCAGCAGGCGCCGCTGCTCTCCGGGGCGGCGGGCGGCTCGGCGGGCGGCTCCCGGGGCGGCGCGGCGGCGGCCCCGGCGTTGATGTGGCAGCCGGAGGAGAGGTGGCTGCGGACCCGTCCCTGCAGCTGGGTGACCTGTGCGCGCAGCAGGTTGGCGGTGGCGGCCAGCTCGGCGTTCTGCCCCTTGAGCGCCTTCACCTTCTCCTCCAGCCGGGCGATGCGCTCCAGCTTGCGGCGGCGGCACTTGGAGGCGGCGATGCGGTTCCGCAGCCGCTTGCGCTCCGCCTTCAGCCGCTCCTGGCTCTCGGCGTCCAGCGGCGACAGCGACGGCGGCGTCGGGGCGCTGCCGCCGCCCTCGCCGCCCGCCGCCGCCGGCGGCACGTCGGGGACAGTCTGCGGCTCCTCCAGCGACCGCGACGGCGGCAGCCGCCCGCCGCCCAGCCCCGCCGCCCCGAAGGGCAGCCCCGGCGGCGGAGGAGGGGGAGGCGGCGGCGGAGGGGGCGGCGGGGCCGCCGAGGCGGCGGGGTAGGCGCTGCCCGAGGGGCTGAGCGGCCCGGCGGGGTTGAAGCTGCTCAGGTTGGTGTAGACGGCCGGCGGGTCGGCGGCGGCGGCGGGCCCCGGGCGGGCCGGGCAGCACGGCCCCGGCGGGGAGAGCGGCGGCGCGGCCAGGAGCTGGTTCTGCTTGTGCAGGTCGGCCAGGGCCTTGACGAAGCCGTCGGCGAAGCCCTCCTGCTCCTGCGTCACCGGCTGCCGGTACAGGAACGTCCCCGCCGCCGCCGAGCCTCCGCCGGCCCCCGCCGCCGCCGCCGCCGCCGTCCCCGGGCTGCCGGGCCCCATCCCCGCGCCGCCCTGTATGAGCAGCTGCTCCAGGTCGGCGGCCGGCGGCAGCTTCAGCAGCGGCAGCTCCGCCGCAGAGCCCAGCGCGGCCTCCGGGCCGCCGCGGCTCCCCGCAGCCCCGGAGCCGGCCGCCGAGCCCGGAGGCGGCGGCGGGGCGGCGGCGGCGGCGGCGGCGGGAGCGGGCGGCAGCAGGCGCAGGGCCGCGGCGCTGCCTCGGGCGCTACCGGGCGGGCGCAGGGCGAAGGGCCCCGGCAGCGGCGAGGGGGCGGCGGGCGGCAGGTCCCGCTTCTTGCCGGCGCCCAGCAGCAGCTTCGGGCCCCCGGCCGCCGCCGCCGCCGCCGCCGCCGCTGCTGCGGCTTCGGCTCCGGGTCCGGCGGCGGCGGCGAAGCCCGGCAGCGGCACGAAGTCGGGCAGCAGCTCCAGCCCCTCCTCGGGGTAAAACGGCGCCTCCATCTTCACGGCGGCTCGCCCGCTCCGACCGCCGCTCATGCTGCCGGCCGGCCGGGGCGGCGGTCAGCGGGCGCCGCCGTGCCCTGGGCGGCCGGGCCGGGCCGTGCCGGGCCGTGCCGTGCCGGGCCGGGCTCTGCTCGGTGGTGGCGGTGGCGGCGTCCCCCGGTGCCCGCCCTGCGGCGGCGGCGCTGGGGCGCGGCGCGGCTCCGGTGCGGCGCGGGCGGGCCGGGCTGGGCGCTGCGCGGCGCCGCCTGCTCCGCAGGGCCCGGCGGCCTCGGCTCGCAGCGGGGACTGAGCCGCCTCCCGGCGCCGCCGGCCCCACGCCCCGCCCCGGCACCGCCGTCTGCCCGCCCCGCCGCCGGCCAGGGGGTCCCGCCTCCGCTCGGCCCCCCCCGGTGGTGCCGCAGCCGTGCCCCGGGGGGTCCCGCACCGAGGGGGGCGGCGCCCACCGGGAGCGGGCTCGGGGAGCGCTCGGCTGCGGGGAGAGGAGAGGGTTGTCAGAGCGAGAGCTGCTCGTGTGCAGGACGCGGGCGTAATGTCGGTTTTGTTATGGGTAAAGAGGAAAGGAAAAGAAATAAAAAAGAGGAGAGGAGAGGAGAGGAGAGGAGAGGAGAGGAGAGGAGAGGAGAGGAGAGGAGAGGAGAGGAGAGGAGGAAAAGATAAAAGAAGGAAAAAAGAGAAGAGAAGAGAAGAGAAGAGAAGAGAAGAGAAGAGAAGAGAAGAGAAGAGAAGAGAAGAGAAGAAGAGAGAAGAAGGAAGGAAGGAAGGAAAGGAAAGAAAAAGAAAAGGGAAGAAAAGAGAAAAGGAAAGGAAAGGAAAGGAAAGGAAAGGAAAGGAAAGGAAAGGAAAGGAAAGGAAAGGAAAGGAAAGGAAAGGAAAAAGAAAAGAAAAAAGAAAAGAAAAAAAGGAAAGGAAAGAAAAGAAAAGAAGGGAAGAGAAGAGAAAAGAGAAAAGAAAATAAAAAGGAAAAGAGAAAAAAAGGAAAAAAGAAAGAAAAAAGGAAAAGAGAAAAGAAAGAAGAGTAAAAAGGAAAAGAGGAAAGAAAGAGAAAAAACTTTAGAGATGGGTTTTGAAAGATGTTAAACATCTTGTCAACATCACTGAAATGTGCAGGTTCTGCTTTTCGTTTTGGGGGCTGTTTGCTGTCTCCATCTGAGCCAGTTCTCCGCTGCCCCTCCCCAAGCCTCCGAAATTCTTACAGGATGAGGAAAGTGTTTCCCACCCAGTCCATTAGAAATCCCTTCTGCTCGGGATGCTAACGTGATCCTGGCAGAGCTCTTGCTCGTCGTGCTGACGCAGATGTGGGGCTTGCCTACACGCTTGCCAGTTCTCCCCATCCGTGACTTCACCCACTGCTGTGTGACCCCCACAGCCACCTGCCCGCTGCTGTCCCCAGGCCATTGCCCCTGCAGGAGGACACCAGGCGCCTCTCCTCCCTCTCCTCCTGGGCCTCCCAGTGCTGCCACACTTTGCTGTGGCTTCACCACCTGCATGGCCACGTCGTGCCTCTGCTGTGTCAGGGTTTGCTGCAGGACCTGGGGCAGGCAGAGACGCTGATACCAGGCGAGGAAGGACTTTGCCCCAGACACGCCGCTTCGGGGCCGTAAGAGGCAGGAGTCCAAGTGCACCAACGCCTTTGTGGCCTTGGCTCGCCTACCTTGGGGCACCGAGTCTGCAGCCGAGGCCGTCGGTCCCTGCCCAGCTGCACTGCAGCTGCTCCCCTCTGCAGCCCCACCTCCAGGGAAGGCCTTGGACCTACGCTGGGGCTCTGTTTCCCTTCCAGTTTCTGGAACCATCTCCTGCAGGACTTGCAGGGCGGACCTTGCACCCATCCCGTCACCTCGCCCGCCAAGGGCGTGCCGGCTGGCTCCCGCTATCAGCACCCACCTGGCGCAGATGCCACAGGACCATGACGGTGATGCTGGGAACCCTGTGCACCTCGTTGGCCTTCACCTTCCCGGGGAGCGGCCCTGCCATTGCTGCTCCCCCAGGCTGTGCTTGGGTCTCCAGAAAAGGGAGATGGGAGGACCATGGTGAGGAGGAAAGCCACCAGGTAAAAGCCTCTCACCTGGAGAGGAGAAGGATGGTGCATGTGTTTGTGTGCTCCCCTGCCTCATGGTACAGGGGGCCTCATCCTCCTGCCCTGGCTCATGCAGCCTTCCTGCCTCCCCTCGTGGGGACAGTGCTGAGGGGAGGCCAATGGGGGAAAAAACGACCTCCTGGAGGCTGGAGGGCAGAGAAGAAGCTGGAGAGGTCCACCTGGGCTTGAGGCCACCACAAGAGGAATCACAGAATCATTAAGGTTGGAAGAGACCTGCAAGATCATCTGGTCCAACCACCCCCCCTACCACCACCGTCACCCACTAAACCACGTCCCTAAGCACCACGTCCAGCCTTTCCTTGAACACCCCCAGGGACGGTGACTCCACCACCTCCCTGGGCAACCCGTCCCAGCGCCTGACTGCTCTTTCTGAGAAGAAATGTCTCCTCATTCCCAACCTGAACCTCCCCTGGCGCAACTTGAGGCCATTTCCTCCAGTCCTATCACTGGTTATCTGTGAGAAGAGGCTGACCCCCCGCTCCCCACGCCTTCCTTTCAGGGTGCTGTAGAGAGCAATGAGGTCTCTCCTGAGCCTCCTCTTCTCCAGACCAAACGCCCCCAGGTCCCTCA